>NC_047142.1:16634199-16963604 GCF_009829125.3 Periophthalmus magnuspinnatus
TCTCTCTCCTTCTTTCACTCTCTTCCCTCTCTGTCTCATCCTTTTCTCTTTCTCTCTCCCACACTCCTACCTTGTCTCTTTTGTTCTGTCTCTCATCCCTCTGTTTCTCTCTCCTTAATATTGTCCCTCATTCTCTCATATCTCTATTCCCCCTCTCTTTCCCTCTCCATCTCTCGTCCCTCTTTCTCTCTTCTGCATCCTCCCTCTCACCATGTCTCTCTCATCCCTTTCTCTCTCATCTCATCTTTCCCTCTGTCTTTCACTCTTTTCCCTCTCTTTGTCTCTCCATCTCTCATCCATTTCTACCTCACCCTCTCCCCTACCTTGTCTCTTTCTCTCTCCATCTCGCATCCCTCCATCTTCCTCTCTCCCACCTTGTCCCTTTCTGTCTCACCTTCTGTCTTTCCCTCACCCTTCCTCTCATCTTGTCTCTCCCTTTCTCTCTCTCCCCTCTCGCTTTCTCCCTCCATCTCTCACCCTCCAAACTATCACTCTCTCCCCTTTCTCCACCTCTCTTCCCTCGCTTTCTCCCTCCCTCATCCTCTTGCTCACCTTGTCTTTCTCTCTCCCTCACCCTCACTCCAACCTCATCCCTTTCTCTCACCACCTCTCATCCCTCTGCTTTTCTCTACCTTACCCTCTCTCTCTCCTTCTCTCGCGCCTTCTCCATTTCTTTCCGTCACCCTCCCTCTCCTCCCTTTCTTTCTCGCTCTCCATCTCTTTTCCCTCTGGCTTTCTGTCTCCATCTCTAACTCTCCACCCTAACCTCTCTCCATCTCTCTTCCCTCGCTCTTTCTCCCTCCCTCATCCTCTTGCTCACCTTGTCTCTCTCTCTCTCCACCTCACATCCCCCACTCTTCCCTCTCTTCCCTCTATGTTTCTCCACCTCTCAGCCCTCTCTCATCCCATACAACCCACACAAAGAAGTTTCGGAGGTAGCGCTTTGAACACGAAGAGAAAAAAAAAACAAAACCACAAAACAAAAATGGCTGCTGGATGTTACCACTCGGGACTATATGGACCTGTTCAAACTCCGACGCAAGATCCGAGACATCTGTGCAAATCCCTACTCCCCTCTCAATATGTGCAACAAATACTCCAGCGGCAATTCCCCTTTAGCCTGTTAATATTACATGCACCAGACGCACCCACAGAACGCACCCATCCAGTTATCCTCCATTCTCTCTCCTCCTCATATCTCCGACTCCCCGCTGGGCGTTGATATGTTAACCTGTAAATAATAAAACTTTAGCTGGTGCGGGTGACATTTGGCAGACGGGCACGGGAGGGGGGAGGCGCAGCGGCGGAGATGGCCCGAGGGCTCCGAAACTTGATGAAATTTAAAGTCCTTCCTGAATCATGAATATTTTGGGAGAGAGGGATGGGAGTTAGCGTAATTGGAATGCGTAGAGGTGAGCGTCTGATCAGTGTGTAAAGAAGAGGAGGAGAAGAGAATGGGGCTTAGGTAATTGTTTATGGAAACGGTGCGTTCAAGTTGTCCTGGGAAAGTTGGGCTGAATGGTTTTGAAGTTGTAAAATGTGACAAAAAAATGAAAAACAAAAACTTACATACTTATAGCTTACTACAACTTTAGCCAACAGCTTTTTAGCATTCTGATATTCATTAATATATTTTGCTACATTTGAACAGTGATAAATCTTTTGTTCATGACTTATTTTGAATGAAAAAAATACATAAATAATAAAAAATATAAAAAAATAAAAAATAATAATAATAAAATAATAATAATAAAATAATAATAAAAATAATAATAATAATAATAATAACAATAATAAGGGACAACAGTGTAGTCTGTAGTATTTGTGTAATATATAGGAGCATTTTTCTTAATTTATCAGGGCTTGCTATTTTCATTTCAGTTGTTTCACATTTGGGGCTATTCTAAAAGAGTTTTAAAAAAGATGTTCACTTAAAATGTTTGTTTTTTTATTTAGATCCCCAGAAACAATTCGAAGAGTTCAATTGCAAAAACAGATATTGAAAAATGGTCAAAAAGAATTGTTTTTGTTGTGATCTCATCAATGACAATAATGTTTAGTGGATTTTATCAGAGAGGTAGAATAACAAAACACATTTCTATACAAAGAGTCAACTGTCTGACAACTTCTGATGGCGCTTCAACTTTTTGGGGGTCTACAGACATGAAATCGGCGATAAATGCGTCGTATGTCAGTTTTAGCATCCAGCAAGTGATGATTTATTTTTGCTTCCATGGCAACGGAGTGGTTGGCTGCTCTTCTGGCTGCCTGGCTGAGACACTGAGCAGTTTTTGAATTGTTTTTGGTTTTGGAGCTCAGTTTCTCACGTCTTGGGACTTCAACCAACTAAGAAGTGCAGCATGTGGAGTTCAAACGACACAAGTAAGGGACTGCTGGACTGTATCCATGGAGACGGTCCTAGCTATGGACCTTTTTTACTCTGAGGATGTGCTCCATTTCATCCCTAAACAATACTACAGAGCAGAGTAAGAGTGACGCTTAGAAGAAGTTCACCTGGCTCCCCCTGGACGCTGACTGTGATGCAGCAGGACACAGAGGAGGGACACTTTTGTCCTGAGGGCTGTTCCTCACCTCAAACCGAACCAACACAAAATACGCTGCACAAAGTAAGTATATATCCATCTATGTGCATACAACATTCAAATACGTAAAAAAAAAGTAAACAAAAATGCACAACCCATTAACAGTCAATTCATTTCCAGTCACTAACTCAAACTAGTACTTTTCCTCTCTCCCTCTGTCAGTCTAGTGAATGTTGCAGTAGTACATCTCTCACACATGCTTTCTACCGCAGCGGAGGTGACCCAGATAATGAGACCAGTCTGAAATGATGGCCTTTTATGGACTGGCAGCTGTCGCACCTGCCGCACCTGTCACCTTGGCACCAAAAAGCACCCGTCAATAAACCCCATCCTAACGAGTGCCATTGTAGTCGGAGCGTAAAAGAATCTGGACTATGTTACCCCGAGCTGCTGCCATATTGTTAACTCTACCCCGTCTACCAATTATAGGATGTATTTGGCTTATCTGGCTCTATCGCGGCGCTGTCAGGTTTACAGGTGGAGGCTGGTCCCAGTGGGTTTGACTCGAAGTGTCAGTCAAGGAAAAACTTAACTGGAGGAAAGAGTGAATACGAGAGAATGGGAAAGAGGGGGAGGGAGAGAGGAGATAGATAGAGGAGAAAAAAGAAGAAGGGGGTGAGAGGGGTCAGAAGTGGAGAGGAAGAGCAAGAGAATGGTAGAAAGAGAGGGTAGAGAAGAGGGAGAGAGACAGAGAGGGGAGAAGAGACACAAAGAAAGAGAGGGGGGTAAGAGAAAGCAGATGAAAGAAGAAGGTGAGAGAAAGCAAGAGGAAGAGAGAAAGAGGTGTGAAGGGGATAGGGATACAGGAGGGAGAGAGAGGAGATGAAATGAGGAGGTGAGAGAGCAATAAGAAGAGAGAAAGAGGTGAGAAATGGGGAGAGAGGGAAGGATAGACAGAGAGAGAGGGGATACAGGAGGGAGAGAGAGGAGATAAAAGAAGAAGGTGAGGAGGAGGAGAGAGCAAGAGGAAGAGAGAAAGAGGTGAGGAAGGGGGAAGAGGGAAGGAGAGACATGGAGAAAGAGGGGGATACAAGGAGAAAGAGAAGATGAAAAAGGTGAGAAGGAGAGAGTGAGATGAAGAGAGAGCGAGAGGAAGAGAGGGAGAGAGAGAGAGGGGGTGAGGAAGGGGGGTAGCAGGAAAGAAGGGAGTGAAAGGGAGGAAGTGACAGGAAAAGAAAAATAGATAAGGAAGAGATCGAAAAAAGACTTCCCCCTCCGAGGCCCTCGTCGGTGCCCAGGTGTGGAGTGTTGGTGCTGGGTGTGCAGTTTGTTTGGATCCTTCAGACAGGTGGAGGTGTAGGAGAGGTGGAGGGAGAGAAAGAGAGAGAGAGGGATATAGGAAGAGAGCGAGGAAAGGAAAGAAAAGGGTGAAAAGGACTCTGAGAGAGCAAGACGAAGGAGGAGGAGAGACATGAGAAAAATGGTAGAGGGAGAGAGGGGAAGAGATAGGACGACCTAGAGGAAGAGCGAGAGAGGAAAGTCTGATGGAGAAATTGAAGAGACAATGAAAGAGGTGAGAAAAGGAGAGAGAGGAAGAGGTGTAAAAGAAAGAGGGAGGAGAGGTGAGGAGAGGTGGAGGAGAGGTGGAGGATGCTGCTTCTTCCTGTCGGTTCTGCTGCTCTGCTTGTGATGAATTATAAAAGGCCTGGTCTGAAGACGGATGTGAATGTGAAGTGGTAAGAGTAAAGTTGCACAATATATGGCAACGGGGATGGTACATGTTACATTTACTTTATTTACAAGTAAAGATTTGAACTTTGAGAGTGATTAAATAAGAGAGAAATGTGAGAAAATGTTAATGCCTGTCTGTGAAAAGTGTATAAAGTGTGTGGTGAGGGGTTTAACAGCCTCAAAACATGATAATACATATAATAATTGTAAAAAATAAAGCTGACTATTTGTAATTTTAGTATCATGACAATAGTATTTGCACTAATAACAATGATAATATGTTTTAAAAATAGGATTCTGTTCAGAGAGCACATTGTAAACAACTCCAGGAGTGTTAACATTTGAGAAAAGACTGAAATCTGAACTGATAAACTAATACAAGACTGCCAGGCATTTCAGAACAGTAGAGGTCTAAACTACAGGTACAACAACATTTTTCTATAAAAGAGAACATTCCATGATATAAATACTTGCAGCCTTTGCGATTTGATAATTGTGCCATCTCAAAATACAGTGTTGATTTGAGTGTGATATACGGAGCAGCCCGATATTTGTCTCAGCATATTTTCCACTTTGGTTAAAAGTTTTGTCAGTGTAACGTTGCTGTTACTTCACAATAATACAACCCGACTCTGGTTGCAATGAGATAAAAGCTTATTATGTAACTTTTCTAGTGGAGGGGGTTGTCACTTGCCATTATGGAAATGTTATTGCTTTGCTGAGAATGTTGCACAATGTTGTTGTTGATCTCCAATATCTACATGGCAACAAGCAGGTGGCAGATCCTCCACCAGAAGAGTTACATAGTGCACCTTTAAATATGTGAAATATATTGTTTTTTTATGTTGACATTATCATTTAGTTATGAAATAATGCAAAAGTTACAACCATGTGTTCAGCTGTACTTTTTACTAGTGTTGATAGTGTATGATACTAACATTTTAAACTCGATTTTGATACTAAGGAATAGATTTGATACCAATTCCAATACCACGATGATAATAAAAAACACTCCTTACTACTTTTGACAACCCTACTTTTTACTTCTACTTTCTTAATATTTTAATTGAAGGTGGATTTTCAAATTGACAAAGAATAAATGATGAAGGCTGGACTATGTTTTATTTAGTGCCATTGGGGCCACCGTAGCAGCACCTTTTCTACAGATCTGAACCAGGATTCGGGTCAGATCCTGGTCAGAAATATACCTCACTGCATTTACTCCATGGAACAAGATAACACAGAATGTACAGATTGTCAATGGGATATGGTAATAGGTTTGGTTCCTTTGTCATTTTCTTACTCAAAGTGTAGTGCGTTTGAGGCAAGGGTGCTTAGAAAATTTCAGTTTTTACCTACCACCTATGTCTGCTCACAGTTCTTCATTTACTTGTGATTATCATTATAGCCATTTTTCAACAAAAAAAACGTAAATGAAAGAAATAGGATCTGTGGGTCCAAATGTTGACAAATGCTCAGCAAATTTAATCAATTATATATATATATTTTTTAAAGAAGGTGTATAGCACTTTTGTGGGGTATTAACTGCTAGCACATACCATTTAGATCACCATGTTACCTTTACTTGTTTTGAAAATGCTATATTAGCTGAAAACAAGGTATTTACAAATTTTGTTTCAGATATACTTCCTTCCCCTCCCTTTGCTCTCTGTGCTAAGTCACTCCTCCTTCAGAGCACTGCCTCATTATTCATTGTAGTGTATTGTTCTGTATCGTCATGCTTTTGTATTATCCAAGTTGCTGCGCGGGAACACGGGTGACGTAGGTTTGTGGGCGGAGCTTTGAACATAATTTTACTGCAAACCATAAAAAGGGTTCGAATAGGGCCCAGATGAGAGATCGCTACATTACTCAGACATGCATGGATGATATCTAAAATCTCTTCGGGCATGTTTTTGATGAGGGAAGAACGTTATAACATGGTACAAAGCTCCCAAATACTACATAAAACATAAGGTAATTGTAAAATACTATTACTACACGGCACCTAAGACAGATTTATTTCAGTGTGAGCCTTGTAATCAGCTCATTTATTAATTTCATTATTTGTTAATTTGAGTGCATGTTTACTAATGTTTCTCATCCTTATTTTGAACGTACCTATCACAACTGGAGAATCAGCACTTATTATGATTATTATTATTATATCAGAGAGTGCAGAGAGAAAATGGGCCTAATTAACTCGAATGGAGCTTCTCAGGCTTTTCATGTGACTCGGGGCATCTGCCATCGCTCCTTTGGCTGCTCATTTACATATGCAAATATTTAGTACATCTGTAATGGTCGCACTGACTGTACCGCGCTTACATGCCATTTTAATGCTAATGATATTTACAGTTCAGAGTCAAATCAATCGGATTTTTATGAGTGGATGCGACACTTTTTTTTTTTTTTTTTAAGACCGATTTTTCTTGACAGATGGCGAAGTTTTACGTGTTCCGAAACAGCGCTAAACTAGTAAATCTAATACGTTTCTGTAGTTTCTATATTATGCATTATTCAATCCATTTTGTAAAACTGGTATTTCTACGATAAGAACATTTGTGAAACTCGGAAATATTGCAAAGTTTCCGAGAAATTAGTACAAAACGCTAGCGAAGAGTGTGCTGAAAATTGAAGCAGTTTGTGTCAAGCTAAAACAACGGCAGCTGGTGTCAAGGCTGCAAAGCTGTATAAAGTTAGTGATGTTTGAAAACTATATGCACAAAGAGAGACCGGTATGTTTTTGAGGTTTACATTTTTTTTTCAATATGTGTAAAAGTAGGATTCTGTTCAGAGTGCACATTATAAACTCCAAGAGCGTTAACATTTAAGAGAAGACTGATAAACTAACACAAGAATCTCAGGCATTTCAGAACAAGTCTACACTACAGGTTCAACAAGACTGTTCTATAAAAGAATATTTTTTTAAATATTTTGTGGCGAAAACATCTTGTCGAACTTTGATTTTGTTAGATCTCAGAACCTAAACAGGGCTAGCACTTGGATGGGCGACTGCTGAGAACGCCAGGTGTCACAGTGAGGAGCCAGTAGGAAAAACTGTAGTTGTGTCCTGAGGCAAGACACTTGAGATTGGAGGAGGTGAAGGAGACAGAAAAGAGTGATGTGGAGGAGAAATGCAGAGAGCGAAGAGAAAGATGAGAGAGGACGGAGACAGAGGGGCAGGGAAGAGAAGAAAGAAATTATGGAGTAGAGAGAGGGATATGAGAAACAGAGAAAAGATAGATGAGAGAGGGTGAGAGAGAGCGATGAGGGAGCTAGGAGAGAGGAGGTGAGCGAGAGAGAGAAGAGAGGAATGGTGAGGGGAGAGAGGAGGTGAGGGAGAGGGAGCAGAGGTGAGGATTAGTTGGTGGGAAAGAAGGATATACGACAGAGGGAAGAGTAGAGAGGGAGGAAAGAGGGAGGATAGAAGACTTGAGGGGAGGTGAGAGAGGAGAGAAAGACAAGAGGATGGGAGGGGTAGAGAGGGATTAGGAGACAAAAGCGAAAGGTAAGAGAGGCTTGGAGATATATATATACTTGGATGGGAGACACTGCTGAGAACACCAGGTGTCACAGTGAGGAGCAAGTTGGAAAAACTGTAGTTGTGTCCTAAGGCAAGACACTTTACCCACATGACCTAGTATGAATATTGCGCGTGTGGTGTTGGTAGTGGTCGGAGGGGCAGGTGGAGGCAGATCGGCAGCCTTTGTCCTGGGGCAGCTATAGCTACGCAAAGGTTTGAGTATGGAGTGAATGAATAATGCACCAAACTGTAAAGTGACTAAGATTGATGCGTTTTTATTTGCAGAGGACGTCGCGTGATAATTGTGCCAACTCAAAATGCAGTATCGATTTGATTGCGATGTGTTGTGCCGTCCTAATGGAAGCTCGAAAATACCAGCACCGAAATCACTCACGCGGGCCATCATGAAGATTTAGTGGAGATCATTTTTAAGTAGGCTAAAACCGTGAATCCATTATTTATCAGGAGGAGCTACTTTGGAGAGATGGTACTGCTTTTTTCTTGACAGATGGCAAAGTTTTGAGTGTTCATGGTCATCGGCGCTAGCGTGAAATACGGCAGGTGTTACTAGTGTACTAGCAGGGGAGGCAAACGTTAGCGGTCGCTGCCTGATTTGTATGCACTGTAGTTCTGTAATAAGAGACCGCCGCTTTTAATTGAGACACTGAGGAAGAGAGCGGCAACGCACTAATAAACAGGTAATTATGCAACTCCCAGCTCCGCCAAGGCGCATTGTGAATCCATTACGGACACTACGCAACTGTTACTCTTTTTTTTTTTTTTTTAAACGTTAGCATAGAGCCGCGCCATGCAAAATTCATAACAATTAACTATCAATCAGACTTAACCTCCGGGGTTGCGGGGGGTCGCGGGGGGGTGGGCCACAGGGGGGCCCGGTGGAACTGCGGTCCAGATTAACATAGTGACAAAATGTGTCTGTACATGTCAGCTAATCCATTTATTTATGCAGCGCTGTCCCAGGCCAGGCTGATAAATCGCTCCCACTGCACCCGGGGTGGGAGAGAGGGAAGGAGAGGGGAAAGAAGGGGGGGAAAGAGGGAGAGAAGGGGGTGGTGGTGGGAGGGAGAGTGATAAGAGGGAGGGATGGAGGGAGGTGAGGGGGTGATAAGAGAGAGAGAGAAAGGAGACGTGTGATAAGAGGAAGAAGAGGAGGAAGAGAGGAAGGAAGGGAGGAAAGAGTGAGAGAGGGAGAGAGAGAGGAGTGGTGATGAGACAGAGAGACAGAAAGAGAAGGGGGTGGTAAGAGGGGGAGAGAGAGAAAGTGTAATAAGAGAGGGAGAGGGGGTATAGAGAGAGAGGGAAAGAAGATGGATGATGGATGATAGAGAGGAGGAGGAGAAGGGAGAGAAGGGTGGATGACCAGAGAGGAGGAGAGGTTTGAGAGGAGGTAAGAGAGGGGCATAAAGAGAGGGAGAAAGAGAGGGATGGAAGAGAAGAGAGGGGAGATGGAGACAAGAGGGATATAAGAGAGAGAAAGAGGATAGAAAAAGCGAGGGAGAGAGATAGAGAGATTGGAGGAGGCGAGGAATGCAGAGAGAGAAGAGAAAGATGAGAGAGAGGACAGAGGGGCAGGGAATGGGTAGGAGAGAGGGGAAGAAAAGAAAGAAATGATGATGGAGTAGAGAGAGGGATATGAGAGACAGAAAAGATAGACGAGAGGTAAGAGAGCCTTGGAGAAAGCAGAGGTGAGAGAGATAGAGAGAGAGGCGAGGAGAAAAAGTACTGAGGGGAGGCGAGAGATTAGATAAAGAAGGGAGAGAGAGAGGTGGGCATAAAAAAAGGAAGGACAAGAGGAGGGTAGGGGAAAGGAGGAGAGAAGAGGGGAGAAAAAAGTATGCAGAGGAGGGGCGCGCTGCCGGCTGTTGTGTACTGAGCAGTGATACCGAATCCCCAAACACACACTTGAGTGCTCATCAAAGACTGAGTGAATGTAAACAACAGCAGACGTGTTCAAGACCATGTGCTCCTCCACCTTTAAGAATTTAAGGTAGCACTATTTTTCACAGTTACAGTGCCATATTGTTGCATTTTGTTTTGCTCGATACAATTAACAATCATGAAATTATGAATTTATTCGGCACAAAATGAATGATTTAGCATTGTGATTATTGTCATCCGTCTAATCATGATTCATCCCGAGACATCATCAAATAAAAACTTCTTAGCACTCACGCCTAACAGCAATACATCTGAGTTTTGTCCCCAGGTCGCCCCTTTCTGGAGAGTTTGCATGTTCTCCTTGTGTCTGAGTGGGGCTTCCTCCGGGCACTCCAGTTTTCCTCATCAACCCAAAACATGCACAACAGGTAAAATCCTCCAGCTAAGGTAGTCCTGACCAAGACTAGCAACAAGATCAGAGAGATGGGTCCCTGAGCACTGCGATGCCCACTGCTCCTGAGGACTTCGTGCAACACCCATTCTCCCACAGGGCAACTTTCTATAAATATACAAATGCAAGATGCACAACGATGCACTACAACTTCACAAACCTAATGCAATGTGCAGTAGTTTCATTAGCTGTCATGATGACCCCTGCCGGTCCTGCCCCTTTTTACACCTCCCCACTCCCTCCTGTGTCCGAGCCTGAAGCTGGGCCAGGACCTGACACCCAGCGCCAGATCGTCCATGTTTCTTCTTTTGTAAATAAACACTGTTAAACTATTCCCTGAGTTCTGTCTTTTTGGTCCCCCTTGTTCGTGTGTTACGACATTAGCGAAATGCACAGCGATCGTAACATGACCTAGCATGGAGGGCAAAGGGAGGGGAGACTCAGAACGTCAAAATGTTAGTACGTTGTTTTTGGTGCATATGGCCTTTTCAAAACAATAAAAGCTAACATGGTGGTCTAAATAGGTTGTGTTATCCATTAATGCCCCATAAAAGTCTAATATCCCCTTTTTAAGCAAGAGCAAAATAGGGTGGAAACTGGGATTATAAACTGGGATTATATAGTTATACCAAATGTATTGATCATAAAAATAATACTGTCACTTACCATATGAATTATTTGGAAATTCTCAAATTGAGACGTTCCAAAGCACATTACAACAATGGCCGGCTTGTTTAGTAAAACCTTCACTACCTCCTCCTCACCAAATAAAAATGTAACCTCAAATTCTCCCACCCACACGTGGCAGAATCCAAATTCATTAATTGTGTTTAAAAGATAATTTGTTTTTGTAATTTGTTAAGAGGAAGGAAAAATCAGAAACAACAAATGCAATGGCAGAAGACGCAACTAGAAAAACGTATAGTAAATGTTCACACGCGCTCAGTCAGGGCAACAACAGACCACATTCCTTTAAAAGTCTAATATTTGAAGATTGAAGATCAATTTGAAATTTCCATAAAAAAGGAGATAAATCTGTATCAGCTTTTACTATGAGGTTTTCTTGTTTTAATGATATTTAACCAAAATCATATTACATAAACTTTTTTAAAAGTGAAAATAATTTCAGATACACTACAAATCCTTTATTTTTTACTACTTTCTACATTCTATTTACATGCAGAGGATATCAAATATATGATGCAAGATATATAGAATAATGAAGCAAAGGGAAAAAAGTTAAATATATATATATTAAAATTCCGCCCTTTGCTTTGTCGACGGTACTGCAAACCCTTGGCCTTCTCTCACTGAGCTTCTGGATGAAGTCTCCTATAACGATTTTCTCTTCTTCACACATTTTTTAATTCTCTCTCCCCCTCCAACTTTTTCTTCTCGCTTTCACCCCATCATATCTTTCTTTCTCTCTCCATTCTGCCCTTTCTCTTTCTCACTCCCTCATAACCTTCTTATACATTTCTCTCCCATTACCTCACATGTCTCTCTCTCTCACCCGATCTTCTCTCTCACACCCCCTTCTTTCATTCTCTGCCTCTTCTATCACTCACTTTTACACATCCCCTCACATTTTTATCTCTCTCTTCCTCAACCCATTATATCTTTATCTCTTCCTCACCCCAACAGCTCGTTCTCCCTCACCCCATCATCTTTCTCTCTCTTTCACCCCATCATATTTCTCTCTCACCCTATTCCCTCTCTCTCATAACCTATTTTCTCTCTCACCCTATTCTTTCTCTCTCACACCCTATTTCTCTCTCACCCTATTCTTTCTCTCTCACACCCTATTTCTCTCTCACCCTATTCTTTCTCTCTCACACCCTATTTCTCTCTCTCACACTATTCTCTCTCTCACACTATTCTCTCTCTCACACTATTCTCTGTCACCCCATTCTCTCTGTCACCCTATTCTCTTTCTCTCTCTCTCACCCTATTCTCTCTCTCTCACCCTATTCTCTCTCTCTCACACTATTCTCTCTCTCACACTATTCTCTCTGTCACCCCATTCTCTCTGTCACCCTATTCTCTCTGTCACCCTATTCTCTTTCTCTCCCTCTCACCCTATTATCTCTCTCTCACACTATTCTCTCTCTCACACTATTCTCTCTGTCACCCTATTCTCTTTCTCTCTCTCTCTCACCCTATTCTCTCTATCTCACCCTATTCTCTCTCTCACCCTATTCTCTCTCTCACCCTATTCTCTCTCTCACCCTATTCTCTCTCTCACCCTATTCTCTTTCTCACCCTATTCTCTCTCTTTCTCTCTCACCCTATTCTCTCTCTTTCTCTCTCACCCTCACCCTATTCTCTCTCTCTTTCTCTCCCTATTCTCTCTCTCTCTCTCTCTCTCACACCCTATTCTCTCTCTCTTTCTCTCCCTATTCTCTCTCTCTCTCTCCCTCCCTATTCTCTCTCTCTCTCACCCTTCACATGTGTGTCTCGTCTAACCTGTCTCACTTCAGCCTGATATGTGTAGCCCTGTCTAATATTTGAATCTGATTGGTCGAGGTGGAACAACAGCGAAACAAAATCTAACTTTTGTTACATCCAGTTGAGACAAAAACAGTATGCTCACTAAAATAGGTTGAAGTAAATCTGTCAACATAAACACATACATAAACATACATGAAAAAGTGTGTGTTTTGACTCATAGTATATATTTAGTTTTATTCAAAGACCTTGACCTTTGACCTTCTTGTCATCTGGTAGTATACCTTGCTCTTGTGTTTTTACTGACCATATAAATTTACCCAATGTTCTACAGCAAAGAAAGCCAAAATATATTAAATAAGACTATATCTGCCATGCTAACTCCCACAGCAGTTTGAATACAAGTTTGAGATGAATAATTTGAAAAAACTTCTCTTACCTTGCGTGGCGATGTAGTGGTTTGGCCTGTGGTACCCCTGAAATAAACAAACAAGAACAATAACAATTTAAAGTCACTCAAGAAAAACAGATGATCATTTCCGCTGTACAAAATGCCATTCAGAGGGTGCTTTTGCTTGGTGACCCACTCCACTTCTTTACACATCTCCATACAACAGTGCACGTGGTAGATTGTGCACTCCGGGCCATTTGAACATCTGCTGCATTTAGATGACACAATGTTTTTTAGTGGAAAGACTGAACACGAAATGCTCCGATGAGACACACACACACACATTGAGACGCGACGTTTTTGAGCAATGTCACTCCACCAGCTGTTTGGGCTCGGATTTGCTCACTGTACACGACGAGTATGCCTGGAAAATGCTTTTTGTTGTATATACTGTAATACGGGTACTAAGCATTTAAAGATATTGTACGATTCATGCATGTTTAAGTAATTTAGTGATCTTCCCCGGCTCTATTTGAACCCTCTTTGCGGTTAGCAGTACGATCTATCCAGCACTGACCCTCCACAAGCCTACGTCACCCTTACTCCTACAGAACTCCCCATAAATATACAAAAACATGATTCAAAACAATACACTACAACTTCACAAACCTGGTACAATGTGCAGTAGTTTAGTAGTAGTGTTAGCAGTTAATATCCCCTTCTCTTTAGATCTTTTCTTAGAACGACATGATTTCGAGTTGCTTGTCAACATAACAAATAGTTCCTGTCACTTAATATTTAAAAGGATACGCTATGGCAAACTTTCTGAAAAAACTAACCTGTAAGTAAGTGAGGTATACAATAGTAAATGCTAAAGTAGTTCTATCAAACCTTTCACACCAAGTACCACCTAAGAAAAAATTTGGGACAATTATCAGTAGATCTAAACCAAATAACAGAACTATCTCAGATCCAAACTGGGGCTAAACCAGGTTAAAAATAGTACTACACTATTACCACGGTAGTTTTAACCATGACATTACCAAATTGAGGTGATATCAGATGTGGGTAGTACTCAGTTGTATGTACGTTTTTAAAGAAATTGTACTTTTCAGAGGACTTTTCTCACAGAATACTACGAAGTAACTACTTGAGTAAAGATTTTGGTTACTCTTCCCACTGCGAATAAGTCTACAAGTGACTATGTTAACAATATGAAATGATTTGAACGTCAGATATGATGTTTTGTTTTTGTCTATCATTTGAAACAAACCCGATTTGCGTATTATGTAAAGTTCTATCATTGAAATTATAAATCAGATCTTGCGTTCCAAAAGTTACTTGAGTATTGAGTAACAGTTTAATCTTGAGTAATTCCTTAGACTACTTTGCACTTCTACTTGTAATATTATTTTGAAGTAATGTTAGTCTTATACTCGAGTACAATTTTTGGCCACTTTTCCCATCTGCTTCATCTTATGTGATTCTTGTGGACAGTAAGTGGATGATGCACTATCCTAGTTTCAGTTCTGAATAAGGCTGTTTATCTGTATATGCGCCTGGGCCTACTCCAAAAATCTCATTGTTACAGATTTTTCACATGTTTGATTTGTGGATTAAATCTTAAGTCTTTTTGAATGAAACACAGGAAATACATCCATGTCTCTGTTGTCATATTCTACAGCTTTACATGGACAAATCTGGTTACTTATTCAGCTCCAAACCTATAAGACTATGCTCTCGTTCAGTTCCCTCGTTCTCACTCCCTATCCCTCTATATCTCTTCATATTCTCTCTTTCCCATCAGTTATACATCTCTTTACATCGCTCATATCAGTTTTTTGACCATTCCTTCCCTTCTGTCTCTCTGTCTCATTCCCCATCCACCCATATCTTTTAATTCTCTCAAATTTTTCTTCTTTCACCCCATCATGTCTTTCTTTCTCTGCCCTTTCTCCCTTTTTTTCTCACGCCCTCAAATCTGTCTTATACATCTGTCTCTCTCTCCGATTACTTCACATGTCTCGCTCTTTCTCTCACCCGATCTTCTCTTGCTCTTTCTACTCTCTCTCCCTCACATTTTCTCTTTCCCTCACCCCATCATTTCGCTCTCTTCCTCAACCCATTATATCTTTATCTCCACCTCACCCCATCATATATCGCTCCCTCCCTCACCCCAACTGCTCTTTCTCCCTCACCCCATCATCTCTCTCCCTCTCTTTCAACCCATCATATTTCTCTCTCCCCCTCATTTTGTTATATAAATATTTCTCTCACACCCCATCACCTTTTTCTCTCTCCCTCACCCCATCATCTCTCCCTCTCACTCACCCCATCATCTTTCCCTCTCCCTCACCCTATCATCTCTCCCCCTCACCCCATCAGCTCTCTCTCCCTCTCCCTCACCCCATCATCTCTCTCCTCACCCCCATCATCTCTCCCTCTCTTTCAACCCATCATATTTCTCTCTACCCCTCATTTTGTTATATAAATATATTTCTCACACCCCATCACCTCTTTCTCTCTCCCTCACCCCATCATCTCTCCCTCTCACTCACCCCATCATCTCTCTCCCTCACCCCATCATCATCATCTCTCTCCTTTACCCCACCATCTCTCTCTCACCCCATCATCTTTCTCTCTTTCAACCCATCATATTCCCCCCCCCCTCTCTCATACACCCCATCATCTCTTTCTCTCTCTTTCACTCCCGTTGTATCTTCCCATCTCTCCCACTGCCCTCCACCCACTCCCCCACTCTACATGCTGCACACCTCTGGAGTGGGCTGCCAAAGTGCCCATAATCCTGCAGATATACACCTCACGTGGATTATCATAATCCCTGAGACTTCTATTTGTCCAATTCCTCATCCCCCCCTCCAGAGATATGACACAAGCAAAAACACAAAACATTACCAACACTTACATCCTCCCTCCTCTATCCCGTCTGCTCCTGTCTGCCTCGCTTATCTTTCATATTCAATTTAACTCGCACAGTGATTAACGTATTCTGCAATGAAGGCAAGGCAGAGACACAAAAGGGTATTGTACGCGCTAGCCAGCTCCCCCCCTCGTCCGCTATTCAACTGTCCCTCCATTTTAATGACTTCTTTATCTGGGCGCTGAGCAGGAGATGTGGTTGCGCTTTCATGTACGAGGCTGCTGTCAAGAAAAGTGGAGACGCCGTTAAGACGTTGTAGGATTAGCGGGAAGAATGCGGGCCCTCTCAAAATGTCTGTCAGGTGAGTGGCACTTAGCGAGAACAAATGGTGTACTAGCTATTATGCTAAATGCTAACTAGTAAATGCAATGTAGGGGAGAGCGATAGGTTGGGTTCACGTGACATCATAATATATTAAAAAGACTTAAAATTGACTTGGAGGGCAGGTCAGATTTCTATGGTACGACTGTCAAATAGCAGATGTTTTGGCCTGGGATGGTCCACATAGAAAATAGTGGTTTTCTGTTTGGTTATTGCATTGAAACCTGTGAATCACCTGGAGTTATCTTAACCCTGCATCTGAAATTACAGAGTTCATTGAGCCATTTTAACGATGCACGATCTGACTTTCTTTTCTGTGGGGATGTCATCACTCTGTATGTTCCACAGTACAGCATTAAAGACATCCATTTGAAGACAAGCATGTGACGCCGCCAGTCCAAGTTACGGGTCAAATCTATGGAGGAGTGACCCTGCTCATAGTAAGTTAGGTTAAAATTAAGGTTAAGGTACACTTTATTGTCCCCATAGGGAAGTTTGTCCTCTGGATTTGACCCATCCTTCAATGCCACGGGGTCACCTCATCAGGAGCTGGGGGTCATCTCTATGATTTTGTTGCTAGGCTTGGTCAGGACTCCCATTTCACATATGGTGGATGTTTTGGGTTGATGGGAGAAAACTAAGTGCCAGGAGGAAACCCAACCAGACACAGGGAGAAACATGCAAACTCCACACAAAAAGGTTTGGACGACCTGCAGATTGAACCTGGAACTTTCCTGCTGTGAATTGTATGTAATTCAAATTAGACAGGCTTAAAGTCAGGCAAAGCTGTAACATCTCTATGAGACAGAAGCAACTCACTGAAGAAATACCAGAAAGGTTACAGATTGCACCTTTACTAACAAAAAAAGGAAACATTTTACAGGATTATGAGGTGACTGGTCCACCCACAGGCACAAAAACATGTATTTCCTCTGGCATCATGTTCTTGTTTGCACTTGAGTAGACTTCTCCTCTTTCCCATTTTCCCTCGTTTCTGCCTCAAATGGACTGCTTAAGTACAGGAGCGCTTGTTCTGTACACCCTTTAATGCACTCTGAGTCGCTTAACTGCATTGAAATCCAATTGTAACTACAGTTCTGTGCTAAATCGTGCTTGTAAACGCCACACCTTGCTTCCCCTAATCTCATCTGCTCAGACCTCACGACCACATCCAAGAACCCCATCTATATGCATTACTTCTACTTCCTACCTCAAAAACTATAGGTTGAACATAAAATAAAAAATAATAAAATCTCATCTCACCCTCTGCAGGTGGTCTCATCCCCTCGGTTCAGGACCTCTACCAGAGGCCTGGGAGCTTGAAGGTTCTGTGCAATATCTTTGGTGTTCCTAGTACTGCACTTTTCTGGACTGAGATGTCTGATGTTTTTGAGATATCTGTATATATAAATAAATAATTTTGCAAATAAATAAATGGAAATAGGAAGTAACATGGGTGTGATTCAGCTCCATCGACTCTGTCTTCAATTAAGTTTCTATTTAAAAAACGTTGCCCTCGCTCCATCACTGCTAAACCCACACTGTGGACAGGACAGGGTTTTACCTTCAACGCCCTCACTCCTGATTGGTTCTTTAAGATATAAGTGGTCAGAAATCCGAATATGAAACGTGGCTGCAGATTAGCCGCTATAACCAAAAAGCCAAACACTATGGGTGATGTCACACTCATTTAGTTCACTTGTTTATACAGTTTATGGTTATTAGCTGAGAAAATGCTATGGAAAATTAATAGATTACGTTTTACAATCTCAGATCTTTTCTTACTTAGCAGCTTTTGCCATAAAATGTATGATATAAAAATAAGGTCCATGCCGTCACACAGCACATGTAGCCCTTAGTTATTAAAAAGTATGACTATTCTCACACCACATAAGTAGCGTGCATGGCCCCATTTGCTAGCATGAGCCCAACTGACTACACGCTAGCTCCGTAACACTTTATTCTACTCATACCTCCCTAAAAACCTTTCACTATAGCTAAAACATGAACTTAAACAGCACATCTAACCTTTACAGTTATTAAAGTCATTCAAAGATATACACAACTGTTCTCACACCACATAAGTAGCATGCATGGCCCCGTTTGCTGGTAGCTTGTGTACGATTGCCTTTTCTGGCTCTATAATGCTTAGTTCTTGTACCTGTCTCTGTTAAGTGATTTCTCCCCATCTTCCCTTCTCTAATGTGGTAATTTGTAATGTCTAGTTACGCCTTTCCAACGTTGATTCATAATGCAAAGGTGCGCTATGGCAAATGGGGAGAGCTTAAATTATTTACTTTTTCTTCTCACTGTTCAGTTTATGGTCCATTACGCCGCGGAGAAGAGAGAGGGTTTCACAATGGAGAGAAGGGCCATTATAAGATACGAATAAATGCATATTAAAGACTGATTGAAAAGGATTTGTGCGGCATTGGAAAAGTGCCCGTGCAGGTGTGTAATGATGTTTTAGCTATTCAGAAAAGCTTTTTAACCCATCGCAAAGCTTATCCGAACCAATAAACTCCAATGTGAGGTGCATTTCCTACACCGTTTATTATCACGGTCTATAATGTGCCATTACGGGCGGCCAGATGGGTCTGTTTCACTTTCTGATCGACTATTTTCGTAAACAGTTAAGATGGTTTGTCGTACAGCATTGGTGAATGGGGAGCAAGCATGTTTTTGTAGAGTAGAGCTGATACTTTAGGGACATTTTAAAGGGTCACTACGCAGAGGAATGTAGAGTACACAAAAATACTCAAGTAGGGGTAATGCTACTTCGAAAATAATATTACTTAACTGGATGTACAAAGTGGTTGAAGAAATGATTCAAGTAAGGGTAAAAAAGTATTTGGGAAAACGACAAGGACATAACATCTGATTTATAATTCATGTTAATATAATTGGAATACTGCAGACAATATGGTATTTTCTTTTTTTCAAAACTTTTACCCAAGTAAGAGTACAGTTACGTCAACAAAAAAATATTCCCCAAGTAGGAATAAAGGTCTGCTGCTAAAAAAGTACTCTGAAAAGTTCAATTTCTTTAAAAAAGTTACTCAAGTACATGTAATTGAGTACTACCCACCTCTGCCACTATACTTTTTTGATGGTGGGGGTCGCTACTCGCTTGTCGTATGTAAATGTTTTTGCTTTACCCAGAATGTTCTACGGTACGGCATTAGCAACATCACCGGGGTTAGGAGATGTGTGCAGAAAAGCGAGGCTGATCACACTATGAATTCATGTATTTTTTGTTCATAATGTAGCATGTGTATGTGTAAATGCAAGACTGACGTGGTTAAAACTATAATGTGGAATATTCTAGGAAAAGCAAACTCGGTGTACATAAGACGGTAGCAGTTCCTTCACCAGAAAAGATACATAATGCACCTTTAATGCACATTGGTTTTATTACCAAATCAAACCTATAGTTACTGTCAAGCAGAGGTGGGTAGTACTCAGTTATATTTACTTGAGCAGAACTATACTTGTACTCCTACTTGAGTCATATTTTTATTTATGTAACAGTATTCGTACTTGAGTAAACATGTTGGTTAACCTTCCCACAAGTGACAAAAACGTCATTGACAATCTGAAATAATTTAAACATTTGCGTTCCTTGTGCTGCTCTTTCGGATATGATTTACTATTTTCTCCTTTAGTGGTCTGTCAATTGAAAATACCAGATTTTGTGCATTTTTAATAGTTGGTTCTTCAAATTGTATAAACTTTAAATTATAAATCAGATGTTAAATCCCGACTGTTACTCTTACTTCTCTTACTTGAGCGATAATTTTCCCAAATATCACCAAAAATCTCTCGTTCCACTGCTTTGTACTTCTACTTCATTATTATTATTTTGATATAACATTACTCTGTGCTTTGCTATTCACCCCACCTCCACTGTCGACCTAAAATCGTGTTACGTGCTCAGTGCATGGCCTTGTTGAAATGCTAAATAGTGAAATGGTGTTTTAAACAGCACAGATGTTATAACAAAGCCAAAGCAGAGTTCTCTTGGGGTTAAATTAGTGGCTCTGTACCAAACTCTACAGACTTCATAGACTTGACAGGTGTGATCCACTTTGGAAAGTACAAAATCAGGTTGAAAATGTATAAAATGGGATTTAAAAAAAGTTGAGAATAACTTATTTTTTATTTCTTAATTTGATCATAATCTAGAAAAGGACGATATATATTTTATTTTTACAGTTTTCCATCAATGCCAGAGTTGGGATTGAATAAAGTGCAGCTAATAATGTTTTGCTGCAGGTGCTGGGGTTTAGGTAGTGACGATTCAGGTCAGAGAGAGTCCATTTAGGTTTAAACCAACTGGATTTCAGCATTGAAACTGGCAACTCAAAGGACAGACTCATGTGAGGCTCATTCTGCCTTCTAATTGGATCATCGTCTTCAGAGCTAAAACACCAAATTATGACAAATAAATGGGACATCATGCATAATGTTTTCTATAAGTAAGAATAAATGAGCATTAGAATTATATCAGTAAAATAAGGATTTGATTTAAACATGTTCACCTCGTATCTTTAAATAGGGTAGTAGGTTGAGATGTGTATCAGTTATTATAATGTAATAAACTAATGCTAATTGATATTTTCATCAACATTCCCTGGGCGTGTGATGCTAACTAGAGGCACTGTTAGACTTAAATCTGAGTTTTAATTGAACACACTCTGACCAGAAAGCGCTGAGCTGATTTGTACTGTTACCGTCCCAAGCTAGCTAGCATCAGCCAACACTTTTTCCTTCACTTTCACCTTTTTGTTGAAAATGAAACACATAAACTGACCATGAACACTCGCATCGATCACAAGCTTTAAATCCATATTGTGTGAGTTTATTCGTGAGTTTTCAGACCATCTAAAAACGTATCAGACTGTATGCGTGTGCCAATATGTGCATTGCGTCTCCACGGTAACTGCTGAACATTTTGCTATAGACATACATGTGGAACCCCCTCGGGACTACACCAAAGTTTTGATATAACCAAAAGTCACAAATTCCACAGAATCTTCACCATTGCATTGACAGATAGTGTAACCGCTCTCATCTCTATCCCACATTATGGCACTATAGCTTTTCCCTTCTCTGCAACTATATCACACATGCAAAAAAAACAACAAAAAAAACACAGAAATTAGTCCCGAAATGTATTAAGAACTACATTAAACAGTCTATTATACAAGTAGTAGTTTTCCCAGAAACTTGGGAAGTGGCCTCTTAATGATATTCATGGTGAAAATACAAATGGATGCCCGCAGGCTAAGACTTAATGCTGCATATATTAGGCATTGTACAGCGGGAGACTGGGGGAATGAATAGGGCCAATCACTGTAATAAGAAATGTGGGAAAAACAAAGAGCAGAACATATAATGGATTATTTAGTAATGTACACACATCTGGATACAGTACCATTCTAATTAATATCATTTACTACGTACTAAAGCAGGAAGACGCACTATATAACTGTTCTGATGGGCATTAGTCATCTACTTGTTGAAATGTTGTTGCTTTGGCTGGAATGTTCCACAGTATGACATTAAAGAGGGAATATTAAATTTCTATGGGGTATAAACTGCTCACACATAACATATTTTTTAACTTTAGACCACACGTTTTAGATCACAATATTACCTTTTATTGTTCTGAAAATGCTATATTTTCCCAAAACAATGCATTAACAAGTTTAATTCGTTTCTGTTTTTGATGCTCTGAGCGCCCCCTTTCCTTTTGCTCATTCCACTTTGAGCGTCATCACATTATAATCGAGGTGCATTTTGGTAATAAAACTACCGCACATTGCACCAGGTTTGTGAAGTTGTGTATTGTTTTGCATCATGCTTTTTGTTTTGGAACATCATTCTCGTACTGCTAACTGCAAGGTGAGTTCAAATAGGACCCAGGAGAGCTCGCTGAATCATTCAAACATGTATAGATGACATATAAAACCTCTTCAGGCATGTTTTTGATGAAGAATAACATGGTAGAAAGCTCCTAAAAGTCGATTTTGCGTGATACCGCTCCTTAACTATAACGATTTTCATACAATTGTAACAGTAATTTCTTTAGAAGGAAGTTATAAGTTCCATTCATAAAAAGTTTAAAGTTTTAAGCCAATCTATAATCAGTCAACTATATAATACTTTAACTAAATAAATCCCCAAATCTACAACGATGTACTGTATTCCCAATCCACTCCCAAGTTTGCTTTGCTATTCATAATTGTAAGGAAACACTATATTCCCAGTCTCTGTCTTCTTTAGCTGTATCTGTGCTAATGAATAACCCATGCTTCTCTCCTCTCTCTCTTTTTTCATATTTGATGGTGTTGTTCAAAGACTGGTCCAAGCTCTCTCTCCCCCCTGTGAGATGGTTTGGCTCCCCTGTCCCACTGCTGTCAGCGTCTGATCTCAGCCCCCCTAATATGCCCCATGAAGCTACTGCTATAGCCTCTATCTAAGACACAATATATAAAGTCCATTTGAATACGTGTCTGTGTTTTTGAATGGGGTTGATCCGTGTTGATCCCTTTGTGGAGCTCTGCAAATAATTACTATATTATCTGGAATTCTGTAGTCGACTTAAGAAATCCCTGGTTGACTTACACGTCCTGCTTATCGATTAATCAACCTAAAAGGGGGCGTGGCAAAAGCTCCATTCTGACCCAAACTGCGCTCACAAGACTACACCTGCACGGGAGTTCATGCAAAAACAAATATTTAAGCCAGGAAATAAAATACTAGGTAGCAATGTATTTATATAAAGACAGATTTGGCCAGTTACCAAAAAAATTCAAAACTCCCTAACTTTACCTTTCTGTATAAATCCTTATAATCTAAACAAAATGACTAATACAATATTTATTAATTGACCAAACACCAAAGAACTACAGCCTTAATATTGTTTACAGTATATATTTTTGTGAGAGTGCTAGCCACGCAGTGTTTTCGTGCTTCACCTGCTTCATCTCCAGGCACATAGAGAAGTTTAATGACATACTGCGGGACATTACAGGCAAAGCCACATCTCCAAGTTACAGAATAATAAGAATAATTGCATTAAAAGAAAAAAAAAATAAAATGAACAAGCTTAAAGGCCCTGTATTACCTTCATACCAGTTGTTGAGATTTGTTTTATTCACACAAACCCTGCATATTTAGGCTGTGTTCTTCTCTTAAACTGAAAACACGCTGCTCCACCTTGTGATGTCATCAAGTGCTAATACAAGAGGCACTTTACTGTGATTTTAAACTCCATACACATTCACTACAATCACCAGAACTGAACAAATGGTAAAATAAAAACAGTATTCTATTCTAGTGTATTGTAGAGTAAAGCAGTTTGTTTGAGGCAAAAAAAAAAAATAAGTAAATAAAACTACCACTTGATGACATCACAAGGTGGAACAGAGCATTTTGAGCTTTGGGGATACTTCAGGGTTACTCAAACAAGTGTGAATGAAACAAACAACTCCAGGTATGTGGTATGTGAGTCAATTTAGCATAATATAGGGTCTTTATTTCAAAGATAGTTCAAAGACGTTTTTAGGGTTGTTAAATATGCAATTCTGTCCATAGAGGCCTAAACAGATCAGCCAATGAAAAGCTCAGTTCATTGTATTTAAATATAAGAGCATATTTAAATATAAGAGCGTGCATTTGTGTAGTGGCTGGGTTTGTGCATGTGCAAGCCTATGTTATGATGGCCAGGCAGTGGGGAGTCTTTTGTCCCCTCCGGCCCCCTGTGACTACGCCTTCCCACTCCCCAAGAGGAAGTGCGCTGACCTTTAGCTGGGTGGTGCTGGCTGGTGTGTGTACTTACATCAACGTAATTTGCATTAATGTAATCGGAGCCCTGTTCGCCCTCTGGAGCCTGCAGTCTGACGCGTGAGTGGTCGTCTGCAAACAAAGAAAGAAAGAAGAAACCGGAGTTGGATTAATCACATTAAAGGTCTTAAGTTATGCAAAGTTGACTCTCGTGAGGTTTAAGCCATGTTAAAATGTTGTTACTTCCTCAAGAACATGCCTGGATTTGTGTTTTTTCACAAATGTTTGAGCAATCCTTTGTCTACATCTCCAAAGCTCAGAATGCTCTGTCCCACCTTGTGATGTCATCAAGTGGTAGTTTTTAAGTTAACAAATGTCTTTTACTCTTTGTTCAGTAGATATTGCAAATTAAAATGCTGAAATTATCCATTGATTCTAGTGAAGGTGTATGGGGTTTAAAAACAGTGGAGCACATCCTGTATTACGACATGACATCACAAGGTGGAACAGAGTGTTTTCAGATGCAGGGTCTGTGTGTTAAACATGTGAATAAAACAAAACACAAGTCCAGGTATGATTTTGATGAGGAAACATTGCAAAGTACATCAAAAATTTACTATGGGTCCTTCCAAGTGCTTATGGTTAAACTACTAATTTCACCAAAACATAGTTAACGTCATTGTATTTAAGATTTGACTAAAAATCCTGCCTAGTTTGTTCTAGTTTTAAAATTTAGTTGGAGTTTATAATCTTACTTCCTGGTTGGCCACAGGCAGCACGTATGGCATATGTAAAGGTCCATAACTGTTACCTATAGCAACAGCAGGGGTCTAAATTGCTAAAACTTGTCCTTGTGTTTTGGGTGGAATTCTTGGCCTTGATAGGTAGAGGTATTTTTTCCCACAAACTGACAGTTAACTGATATAAAACTACAATAAATATTTACCATGGTACTACCTGACCAAGCCAAGAAATAATTAGAAAAACATGAAAATCTGTCATATGCATGTAAACAAGGATACAAGGATGAAGAAGACAGAACTGCCAGTCAAACAAATGAGAGATCCAGATGAGAGGAGATAGTGGGAACAAATATGAAAGGGGCAGAACCACAGATGTGACAAGGGTAATGTAGTAGACATCCTCAAGTGAGTAACCCATATGTAAACATGAGAGGATGCCCTGCCCTGCATGTGTCTACATAAATTACACTTCAGTACATATTCTTTGGAGTCACAGTGTAAGACCTAAAAGGGTAAAAGTGCATTCACCACAGATAGTGAGCCCATAACATGAATAACTTTATTCCCTTCAAGCCGTCTCATTTTTATGTTTTTAGTGTTTTAAAAGCTGCAAATGTCAATTAGATATATCATGTATGAAAAAAGATATACAACAACTAGTCAAAAGTATTGAAAATCTGGTATTAGTTGATACGAAAACTAGTATCAAAACTAGATAGTCATCCGAGCAGGTATTAAAAGTAAAAAAAAGTCACATTCACAGGACAGAAATGAACTTTTCCTGACCAGCTTTAGAATGACCTTGAGCAATACTGTATCGGTATTGAGTATTGAGTCTATTCCTATTCAAATTTTCTATCCTATCCCTATTTTATTTTTAAGTATATCTTTTTTAACTTTGTGCATGCCCTTATTTGTATTTGCGTTTATTCAGTGTGTTTTTATGTTGCACTTTATCACCAAAGTTCTTAGTTTGTGAACTGTGTTCACAGACAATGGCAATAAAAATTTTCTGATTCTGATAATGAAGTTTGAAATTTTATCATGCACTACGAAAACTAGTGATTTCCTTCATAATTAAAACTTTTCACTAAGCAATACATTTTAAACCTCGCAACATAACACAATAGAGTACTGCTTTTGAAATAAGAATGTGTTACGGTGGCTTTTGTTCTTGCAAACACAATTTTCCATGGACAATAAAAGCAATTAAAGGAGATTTCACCTTCTACAGTACAGTATTTGAAAGCCCAAATTAACAGGTTTGGATCAAGTGCATGGACCCAGTTTGTACCAAGCGCCACGACTCCACTGAAGAAACAGTCAGCCATCTTGGAAGTTAAATGTGTTATTATTTATTTATTTATGCATTAATTTATTCATTCCTTTGTTTATTCATTATTATTTATTTATTTATTTATGTATTTACTTACTTCTTTTATTATCATTGTGTTGGACAACTGATTTCTAAATCATGAAATGAGCTAGATTAAAACAGTCAAATTAATTACAGGATATACAAGCTTATATTTTTAAACCTATTATTACTAAATTTACGGCGTTAACATTACGGTCTGGGCCAGGGCCACACATCCTGAGCCAGATGTAGTTGTGCTTTTTCTCATAACAGTAACCACAGCGTGAGCAGATGAGACTGACAAAGGAAAGGTCAAAGCTGCTCCGCTGGGCCACAGTAAAAGTCTGTTTGAGCAGGTTATGGTTTTCCAGAGTCACGCAGTGGGCCGGTAAATCAGGTACAAGAACGGGACACAAAAAGTCATGAGCGATGGTTGGGAGAGATGGAGGGATGTGGGAGGGAGGGAGGAGAAGGGGTACTGGAAGGGAGGAGAGGGCGGAAGGGGGACAAGGAGAGGAGGAGTGTTGCAGGAGGAGGATGACGACGGAGGAGGAAAGGGGAGGAGGAGAAGAGGGGTGTTGGAGGAAAAGGATGTAGAGGAGATGAGAGGGAAAGAGAGGGAGGAGGAGAGAGTGAGAGGGCAAGAGGAAGGAAGATGAGTGAGGAGGAGGAGATGGAGGAGGGGGAGGAGAGAGGAACGGGGGAGAGGTGGAAGAGGAGTGATAGAGGGGCAGAGAGGAGGAGGAGGAGAGGAAGGGTGTTGGAAGAGAAGGAGGGCAGGAGCAGGAGGAGCAGAGGGGTGATGAAGGGGAGGAGGAGGATGATGAGAGGTGGAGCGAAAAGGAGGATAGAGAGAGGAGGGAGGAGAGGGTGGAGAGGAGAAGGGAGGAGAGGGAAGAGGAGGAAGAGGGAGGTGACAGAAGGGAGGAGCGGGAGAAAAGAGGAGTGGAGAGGGAAGAGGAACGAGGAGGAGGGGAGGTGTCGAAGGAGGAGAGATGGATGAGGAGGAGGCGGCAGAAGCTGGTGGAAGAGGATGAGAGAAGCGATGGAGGAGGAGAAGAAAGGTGATGGATGAGGAGGAGGATGGGGAAATTTGCAGAGAAGCGAGGAGGAGAGCGGTGATGGCGAAGCGTAGGAGAAGAGGGGTACACACAGGCGATGATGTTCCCGTAGCGGTTCTTCATGCGGTTCTCGTCCTTCTTGGCTGAGTCCCACGCGGCAGATTGTCCTTCAAAAAAGCTCTGCAAAATAAAACAGGAGAGAGGAAAGAGAGGAGATCAGATACACCGGGATTTAAAAGTGAGGCTCAACACCTAAAACTCCGCCCACAACCACATCAGCCAAGGTGTTTGTAGTCAGAAACACCTGGCTGTAAACGGGGCAGTGTTGTGTGATGTCACCAACTACTTGAAACTGCAAGCACTAAGGAGAGAGTGGACAGTGCTATTCAAACATCACACGCACAGTTTAGTTCAGAGGTCCAAACATATTGCTCATCGTATCGTCATTACTCCGCAAAAACAAATTAGACTGTATTAATTTTTTAAATAATGTACCGTCCCTTTAAGACCAATCTTGAGTCAAATGAAAACAGACTGTGACTAGAGTTTGCGAAGCGCCGCTGTGTCTCTGAGCAGTCTCGAGCCAAAACCAACAATTGCTAATCTATGTTTTAAAAGTGGGATAATCTATTTAAACAGAGTCTGCACAGGAAAAGCCCCATACGCCATTACTGGAGGTGGAGTAGAGCGTTTCTGTGGTCAGTCTGAGAACGCCGCGGCTCACTCGCTCTCCCACCCCCCGAGCGGCGAGCAGAGCATCTATCCAGCAAATAAAGGGCTCCCAGACAGCGCACAAGGATGTGTGCCGTGTGCCTTTGGTAATTTCACTGAAGAACAGCATTAATATGCTAAAAATATGTCCTCCCGCGTTCAAAATGGAAGGATGACGGTAGATGGATGGTAGCTAAGGCCTTATACTCTGATGGTTCGCGTTGCCCGGAAAAAAGATGCCCTGAAGGAGGAAGAGAAAGGCGAGGAGGAGGAAGGAAAGGGGGAGAGAGGAGGAGGAGAGGAGGGAAAGGAAAAGGAGGAATACGATGATGGAGGGAATAAGGGAGACTGATGATGGCTAAGGCCGTATTCTCTGATGGCTTGTGTCGCCCTGAAAGATGCCCCCAAGGAGGAGGAGGAAGAGCTAAAGGAGGAAGAGGGTGATGGAGGGATGAGAGAGGCGGATGGCAGCTAAGGCCATTTTCTCTGATGTCATGTGTGGTCCTGAAGGAGGAGGAGGGGGTGGAAGAGGAGGAGGGAGAGGAAATGGAGGAGCAAAGGAGGAGGGAGTGGACCAAGAGGAGGGGGAAGAGGAGGAGGAAGTGTGGAGCGAGAGAGGAGGAAGAGGAAGGAGTTGAAGTAAGGAGAAAGGGGAGGGAGAGGAAATGGGGGTGACAGGAGGAGGAAGTGGACCAGGAGGAGCAGGGAAGAGGAGGAGAAAAGAGAGGAGGAGGAGGAAGTGTAGAGCAAGAGAGGAGGAAGAGGAAGGAGTTGAAGTAAGGAGAAAGGGGAGGGAGAGGAAGTGGGGGTGACAAGAGGAGGAGGAAATGGACCAAGAGGAGGGGGAAGAGAAGGAGGAAAGAAAGGAGGAAGAAGTGTGGAACAAGAGGGGGGGAAAAGGAGGAGGCAGGAGTGGAGAAAGAAAGGAATCAGGAAATGTGGGTGAGAAGAGGAAGAAGTGAACCAAGAGGAGCAGGGAAGAGGAGAAGGAAGAGGAAGGAGGGAGGGAGAGAGAGGAGGAGGAAGGAGAGGAGGGAGAGAAGGAGGAAATGGATGGAAAAGAGGTGGAGGAGGAGGCGCATGAGGAGGAGGAGGAAGGAAGGAAGAAGAGGAGGGAGAGGAAATGGGGTGAGAAGAGGAGAAGGAAGTGGAATGAGAGGAGGAGGAGGAAGAGCAGGAGGGGAGATGGAGGGATGAGGGATGGAAGCTAAGGCCTTCTTCTCTGACAGCTCGTGTCACTGTGCCAGTCGCCCTGAAGGACACCAGTCTAATGTCAGACACGTCACCATGAATCACCGTCAAACAGACCGCAGCCACTGTAGCTCCTAAAATGGTAGTAGTAATAGTAGTAGTAGTATTTTTGATAGCATTTGATGAGAACAAGTTTTAATGATATAAAAGATCCAAAATGATGCAAAGATTGAGGTACTAAGTGAACTGAACAAGTGATCTGTGCTAAATTGCAGATCAGTATTGTTTATTTTCAGGAAATTATTAAAAAAGGTCTTATATTACGCAATTGACCAATATTGCACTACTTTCTGATCCATGTTAGAACGTTCATCAACAGCGTACCCAAAGTTACGTTTTGTTTCATTCCCATGTTTGAGTAACCCTTTATTATTGATCTGTCTACATCATCAATGCTCAAAATGCTCTGTTCCACCTTGTGATGTCATGAAGTGGTAGTTTAACAGTTTTATTTCTGGGGGGTAAGCTCTCACAAGTACTTTACTTCTGCTTACTCCTTTTGAGCATTGTACAAAATTTGGGATTTGGATGTACACTGTTTTGTTTTTTTGTTTTTTATTATTATGTCTGCTCAAATAAACAATATTCATTCATTCATTCATATTTTTTACATTTGTTAAAGTAGAGACAAAAGAGAGGCAATTCCAGGGATGAAATTATCTAAATTATTCTAGTGATGGTGTGTGCAATAAAAAAACAAAAACAAAAAAAACAACAGTGGAGCACTTCCTGTATTACCGCATGACATCACAAGGTGGAACAGAGTGTTAAGCCATGTTATAATGCGGTTACCTTCTCAAAAACATACCCGGAGTTGTGTTTTGTTTCATTCACATGTGTTTTAGTAATCCTGGTTTATCAGTGTTTGTACATCTCTAAATTTCAAAATGCTCCGTTCCACCTTGGAGCTTATATAGTTATCTGCTCCTGTTCCTATTTGTGCGTTTCCAACGTCAAAAATAAAAGCTCACAAAAGTAGCTATAATACTATTTTGGGTACACAGTGGCTTTAACTCTATTCCAAATCCCTGCTACCATGACCCAAGGGATTCTGGAAATGTATTTTATTGGCTGTGACTCTGCTAGAGGAAAAACAAATAGCTTCATGTTATAATAACTTCCCAATTGCAATAAGTGGTGTTGTTTACTTTAACGCCGCCAGCCATTTTGCACTTGCTACAAATGATCCTCTCTGGCACCCATCCAATTTAAGTGAGGTTTTAATTACAGTCTACCTGCTGTATCCTCTCCAGTAACGCGCTTCTCTGCCATGTTTTCTTTGTGCAAAACATCATAACACGTGGAGAGGCTGTTTATGTGAATTGGGTGTTTCTACATTGCTACATATTTTCTTCCAATTTCATAAACTTAAAAAATTTAAAGTTTGGTCCTTACTCTTTAAGTTACTATATATTATTTTGAAGTGATGTTATGCTTATTCCGATAGCATTTTGCTTGTTCTACCATCTCTGAGGATTGCTCATTTAGCACAGCAGCAGTATGAAGCCAACATTTTAAAATAAAAGAGGAAATAAACAAGCACGGCACAACCAAAACATGCAACATTCAGACATGCATCGGCACAGTACGTGGATTCGATAGATTAAATCGTTTATTTAGGGAACACTTTTTATGACTGAGGTGCGTCTTGTGAGAAAGTATATACATATTCTTTCAGCAAATGTACACAATAGTTAATGCATTTCAAAAGTGCTAGGTAATTAGATACATTACGTAGAATACTGAGCTCAAAGTCTTGGGCGCCTCGTAGGGTAGTATCGGCTTGTATTGATACGGGAACCAATATATCGGTATCGCCTGATATGGATACTGATAATTTTTTGCTTTTCCATTCTCTGTGTGTCCTTTTTGAACTGATAAATCAGTCAAAAATGGAAATAGAAGAGTGTTCCGTACCTGCAAATGACATAAACATGTCGCAAATGATTTTATATTCAAGATAAATACATATTTTAATCTGTGATCTTTAATTCAACTTAAGATACATTTTTGGGCCTTCTATGGATTTTACAAGCGGAATGTATCAGCAAATATCGATTATTGACCACAGCAGCAGGCCAAATATCGATATCGGCTCAAAAAATCCATATTGACCATCCCCAGCAGCCATAGATTAAAACTAAAGGCATCTGTGTAATCACTCAGTCGCTATAAAACTAAAGGTATTTTGTGTGTATAGCTTAAAAACATAGTAATTGTACATAGTAATTATAATTTGACATAGTAATTTCACTCCAAATACTGTAGTTGCATCATAATTATAGTTTTAGTGTAAACATCAATTACCAGTTAATAATTTCTAATGCAGTACTCAGACGTCATGGTCAAGCACCCACACCTTCATATGTATCATAACACAAGCCAATACATACAGTGGGCAGTGAGTAAGCTCATGTTTGTGAATTAAGCGTTTTACAGTGACAGTACATGTGCAGAGCTGATACTGGTGAATGCCCTTTTCAGATCAGAACAAGCACAACCAATCTGCCACTTTCCTCAGATGTTTGACTACAAAACTCACAATGATAAATAATAGCGTTGTCTTACCTCGTTTATCTGATCCAATGTTAAGAATAAGAAGCAAGAGGAGGAGAGATACAATACAAGATGAGTGTAAACATCTTTAAAAAGGGCATTAACCTCAAAAAACACATTCAACAAAGCAGCAAGACTTGCACAGAAATGATTAGCACAGTTAGCACAAGCACAATCGGCATGTCCACAGTGAGATCAGGCAAAACATGAACAATCTATTACATGATGGCTGTTATTGGATGGGATATGAAGAAGCAATATTTTGTCCTCAAAGGTGATAAGTTTGAAGAAGAAAAATGCAAGTTTAAAGTGAGACTAAACACCTGAAGCCCTAAAGAAAAGATTGAGGGGGGAAGAGGGGTGTGATTTGGAGGTAAAAGGGTCAGTGTGATTGTACTAACAGTGCACTGACTCCGCCCTTGCAGCCTGGTGTTTGTAAAAACAAACACCCACCTGTAATCAGGACAGTCTTGTGTGGCCACTGAAGGTCACTTAGATTTAGATTGTTTTTTTGTTTTTTTTAACCAACGATAAAGAACAGTAGATAATCATATTAAAACACCAAATACACAATTTAGTAGGAAAAAGTGGATTTAATGTTTAGTTCCATATTCATTCATTTATCCAACAGGATAGGCTAAGATTTAATTATATATAATAATAATAATATAAACATAATAATTTAGTTTTCTGTTTTTTGAACCTTTTTAGAGTCATTGCACACTTTCTCGTTTAAAAAGTTCTGAGGCACACAGCCTATAGAATACCGCAATACTACCTTTTAGAGAAGAAAAGTACTGTATATGAAGTAATACTGTCAGTGACTTAACATGTCTAAACCAGGACTAAGCCCGGTTTTTATACCTGGCTTAGCCCTGGTTTAGACACAGTTTAGACATGGTTTGAACCTGGTTTAGACCTGGTTAAGTCCCAGTTCAGTCCTGGTTCAGTCCTGTGTTCTGTATTGTGTTTTGTATTGTGTTTGGGCCTGGGTTAGTCCTGGATTGGGCCTGGGTTAGTCCTGGGTTAGTCCTGGGTTAGTCCTGGGTTAGTCCTGGGTTAGTCCTGGGTTAGTCCTGGGTTAGTCCTGGGTTAGTCCTGGGTTAGTCCTGACAATAAAGAACTGAGGTAGCTGGAACTACAACAGATGAACCGATTATAGCTGTTAAACCCTCTCAAATAACAAAACAGTCAGAAGCAGACTAGCATTAACCAACTGCTTTTTAATTAATCACATTCACATTTTTGCAGAAAAACCAAACATAAATGACACCACAAACCCTTGTATGAATCACTTTGCTGTCATTTTTCTAAGGGCAAATTGGATGTGTATTTGCTGCTAGTCCCTACTCAGCAGACAGACAGGCAGAGGACAGCGAGGTGGCTCTTCGCGGCACTGGTGACATTTATCCCCCCTCTCTCACTTTTGATTGACTGGACGGGTCTAAGCTTGTGCACCCCAAACACCTGTACTCATAATGGAGAGACCTGAAGAGGGCGCCTGACGGGACCGCTGCCCCCAAAAGGATCGCAGGGTAAGTGCACAGGGAGGATGCATTATTGAACAGTGAAGAGAGGAGAGATAGAGGGAGGGGAGCTAATGAGTGAAAGAAGACATAACTTGAGATGTTAAAGTGGACCGGTTATGCAAAATCAACATTTTAGAGCTTTTAACCATGTCATAGTAGTTTCCCCTTCATATTTAGCCTCTCGAAGTTGTATTTAGAGGGATTCACGCATGTTTGAGTAATATTTATACTGCCCGAAAGCCAGTGTTTCTTTTATTACATCGTTTTAGATCAATATTGCAATTTAAAATGTCCAAAGTATAACATAATGATCCACAGATGTTATCGATTGGCCTAACTATATAACAAACAAAAGCACAATGTCTTCTTTAAAGCTTAGTGTGTTTCATTTACCAGTTAAACAAGCAAGAAGGTACAAATATTTGCACGAGAACTACAAAAATCAATTACAGCGACCATCTGAACGGCGATGCATCCACGTTTGAGAAGTTTGCTTGGCCGAGCCTTCGGACAGATGACGAGTAGCATCTCTCTTGACAGTTTCATTCATTAGCGTTAAGACCGTGCATTTGCATATGTCTTAATTTGTATTGATTACATGGGCTTTGCCAGAGCTCGTTACTCCATCCACTGTAGATACGTCTACATTTGAGCCACTTTTAACTGATTAATGCCGGCATCGAGAAGAAGTAGCAAGACGTGGAAGTTTACTGTTATTTGTGGCGCTATATTCGAAGACCTTATAATAGAAGTTGTAGTAGTTAAATGAGTAGTACTTGTGTGGTAGTAGTAGTGTATGGTCCAAAAACTCAGTGTATTAGCATATTACCCTCAAAACTAAACTTAATATTAGCAGTACAAGCAAAAGTAATACCAGATGTACTACTAGTTGTGGTAGTAATAGTAGTAGTTGTACTCGCATTTCTTAGTACTAGTATAATTTCAGTTTGCATTATGATTTCAATGCATCTAAAAGTACTTTGAATTACTGTACAAACTGTGCTCTACAAATCAACTTATCTTGCCTTGTCTAGTAGTAGTAGTAGTAGTAGTAGTAGTAGCAGCAGTAGCAGCAGCAGCAGCAGAGGCAGTAGTAGCAGCAGTAGTAATAGTACTAGTAGCAGCAGTAGTAGTAGTAATAGTAGGAGTTGTAGCAGTAGCAGAAGCAGTAGTAGTAGTTATATTAGCAGCAACAGTATTAGAAGCAGAAGTAAAAATAACAGGATTTTGTTTAGTATTGTGGTTCGGTATTTTGGCATTTTTAAATTTGACTTGATTTATTGGTATGAATAGAAGTATATATCAAGTAAAAGTACCAGTCATAGTTGGTAGTAGCACTAGTAGAAGCTAGACTCCTCATTTAGTCCAGTTCTGTCTGGTGCTTCCTTGGAGAATTTGAGGCTGCGATTTCAAACTCCGCCAAAACAAGCGGCACCTTTCACTACGATTCATATTTAACAACAGCCATTATTAGTGTGTATTTGACGCCACGCTGTTCCAACATGGCCGCCAGCTGGGGCCGGGCCGCTGTGTGGGGACCGAGGGACCAGTGAGGGGGACTGGACCAGCGCCAGAGCAGTCAGAGTCCTGGGCTAATGAGGCAGAGGAGGGGGGAGATCTGCTGGGCCAGGGCTGTTGTGGTGGTCTCAGTGTTACAGAGAGAGGGGCCTAATCAAAGCCATAGGCAGTGGGTGTACAGGGGGAATACAGTGGATTGTGTTATTATTGGCACTAATGGAAAAAAAAAAAAAAAAAAAAAAGTGAATAGTGTTTTTTTACCTCCATTTGTACCAAACACTGTAGAATCAAACGCATATCAAAGATTTAAAAAAAAAAAATTAAAAACAGACAAAGTAATTAGTGTAGTGGCTGTGTACTCGTGGCAGTGAAAACGGGGGTTGAGGCAAAATGGCATCTTTAAAATAAGTGAGTAAAGATTGCGCAAACATGCACAAATCACTTCAAATACAACTTGGAGAGGGTAAATGGGAAGGGAAAACAAATATGGCTAAAAGCAGTTAAAATTCGATTCTGCATAATAGGTCTACTTTAAAGTGTATGTGATTCTCAAATTTGTTTCATTTATTTGGTTGTACAATAACATTTTTATTTGTGAAATAATCATTTCTGTGCACATTAGAGAAGTTTGGGCTCAGTGTACGACATGGTTGCCAGATATCGGTTATGAAATTCCTTAGAGTGATGTCATGATTTTCAACCAGGAAGCAAAATTTGAAATCTCAAGAACTGCCAAAGTTGGAAAAAAAATGTTAACATTTTTTCAAAACTCTTAATCAAGGATTTGTATTTAAGTTGTATTTAGAGACACATCTATGACTATTTTTGCCTCTCCTTTGGGCTAACCATCTTAACCAGGTCTAAAATGACTAAATGAGTAAACCATGGATTAAGTTTTCTTTTAGACCTGATATACTCCAGGTTTAGATCTGATGGGAAAGACATCTGGATTATTATTATTATTAGTGGTAGTAGTAGTATTGAGATGAACTAGATAAATACGTTAAATACATATAGACAATAAAAAATAATATTGAAACCAAATTATGCACCATTGACACAATAACCCAATAAACCACAAAAACTACTCTAAAATATACTGTTAAGCAGTATGTTGTTGATATAAAAAAAAACAAAAAACATGAGCTGCAATAGATAAGTAACGCCTTAGTACTTAGTTTGCGTCTGTATTATTAATTCATCCTTCTCCAGCTCATCTACAGCTTCTCATATTGCCAAAACATAAGCAACAAATAAAAAAAAAATAAAAAATTGCATTAAAAAGGGACTGTTCCATCTAACATACACTGAACGATCGATATAGTAATTATCGTGACAGACCTAGACGCGTGAAGGCCATTGTAGAGTCCATTCAACACAGATACAGCACAAAACCAACACAAAGTGCAAAGTGACAGCAGACAACAGAGAACAGATGAGCAACAAAAGCTGTAAACACACAAAGACCAAACGCATCAACTATTTATCGTAAAAGTGCATCTGGAGGAACATAACAATTGTGCTACGGTCGGCAAAAGAGAGGAGGAGAGGAGAGAAAGAGGAAGAAGAGAGGAAGAGGAGTGGAGGGTCGTACATTATAAGGCTTAGTCAAGACTGGAATCTAGACTTTTTATCCTCAGAGGGGTTGTAACCGGTCTGTGGGCTGTATTGTGTCAACTTGGTGGTGTTTTAAACAGAAATGATGTTGTTTTTACCTGGTCTGGGGTTATTTGAGAATGTATAAGCTTTAAATGTGTAAGACATCTCCAGATCTTGAGCTAGTGTTGGTCAGGATTACCTTAGCTGGAGGATTGTACTTATTGTGCATGTTTTGGGTTGATGGGTCGAACGGACGAACTGGAGGAAACCCGCGCAGACGTGAGGAGAACATGCAGATGTTGCACAGAAAAACCCAGGTGAACAAGGGAGTCGAACCAGGACTGTGAGCTGAGCTGTGCTAACCACTCAGCCAGTTTATTTTACTCTTAGGTGGTGCCATATTGGTCCAGAAGTACTGTTTTTAATAAAAGGAACACCACAATGGGACATATCATTGTGAGTGCACGGGAGTTGGGAATGAGATAAGGAAGTATTTACATAAGAATTAGTTTTTCCAGGTATTGCTATGTAACAAATTTAAATTAAAAAAAAGGAAATAAATAAAGATTTTGCCTATTAATTGGGTTTAAAGATCCTTTATTACCTGAACTTGACTCTTGTGAGCTTTAAGCCATGTTATAATGTTGTTACCTCATTAAAAACATACCTAGAGTTGTGTTTTGTTTCATTCACACATCTTTGCATTATTAGTCTGTCTACATCTCCGAAGCTCAAAATGCTCTGTTACACCTTGTGATGTCATGAAATAGTAGTTTTAACAGTTATCATTTGCCTTTTAGTTTAGTAGAAATCAGCAATTCCAGGGCTGAAATTATCCAAATGATTCTAGTGAAGGTGCATGGAGTTTAAAAACACAGTGGAGCACTTCCTGTATTACGACATGACATCACAAGGTGGAACAGAGCGTTTTCCGTTTGAGAGGAGAACTCAGCCTAAATAACATGTGTGAATGAAACAAAACACAACTCTGGCATGTTTTTGATGAGGGAAAAACATTCTAACATAAAGCCTAACATGGGCCCTTTAAACTTCCTGTTATATGCCACATTTCACCATTCAAAAGATAATTTAAACATGCTCATTTTTCTTCATTCTGAAACCTGTGGACTCAAATCCCGAATAGTAAAGTTGATCCACTGGCTCCTCCTTCATGACCACATCCAGTAAAAACAGCCAATACATAAACATACTTGATTGTGCGTCTTACCTCGTACTCCTCCTTGAAGCCGTAGCCCTCGGAGCACTTCATCTGGGTGATGTGTTGCAGCAGATCGGCCACTCGTATGGCGGGGTGGAGCTGGGCGGTCTGGTAGGGCACGTCGGCCGCGTCTCGCTTCCGCAGAGAGTGACTGTGTGGCTGCACCAGGCTGCTCGTGTCACTGCCCATGTTCTGGCTCTCATCTGGGGGACATGGAGACGAGAAGGGCCAAGCCAGGTCAAAATGGACACAGGGGGAGAGAGAGATGGAGATGCAGGTGGAACACAGAGGGGGGTGCGAGATACTCAGATGTGCAAACGATGAAAGGATCTGCACTCTTCTCTTTTGGAGTTAATTTGATAATGATTACATCGGTTTCGTTTGGTTGTGCTGCGATTTAAAGCGGACCCATTATGCAAAATCGACTTTTTAAACTATGTTATAGTTGTTTCCCTTCTCATTTATCCTCTCAACGACATCAGCGCTCTGATCAACTCCCCTTTTTTACTGACATACCAGCTGCCATTGGACAGCGCCGTTTTCTAATGCACGAACCAGCGGATTTGTTTCTTTTATCAAGTCATTTTAGACAAATATTGCAATTTAAAATGTCCAAATTATTACACAATGATCCATGGGTGTCATAGACTGTAACTATATAAGCACAATAGGTCTTCTTTAAAGCGTTTATCTTGTTCTGTAAAGCACAAACAACAAATAAACTCGCCTTTCTTCAATATATTAGTCAAGAAGAAGTTAAAGATCCATATTTTATTTCACATTACTTCATTATATTGTTGTTCTAGCTGTAACTCTATCGAGAGCTGGTAAAAATTTTATTGAAATATGTAATGAATAAATTGTTGTAAATGATTATATACAATTTATATACCTGAAATATTAAAATTAAATATTGTACAAAATTTGACAAGATGCTCATCAGAATTTTTTGTGTTTAAAGGTTCATAATGGGGCACAAACCTGTTATACCATTATAGCTGACTGAGACAGATTAAGTAGCCAAAACCATTACACGTACTACTACTACAAATCTATGATAAAAGTATTCTTAGATGAACCAATTTTAAAAAGTATAACTCCAGTAAAAGTAATTTGCTACCCCCGTCTGCGAGTGTGTACAGCGAGTGGTGACATAATGCTTGTAACGTATAAAATAAGTCTTGTAAAAGTCCACATTTATCTGACTTCTGTTGTATAGTCCGTTAGCAGATGGCTGTTCAGTGTTGGGCATTATATCACCACTCCAGATTGATAAACACTGGTGCAATGGATGGACACAGCAACACAACAGCACTGAGTAAGAGGATGAATCATGTGGTGAGGTCTTCTCCATCTGTCCCAGTGTACGGCTGCAAAACACACGACCGACACTCACTTATGTGGACTGTTTAATCCGTTTTGGTTACATTTTGGGACGTAAACGGATTCGGGAGAGTTAAATGTGTCTGGGTTCGGTAAATGAAATGATCAGGACTCAACAAATGACAAAAGGCTGGTTAAAACTCTCAGAGAAATCGTTCATAATAAGTGGAGGATTTGGCGCCACTTTAGGAAATCGGTCATTTAAAGGGCGTATGTTACACAGATTGACTCTTGTGCGGTTTAAGTCATGTTATAATGTTGTTGTTACCTCCTCCAAAACATACCCAGAGTTGTGTTTTGTTTCATTCACACATGTTTGAGTAACCCTTTATTATTAGTCTGTCGATATCTCCAAAGCTCCAAATGCTCTGTTCCACCTTGTGATGTCATGAAGTGGTAGTTTTCAACTTTCAACAGCTATATTTTATCTTTTGTTCAGTAGACTGGCAATTCCAGGGCTGAAATTATCCAAATGATTCAAGTGAAGGACTTCCTGTATCACCGCATGACATCACAAGGTGGAACAGAGTGCTTTCTTTTTGAGAGAAGAACTCAACCTAAATATACAGGGTTTGTGTGTTAAACGTGTGAATGAAACAAAACACAACTCCAGGTATGTTTTTGATGAGAAAACATTATGACATAGATCAGGAAATAGCATAATATGAGCCTTTTAAATTAAAATTCTATGGATAAAAGTTGATTCAGTACAAAATGAAACAACTTTGATTTGATTGAAAAAATAATAACAATAAAACAAATTACTGAATGAATTTTACTTGTTGTTTTGCACCTTGACAAACACAACATTACCACTACTGCTATAACTAATTAAAAACATTCAATAATTTTAAAATAATTTCAAAATATTCTGTGTCAAAGTATAGAAGTAAAAAAACAAGAAAAAAAAACAAAAAACAACAATTATAGGGCTTTATCGGGATTACTTTCACTTAGCCAATCAACCTTAAAGTGGTAGTATGTAACTTTCTGGAGGCAGTCGTCACCTGCATTATTCCATGGAAAAATAAAGCAGGAGTCCAATTAAGAGTCAGGTTTGTGGAGACGCAAGCCCACTCAGAGTAAGGATGCATGTTTTTCTATGTGTTTTTCAGTGCAATAAAACACATCCATAGTGAAAAAAATGGCCAAAAAGTTACATACTACGGCTTTAAACATCAGTTTTGTCCAATTAAATCCATTTTAAATACTATCGCTATTTCAAAACAAGCTTAAGGGCAGCTCAGGTGACTTATAAATAACCTTTCGTGACCCCACATTGGGAGAACCAGCACGTCGCGGTTGTCCAAATCCACACGCTACAAAAATACAACAATATTATTCTTGTTTTTCCTGGCAGCCTGTTATGTTATCTGGACCGCGAGCCCATATGTGGAGAGCGGGCCTGTTCTAGTCATTTCTATGCTCTCTACGCTTTAATCCAGTCAGTGGCAGACACCAGGCGCAGATGCTTAGCGCACAATGGAATATGCCCAAAACAACATGGCAGGAGATGAGAGGAAGAGGAGGAGAGAGAGAGAGAGAGAGAGAGAAAAAGTGCATGATCGGACACTGGGTGGACATGTAGCGGCAAGCTAGCAGCGTCGCAAAAAAACATACGAAAAATTAAAAACAAACCCAATAGGAGCACAGATGGAAGGGACTGGGGAGGGATGCACGGATGCGGCAATGGAGGGGGGGTGTGGGCGCTGTAGCTTTGACCATGCTAGGCTGTGCTAGCTTGGTGGCGGAGCGCGATAAGGGTGGTAAATAGTGGAGATGCTAAGACGTCATGCAAAGAAATGGATAGAATGTCTTGTGACGTATGATGCAGAAGTTCTATTTTGAAGAAAAAAAAACCTTCTGACTTGACATAAAAACCACCTCCTTCCCCCAACCCAATCGCCCAAGTTGGGAGAACTTACCATTAATGGGAACTTTTTAGTTAGCACAATAGCGGTTGTGTGTGTGGAGAAAGAGAGAGATAGGGAGGAAGAGGAGAGAGAAAGAGAGAGAAAGAGAGAGGAGGAGAGGGGATAAGCAGAACAATACAGCATGAATACCTCGTCAAGATTTTGTTGAAAAAGTTATATAAAGGCAAGATCACATGCCTCCATTAAACTGGCTAAGGCTAATGATGGTAATAGTAGTAGCCTAATAGTCAAAGAGGGGGATGCTGAGTGGATGGATGGGGGATTTCAACAGTGCAAGACAAAATTAAAAACGGAACAAGAAGGTTATGGATTTCAGGGAGAAATAATGGTGAAATTTTAATTATAATTTGGTTTTAATTGGAATTAGACAATTTGGCTGATTTTCTTGACTAAAATTACAAAAAAAAATTTAGCAAGTTTCAATCAGATTTGACCTCAGCTGTGACTGTCACTAACCACCTCCATGATGTAACGTCAGCATAATTGTTTCACGGCTCGTTACGCGTGGCGCTACTGTAGTCCACAGCTGTGACGCTAGTGATGAAAGATGTTGTTTTGAGTTGCGTTAAAGTGGAGGGGAAAAAAAAAAAAATTACAAAAAGCTTTGCCGTCGTTAAAAATTCAGCCAAAGAAAAACGGTCATCACATTAACTTGAATATTCAATCGTCGGGTTCGTATGTCCCACTTAGTAACTCTAGTAAGAGACAGAAAATGACTTAAGGTTGGTGTGGAAGCATTACAAAGGCCGGTAATAATTAAAAGGAGAGCAAAATGTGTTTTAGAAGTCTGTTTTATCGCTTCAACTGCGTAGATAAACATTGTCTACAGCGATACTACCAAAACAATATGAAGTAGGTCGTTAGTGGCCAAAGGCGCGGGGAGCTACATTAAAAAGAATATTAGAAAAGGCTGTTGTTGTTTTGGAAGGGGGAGGGAGGGGGTTAATGTGTAAGTGAGGAGAGAGGAGCGGGATGTGAGGGCAGCACACTTAAGATGGGAGGAATTAGGACGTAACATAAGAGAGCTACGTTGTAATAAAGCAAGCTATAGAACAATGCATAGAGTTATATGATCAGTCGACTTATGTTTTTCATTCACACACCAGTAGGTTGAAATTGGTGGGTCTAAATGGTGCAATACGTGATTTTAAAACTAGCTTAGTCCCTTTACCATAGTTTCTGGGTTCTTTGACAGTCCTATGGAGGATCCAAGATGGCGGCATACACGTTTTGGTGCTTTGTTCGATACTGTATGTTTTGTATTTGCATATCAACGTCTGTTTTTATTTACCTTACTTTAATGCATGCCCTTATTTTTTTATTTTATCATGGTTTATATTACTTTAACATTGCACTGTAACGCTGAAGCAAGTTCCTAGATCACAAATGTGTCACTGGAAATGGCAATAAAACTTACTCATACAAGAGACTATCCTCACATGCATTAAAATATCTATTTACAAGAGCATTTTAACATCACTGGAAGATGGTACACTTTATATTAATATAACTCCAAATGGAATCTGTGATGATGCAATGAATCACTATTCCGATATATCTTAATGTCTTGATGGAGGTCTGCAATCTCTAGTTGTATAGTAGGACCCAAAGAGGCACTGTCAATCATACACGGCCATTACCATAAGTCCAGTAACTTAGGGGCGTTTTAATACGTTACTGATGTCACATTGCAGCACTTAAATCTATGTATTTTTGGGAGTCCTTAGCGGGTTTGGGCTTGTGTGATCGCGAGGTCGGGCTGCCCCCTCAGTGCCCGTCCCCAGCTCTCCTCTGCATCCAATGAAAGAGGTTATAACACATGACATCACACAACACGCAATGCACATGGGGATGAGTGAAGAAGTCAGCCTCAGCCCGGGACAGCCCCTGATTGGACGGGAAGGGGTAAGGGGGTTGGGACAAAGGGGGTGGGACAAAGGGGTACAGAGGAGGAAGAGGAGGACGTAGGGCCAGAGAAGCAGCAGGCAGGTATGAAGGTGAGGAAGCCATTTTTAGTAGAAAGAGCCAACAAAAATAAATAAATGAAAGATGGGAACTGAAATTCTTACTTGACAGGTTTGTCCTTGTCTTATATCATTGGCATGTACTAAAACTGTTTAAAGAAAGAATTAACAGCAGATATAAAAGGATGTGTGTCTCACCTAAAATAGCAGTTGGCACAAATGGATCTGCTCAGACCAAAAGAGAGAGAAAGTCGTAGCAAAGAAATACAATTAGTCACATATAGTTAGTCAAACACAAAGAACATGAAAACATTTTATTAGCCAAGGGATGTGCCGATGGCAGCAAATATCATGCCGATCCAGAAAAATTTGCTGGATCTGGTATTAATTACTATGAATTCGTACTAATGTATGCCTAGGACATGTCATTTATTTATACAAGTGGTTCAGTAGTTACTTGCAGGTAACTACTGAACCACACAGGTAGGAAGTAACAGTTACATAACATAGCCAGATTGATTTTGTAATAAGCTAAGAGTGTTTTGAGAGAAACGATGGTTGAGCACATCAGTTGATCTTGGTTATCAGCAGATACTTCGTGCCAAAGTATCACTATCAGTATTAAAACTGAAAAAGCTTAATCGGCGCATTCCTATATTAGCTTGGTCTACAGTTCTGGTCTAGTCCTGGTTTAGTTCAGTTCAGATCCCTTCCCAAGTAAACCAAGCCAATCACAACTATAAAGAGGGCATAGTCATGGTATAGTCCTGGTTTAGTCTTACTTTAGACCTGGATTATAAACATTTTGTGCCTAGTTTGATTCCAGTTTTAGCCCTGCATTAGTCCAGTTTCAGACCACATTGAATCCACTTCTACCTGATAAATACTGATTTCATACTGGTTTAGTTCCATCTTAGAGCAGGTTTAGTCCTGTTTTTTAGTCCTAGTTTGGTTTGTGAAATATTTAGATTATCTGATTGTTTGAATGTTGAAATATTTAACCCCGAGTGTCAACTTATTGATTAGTATCTTGTTGCATTCATATGTAGTTGAATTCATCGCCTTACTGGAAAACATTTCTAGCTTTATTTTTGTTCCTTATTCAAACAAGAGACAAAAGCATGTTTAAGCACACATTGTATCAAATGTGTAAGTAACGTAGTAATAATCTCTCACTACATTGGACTACCAGTGTGTAAAGGTCACTAACTGCCGGTCACTGCCTACCTCAGCCCTAACACTTTCTGTCACACTTATGATCGTGTTAGTGTTAAATAACTTAACATTGCTGCTATTTACTATTGAGAAGGTATAATATTTTTCATTAAATTGTTAATTACTATGACAGCGCTGTAGAAGAGCTGACCAGGCTGTAATATTCCAATGATACATTCACAACAGGAAACTTCCAGTAAAACGGCATCATTCAGTTAGCATAGTAGATTAGAGATCGGGTTACCCCTTTTCTCCATCTAATCAATGAGCTGTGATCTGATTACACCAGACATGCAATTACAAAGATAATTTGGAAAATGTTAGTCGCACACCAAAACATTCAAATTTCATCATTACAAAAATATAGTAGTTATAGCAGCACATAAAAGCTGCTGCAAATGAACCTCTCCATTTCTTTCCAACTGTTAAAGCACAAAGCACACATTTAGTCCATCTTATGATTATTAGAGTACAAGACATTTTATATTGTGTCAATATTTCAATTTAGAGTGAAAAGCAGTATGAGTATTACACATTTGTTCTTATGATAAGAAAAACTAATATGAAGTTAAATCTCACTGAATACTGCATTTTAGGTAATGGTTCTCATATTGTGGCCAATAATTAATAATTAAGAACCAAATGTGTTCTGTTTCTGGTAATAGTTTATTTTGTCCCAGTTTAGTCCTGGTTTAGTCCTGGCTGGGTCCTGGTTTAGTCACAGTTTAGCTCTGGATTAGTCCCAGTTCAGTCCAGGTTTAGCCCTTTTTGGTTTAGCCCTACCTGGTTAAGGCTAGGCTTAGTTCTGATTTAGTCCTAGTTTATATAATTGTAATTTCTTGTTCAGTCTCTGTAAAACTGGTACTACTTGTTGTTATTGTAGTTTACACAGCGACAATCTGCCACTTAGTCCTAGATTAATTCTTGTTTGGATCCATAGTCCTTAAGACCCTAACTAGTCCTGGTTTTAACCCTAAACTAATATACATTAATATCTATTTAAAATGACCAAATCTGAATACCATGTTTTCATTAGTTTTGTAGCTCTATATTTACTGTTTACTATTAGGCCAGAATAATTCTTCTTACAATAATATCTTTAGATGCTTGTACCTCTCTGGTTGACACATATCTCCATAGAGACACAGACATGGGGCTTACCTGGGTAGTAGGAGCCCGAGGGCATGGAGGAGCTCAGGGTATTGGCTTTGGGCAGAGTGAAGGAGGAGGGAGACGAGCCCGCTGCTGCAGATGGACACAGATCAATACAACATATCACTGATCTGCTGTGTTCACTGGAGCACAAGGCAATCATTAATCTGTAGCTAGACATCTTAATATCCAAGCAATATCTGATACCAACAGTTAATCAACTAAAACAGAAAAAAGGCACAGAATGGCATTAAACTTGTACATCTTTTTTATATCCAATTACAGGTGGGTTTATTGCTCAAAAATACACTGAAAAACATGTAATTTGACCCAGGGATGTTAAAATGTCACCACATATGTCAAACTCAGGCCTGGGGGCCAAATCTCGCCCGTGGTGTAATTATACCTGGCCCGTGAGATCATATCAAATGTGCATTAGAGCTGGCCCACCAGTATATAGTGCATGCACCACTAACATTACAAATCCCAGAATGCTTTGCTAGTACCCTGGCGTGTACTCGAGACCGGCAAGTGCCCCTCCTTTTCTGTTGACTCATTAGCAACCAAGCTAGTAGTCACCTCAGAATTAAAATTAATTACTACGGAGAGATACATCATTTATTTTATTTATTAAAATAAGAAATGAATACTACTGGTGTGCCTTTTAATTCAAATTTATTTTCTCTGCTAAAATCAAGTTTGAATTGTTGAATTGTTTATATTTAAGCAAAACTAAAGTTTGTTTCCTTATGAAAAGCTCACATTAGATATAAGGTGCAATAAATTTTTCAATAAATATTGAGATTGGCCAACTGTGAATTTGAGTTTGACCTGCCACAGACTGTATAAAGAAGTGGACTAAGTGAGTGTGACGTCAGCCATAACGTTCAGCTCCAGTCTAATGAAGCTCATCGAGGCTAGAGCAGTTATCGGGGCCAATTTGGAGATGAGTTCTACATTTGGAATTCCAAACATGAGTATCATAGCAACCAAAGAGCCAATCTGGAGTGAGGCGGCTGAAGGTAACACCCCTTCCCGCCCCCAGAGTGGCTCTAGTGGGGAGCTGAGCAACACTGTCAATCCAGCCTGTTGCCAACTCTAGTGGGAGCGACCTCGGGGAAAGAAGGCGCCCGATATGACTGTTATTAATGTTTAGCACTTTATTCACGGACAAAATGGCGAGATGAAAACACCAGTATCATGTAGCGCGTCTTAATATGAATATTTTAAGACCAAAATGAGAGGTTCACTGCAGCAGTTACAGAGAGATGGGTGACAATTTCAGGTCAAGCAACACAGTAATATCCCTATGGAGCCAAGCAAAAGGTGTACTCTCCACCAGTAACTTAGAAACAAGTTACATAGGGAAGCTTTAAGTAGCGAATATCATTACCTACATTTTTGTGTTTTTTTTTTACTCTCACTGGTACTATACAGTTATCATACACCAAAACCTTCTTGTTTAAAGTCGTACTATGTAACAATTCTCAGAGACGGTTTATCACGTGCCTTGAATGTCCCACAGTATGACATTGCATTTATTTAGCTCCATGGAGACAGGCAGATGACATCATAAAAGTTACAGGTCAGGTTTGTGGAGAGGCGAGCCCATTCACAGTAAGAATGCAAGTTGTTCGAGAGAATTTTGAGCAATACAAAAACTGTAATTGGATAACCGCAAGACAGACATATGCCATACTGTGGAACTTTTCAGGCAAAGCAATAACATATCCGTGGAAACAACCAGGTGGCGGACTCATAGGAAAATTACATTGTGCATTTTTAGGCACAAAGTTTGGTTAATGTTCGCTTTAAACACATTGCAAAAACACAACACCGCAACACTTTTAGCTAATATTGTTTCCCAACATCTTCCTATCCATGCGTTTCAGAATAATGCAAAATGAGGACCGTTGCCATAGTGATTAACAATCCAAAACAAAATATTATCTTTTGAACGGTTAAAAGTCCTCAAAAGGTTGTATAACAGAAATCTAAATTTACAAGAATCCATTGTTGTGATAATCTACTAATTTCTTTAATCTTAATCTCCGGGTGATGGACAGCGCCCCTCTGTCTGTCCCATTGGGTTTGACCTGGTATAATTCCGGTTAAAACCATCAGATTTCCTCGGCGACGCTGCAGTCTGCCTATCTGCGCCCGGCTGGAGAGGGGACCAGAGATGACTTGACCTTGGTTAACTGTCTGTCAGTGTGGTTGTTCAAATCTGCCGCAGTCTGTCAACACAATGATCTAAATCCATTACTCCTCGCCCTAGTCTATTAAAGTCAGTCTGTTTAGGCGAATAAGCTCTCACAGGATGCTGACCTTATATGGCAGTCAATATCACGCTAGGGATTAGGTGGGGACAGGTTAGAATGAAGCAATCGTGACTGTGTTAAAGTTCTATATTACACAAAATGGATTCTTGTGAGCTTTAAACCATATTATAATGTTGTTACCTCTGCAAAAACACACCTGGAGTTGTGCTTTGTTTCATTCACACATGTTTGCGTAATCCTTTATTATTAGTCTGTCTACATTCCCCAAGTTCTAAACATTTTGTTCCACCCTGTGATGTCACGAAGTGGTAGTTTTCAAGTTAACAGGGACCTTTTTACCTTTTGTTCAGTAGAGATAGTAGAGATCACAGTGGAGCACTTCCTGTATTACCACATGAGTCTAAACCTAAATATGTGGGATTTGGTGTGTTAAACATGTGTGAATGAAACAAAACACAACTCTAGGGATTATAGGAAATATAACATGATCAGAAAATAGTGCAATATAGGCCCTCTGAAACTCAGAGAAATGCCTTGTAGTTTTAAGTAGGTGGGACAATTGTATAATGATGTTTTACTCCAATAGTTATTAGTTACTTCTTTATTAGTTACTTGTGCCACCGACTTGTCTCCATGAAGATATTATTACTTTGTCTAAAAAGTTTCACAATTCAAGGCATCTTTTTTAGCAACTGAAACATCTTGACATCTTGTGCAAGTTTAAAAAAATGTAACATCATACAGCAGAACATTCTAGTCAAAACAATGGTATCTCCATGGAGACAAGTTACATAGTGCACATTTAAATATTTTAAGCACAAAACAACTATTTTTAGTCCAAATTCAGTTTTGAGTTGATGAATTAAAACTACATACTCACAGTCAAAATCCTTATCTGGTATAAACTGAGTTTTTGGGTTAAACCCAGAGTTTACTCTCCAGATATGAGGACAGTTGTAGAGATTGTAAAATGTGTGTTTATAGATCCAAAAGCAAGAACCCTTAGGCTTAAACAGTATTTATTATTGACTCTTTCTCCTTTATAAGGCCTGTGCTGTGATGGTGCACTTATGCAGGTCAGGTCTGAGCATGTTTAGATCATTTAAAATCATTAGAGAAGTTAAATATAAAACACAGATAAATTAAGTCTTTTGAAGTTGCAGCCTTTGAAGATCACATTTATATATCAAATATATAAAAGTTCTTTCTAATTGTAATTCTTAATCTGTTGGTTGTGAAAAGTTGAATGAACAATCTAAAGTTAGACGTGAAGTAAAGTTACAAAGAGAGGTAATTGTGAGGTTATTTGAGCGAAAAACTACCAAAGATACGACTTTATTAAAGGTGCACTGTGCAACTTTTCTGATGGAGGTTCCAGTGTTATTGGTTTTCTTGGAATGTTCCAAATTATGGCATTAAAACTACCATTTGTAATTAGTGGCACACCTGCCACTGTTGTATTCTCAATACCACCACTAGATGCTATCAGTGTTACTGCTGTCTGATGGTGTGCTACTTCGGCCTGACAGAAGAAGAGCAGAAAGCACAAGTGCACCTGAACAAAGGCCAGGTGGGGTAAACAGACGGTCACTTTACACATATCTATGTTATATTTATGCAATTGCATGTGTTTTTGTTGCCTAAAATGGCCTTGCAACTTGCATTCTTACATGCTTTCCACAAATTTGACAAGACAAGTTTAATGCCTTGCAGTGGAAAATTTTAGACAAAACAAAAAACATCTCCTTAGAGTCAAGCAGGTGGTGGACCACCAATAATTACATAGTGCACCTTTAAGTAGAGCTGAGCAACTAATCGAAGGATCAAGAGACTAAATCATCAATCATATCTAATCGTCATGATATGGGTGGAGTTGGGTGGAGTTTTTCAATCGAGAGGTCCACTGCCAATCCTCTGTGAGTACAAGTATGTGGTTTGGAACAGACACCAAACTAAAAGCCTTTTTAATTTGGTTTTTAAAAAGACTAAATAAAATAAAATCAAAAATCGAGATCGGTCAATATGAGGAAAAAGATTTTGATAAATTTTTCCCTCCACATCGCCCAGCCCTACCTTTAAGCCTCACCCTGTGTTTTAAGCTGTTCTTTTGCCCTCTCAGTTTGAAAAGTCAGCTGTGTTACCTCTTCCGTTGAGCGTGAGTGCACATTCGCTGCGTGTGTTGAGCGTGAGTGCCCCCTCGCTGCGGGCGTTCAGACTGTGGCTCGTGTTGAGGCTGTGGGAAGCGTGGGTGTCCATGAAGGAGAGGGCCTCGTCACAGCTGGTGCCCTGCTCCGTGTAGCTCTTGTCCATGGAGTTCACCATCACCGTCATCTCCTGCCGCGTGCTGTTCAAGGTCTCCTTACGCTTCTTCGCCAGTTTCCTTCACAGAAAATTTAAAGTTAGAAATCAGATGGCAAGGTACGTTTAAAGGGGGCGCAATATGAAGAATGGCACTACACGAGCTTTAAAGGGTCTATATAACGATAACATCTGATCTATGTCATAATGTTGTATCTTCATCAAAAACAGACCTGGATTTGTGTTTTGTTTCATTCACACATGTTTAACACTCAAATCCTGCATATTTAGGCTGTGTTCTTCTCTTAAACTGAAAACACCTTGTGACGTCATGAAGTGGTAATACAGGAAGAACTGCAGTGGGTTTTTAAACTCTATACAACTTCATTAGCATCATTTGGGTCATTTCAGCCCTAGAATTGCCCCTTTGTTTTTAATCTCATTATGCTTCTTGGTGGTTGAGGCTAAACTTTAAAACTACCACCTGATGACATCACAAGGTGGAGCAGAGCATTTTGAGCTTCGGAGCTACAGACTAATAATAAAGGCTTACTCAAACATGTGTGATCGAAACAAAACTCAACTCCAGGTATGTTTTTGATGAGGTTAACGGTGATCTAACGTGACTAAAAGCTCACAAGAGTCAATGCTGAAATTAAAATCTGCTCCTTGTTACGGTGAAGTGTCACTATGCTATTACGAGAAAAGGCCAATTATTTCTGCACTTCTGAGCAGAAAGTGAATGGCCCTGTTTAGTAAGTTGTTTAATATCAATAAGCATACTGCATTGGAGCTGCTCTGGACTAGATTGACAAAAAATATGGCTACAAAAACACTTTATAGCCACACATAAAGAGTCTTGCCCAAGGAAACAACAAAACTGCACTGGTTATTATTGCATACTATTATATTGGGGTTTTTTTCAGACTGAACACAACAAAATAAAAAGCAATAAGAGATATAACAAACGTGTCCAAATTCAATCGGACAGTAGGTGGCTGTGGCATGACTCATGGATAAATGTAATAAGACCATACTGATGCCGCGGGCTATGGGCATTTTAAGCTAATATTAGGGCTGTGGATGTTAACCCAGGCGCCTCCATCCAACTCAATGTGAATATGGGAAAGGTGTGACACTGTAACCCAATTACATCAGCGGTTGTGATGATTTAAAATTAGCCATAGGATCCAGCCGTGGCAGAATTACACTGAACTGGAAAAGTCAACCTGCTTTTGTTGACCCAGTTGGAGCTGGCAAACTACAATTTGGGTCCAATCAAATAACATTAAACAGGGAGTATATTTTTTTGGAGCTTTCTAGTGTATACATTGCTCCCTCATCAAAAAATATGCCTGAAGAGTTTTTTATATGTCATCCATGCACATTTGAGTAATTTAGGGATCTCTCTCAGACCATCCCACAAGCCTAAGTCTCTATAAATTTACAAAACCGTGATACAAAACTGTACACAACAACCCGACAAACCTGATGCTATGTGCAGAAATTCCATTAGCGGGACGAATGCTGATCGTAATGTGATGGCGCTCTGAAGGGGGAGTGACTTAGAGTGGAGAGCAATGGGATGGGAGACTCAGAGCGTCAAAAAAGAATGGCAATAAAGGGTAACATGGTGATATAAATATGTTTTGTGTTAGCAGTTAATACCCCGCAGAAGTAAAATACGTCCTCTTTAAAGGGACAGTGCCTGATTTAACCATGTATTTGAGTAACATTCGTCTTACTCGAGTATCGATATACTGCATATTCACATATACAAGTTCTTGAAGTCAAAATACATCCACTATGTACTGTCTGCATCCAATTGTAAAGTGTTATAATGTCTGAGAATCAAGAAGTGCACTGTGGTTTCTGAAAGTTGTGAAAAGGTATTTTATGCTTGGAATATATAGGGTGAATGGGGAATAACTTTGGACCACAGCAAACCATTTAAAATGAACTAGTTCTGTTTTTCACGTTCTTGAGACGGTCCAAAAAATCAGGGGCAGCACCTTTAAATCTTATGCATGAGATTAAACTGGGAAAGGCTTAACTGTGCAATGCTCTTTTTAATTAGAGCAGCTCCTTTTGTCATGTTCTTATGTGGCTACGTGAGGCTAATACCTGTCTGTTTGAGAGATTAGGCAAAAACGGCATGGGTAGATTTAGCAAAACACGGTGTAATCGTTATGCAAAAAAAAGAAAGCAGGATTTCATTGTGAAGAAGAATTTAAATGATCAGGACTTTAACTCGTTTCAGGTTTTGATACTAAGGAATAGACTCAATACTTCTACAACACACTACAGCTACAGATTCTGATACAACGATGATAATAAACAGCAGAATGTAATTTTCAACATTAAATAATAGTACTTTGCTTTATATTACCATGTGACCTAAAATCTATGTAATCGTCCCGGTATGCTCCATAGTGGTCTGTGGGTCGATGTGTCTTATACTTGTTCTGATGCAGCTCAAGATCATTCTAAAGCTACTCAAAAATTGTTCATTTCTGTCCTGTGAATGTGACTTTTTTACTATCGATACTTGCTCAAATGAGCATATAGTTTCGATACTAGTTGTAGTGTAGTCGATTAGTATCTGATTTTCTATACTTTTGGCAACCTTAGTAGGATTCAGTAGTGGATGTGTAATGGAAGAGCTGGTCTAGAATCAATGGTCAATGGGATTAGAGGCTACATAGAACAAAATAGACTAAACTCATATTTATCTCAGGTAAAAAAAAAAATAAAAAAAAAAGTTGTATATTTTGTTCTGAATTTTCGAGGGGAGATGTCTTCCGCATTTGAGAGGCACGGGACACAAATTAGCTGTCGTGATTGGAACGTCCCACGCTAGGACTAGACCTGACACGATAACACATTTAAAAGCACGATATATATCGCTACAGAGAAATATTGCGATAAACAATAATATTAAAACTACTTTATGCCATTGATTAAGATCTAAATAAAGCCAGACAATTTCAGTAAACCATTTTTAAATAGACGGTATCATTCAAAGTCATGAGCTGTAACAAATAAATAGAATTGACCAATAAAAGGAACCGATTCACCCCTCTACAGCTTAAATCTTACAGTATTACAACAAAAATATCTAAAATCTCCCCACTTTTGCAAAGAAAAAGTACTCATGATAAATATTAAGGCCTAAAATATATAGTTCCAGCCTTCATATATTGAACGATAAATCAATATAGTAATCATCATGACAGGCCGAGCTACGACAGAGGTTTGTCACGATCTATGGTCCAATATGATACAAATCCGAATGTAGAAAGGACTGGTAAATGGTTACTTTACGACAGTGCTTTTCTACCTTCAAGTCACTCAAAGCAACATACATCAAGGAACCACACCGTTGTACACAGACGCTTTACTAGTGATGTTTATGTTGGGAGCGGGATTTGAACCGCCAACCTTCGGATCAAAGGACGTGCACTCTATCAGCTGAACAACTGCCGCCCTATAACTGTCTGGTCAGGCAAATAGTTCAGCGGACAAGGACAAATCAAAGTGCGTGATCTTTGGTTGGTAATGGGTTAGCATTGTCAACGTTAACCTCGGTCATACTGCGTTGTCCCTCTGATGTACGCAAACCAGTTCACGATCTTTGCCCTCCTACAGACGCTCTCCAGCAGATTAAAGAGAAAAGTCCCGTTGTGAAAAATAACAAATGACATGATCACTCTAAGCGTTCCACATCCATCTCTCAGACAGGGCATTAGGGAGCAATGGCAAACAGCTTGAGATGCAAAATACAGTAGTTATCTCTATGTCTAATGTCTTTGCTCGAGAGCCTCGGGGAGCTCCAAGAGTGCACTGTAAAAAATGAACTTAGGCATAAGGTAAAACGACTTCATTTGAATTCAGAATATGTCGTTTTTATAAAATGAGATATAATATAAAATGAGATTACACTGCTCCGTGATGGGTTAGTCGTAAAACAGGGCTGTGTATGTCTAAAAATTATTTCTATTGAGAATATTTTTCCTTATTATACTTTTACTTTATCATACTGGCCATCAGCTGCTTTGGATTATAATATCGGTATTGACATCGGCGATGGAAAAACCCGTACTGCGCCATCTCTAATCTTGAGTTTTGATACTTAACAGTGACATCACGCTGGGGGTGTTGTACATGTATCTCTCTGGTGTTCAGCAGTTACCATGGATACACAATGCACACATTAGCAAACGCTGTCAAAAAGGTTTTACGATCTGAAAACTCGATAAAACGTACTAAACGAACTTCAGCAAGTAATTTTCAGGAGCCTGGGATCAATTCGAGTGTTCCTGGTCATGTTTAGGTGTTTGATTTTCAACAAGAAGGTGAGAATGACTAACTGAAAAACTGTTCGCTAATGGTAGCTAGCTTGTGATGGAAATTGTATGTGTGAGAGACTTGTTTAACAGCATAAATCAGCTCATCTGTTGTAGTTCCAACTAAGCCAGCTCTTTCCGATCAGATTGTGTTAAAATAAAGGGGACACGCGAAATCTAGAAGTAATCTGAACTGATCTCGACCCTTTCTTTGTCTTGTTTTGCAGTGTATACCCATGTTTTATGTCTGTACTTTGGCGCCTCGGGGATCTGAGCAGTGTAAGAATTAACTACGACAGTCTGCCCGCTGATCTGCCCACTCTGTTAGTGCCGCAGCGACCCCACGGCCCGTACCATCATTGCATCGCTCAGACGGACGACCGCTGTCTAATGATGCCACTCCCGCTGCTTTGTTTTCGCACATCTCTTCTGTTTATTCAATTTGGATCCTGTCTCGTGCCATATGGTACACCGGCGCCCGCTGCTACCCAAACACTCATTTTCACCCGGGGCCGCGACGTGAGGTTAATCGCGAATCCATTCTTCAGGGAAAAAGTGACAAAGTAGTGACATTTCCATCGGCCGGACGCACTAGCGCAGTCTTTAATCTGCAATTAGACTAGCGAGCGGAGTGGCAGCCTTGTCTCGTATTTTGCTACGGTGTAATATGTATGCGTTACAAGGAGGAGGGAGCGATATGTTAGACCTCGGGCGACGTTAAGAAAACTGAATCAGCACTGTGTTCACTCACTGAGAAGAATGCTTAAATGAGGAATATGCAAATGCCTACTTGTATTCGGGTAAAAAAGCGGTTTAATCTTCCCGGACCATATTGTAATACGGATAATTAGTGAAAATAAAGACACTTAAACTAGTACACAGCTGAAAAACTTACAAAAAACACCTAAAATGAAAAGTTTACTGCAGGTTCGCGTAACAGTTTTGATTATTTGTCAGTTGAAACACGCCATGAAACAGCAAAGCATTCTAATGATATTTGTAAGATTACAGTAATACCCAGATTGCATTGCTCACAGAAGACCCATTCACTATTAAAGCAAATGCCTCTGTAATGCCTTATCTACCCGTTTATGGCTAAATAAACTTGATTTGAAAATTAAGTGAATGAACGCTGTATATTGATGCTTTTCTTATTCAAATTGTATTAAAATCCCTGTAGCAAAAATAGTCTTGCCCAAGTACAGACATATTGTAAAAGAAGTTCTTGAGGTCAAACATATGTCCAGTGTGTGTTGTCTGCATCTAATTGTAAAGAGTTTTATTGTCCTGTTAGCATGCTAGTTGTTGTTATCTTCACGTAGCGGCAAAACTCAGCTCGGGCCTTTGAAAGTTGTGAAAAGCGCTTGTTAGCTTGTTGCGGTGAATTATTGGGATGCTTGGAATGCATAAGGCAAGGGTGTCCAAACTTTTTTCACCAAGGGCCTGAAACATACTGAAACATATTTGAAGCAGAGGACGACAGACTATTGTCGATACAGGGAGTCAAATCATGCATTCAACACAGGTTTGACAGAGACATTGTACCTTTAGACTTGGAAGATTGTTTTTAGGTCCACAATGCAAGGTGATGTTATTCAGGTTATAGAGGTAGAATCTCTTCAGTTTGTAGTAAAAAAATACTACCTGATCAATTTGACCAGTTTAGGAGGAGGAATGAGGGCCAGCAAAAATTAGTCTGAGGGCTGCATTTGGCCCCTGGGCTGTAGTTTGGACAGCCCTGGTGTAAGGTAAGTGAGGAATAACTTTGGACCGCTGCAAAATATTTAAACTTGATCAATTCTGTTTGGCTTTTTTTTTTTTTAGACAAGTAACAATCAGGTAGAGTGTCTTTAACAAAATATTATCAGGAGAAATGACTGGTTTGGTGTTGTATGTTGCTGCAATTGAAGTATCAATTTGGATCATATTATTTTTGCTTATTTTAGATTTTGGATTTCCAATTTCCTGGCCGTTGGATCAGCTATAACTGTATCAGACTGACTCGAATGCCAAAATGAGGAAAGCTGCAGCAATACGGCGATGTTTGCTAGCTCTGTGGGTGTCCGATTAAGATTAATTGTCATGCTATTCCGCGCTCATTTGTACGAAGGGAAAATGTAATGATAGATGAGTGTATTATGGGCCTCTGATGTGCTGAGGAAGAGGGAAGTTTACAGTGTTACGAATGTTTGTGAGATCCCTCGAACGCACCATTTATCACTCACCGCGGGAGCTAGCCTAATACGCCACACATGGAAAGATCCCATCAGGAAATGTTGTACTTATCTGCGGGCATGCGGCGACAAAACTAGCTCAGAACCAGGATGAAAGCGAGGGCAGACAAGGGATAAAACAGGGCTAAGCCGGGCCGAACGGCAGAAAGTAAACCGGAAAAGAGTTTGACCACAATTAAAAGGCTATAGCAATGGGCCAATGATGACACTAAACCAGGGACTAAGCAAGAACTAAACCGAGAAGTCTTATGAAAAAACAAGATGTAAACTAACTTTAAACATCAGAAAATAAGAAAAACTATTATTTAATCAGGACCAGGTAAACCAGCCTAGACCAGATCTACAACAGGACTAAACTAGAACTGAACCAAACCAGGAATTAATGATAGATGATATTGTAATGTATACGACGAAGAAAAAAAAAAAAGTTGGGATAAACTAGGTCTGAACCAGGACTAATCCAGTAGTTGCCTAGATTAGCCCATCTAGACTAATCCAATCCGGCACATTTCAAGCGTTGACGTGGTGTGTTTGACCATCGACACCGCAGGGACAAAATGCCAGAGTTGAACTTTTGACAAAATTTGATGGACGTCAACAAATTTCAAGTGTGTGCCCTCAAATGCAAAGGTGTCCAACTAGGGGCGTTTGCTGCCATTTTAACGCCGCGGTCTGAACCAGGGGTGGAAGGTCGTGATCAAAATTAAGATCCAACTGGGACTAAACCCAGAACTAAACTAAACTTTAGCAAGACAAAACTAAATCTACATCAGGACAAGTGTGAATGGACTCCAAGTTTAAACCAGTTCTTCAAAAGATCCTATTAAGAAAACCAAAACATTTTTATAAAAATTTGTCACTAAAAAGTCTGAGGTGTTATTTGCAGAGGCGCATAGTACACAGTTACATTTATTTGAATAACTGTTTAAGGAAAATGGTATTTTTCAGAGTACTTTTTGAGCAGCATACTTATATTCATACTTAATATTTTAACTGAAATAACAGTACTTACTCGAATAAAAGTGTGTTACTCATCAGCAGTGTTGGGAATAACTATGACGCCGTTACTAACTGCGTTACTTTTTCAGTAACGGAGTAATCTAACTAATTACTTACTTCCCAGCGTCGTAACGCCGTTACCGTTACTGACAATAAAATGTGGCGCGTTACTTTTAATTCAGTTCACTCTGCTCTTCATCAGAGTCTCTCAGCCAAGGAGCTGCAACGCTGTTGTGTTTCTTTGGTGAAAGAGTAGGCTCGGGTGAGATAAAAGGATCGTTTGAGATGAGGCGGGCGCAGATACGATCGCCGTCGATCGGTGCGTGGTACATGCCGGTTAGTTTTGTGTCCAAGATGCCACGACTTGCTCTGACGTAACCTGTGCGCCGGTAACGGGAAGTTTCTGAGCAAGGCGAGCGCAGCAGCTCTCCACCGCCTGAGGCCGCCTACATAGATTACAAACGCTTAATGCATGATGGGAAATGATGTCCTGTCCACACGTGCTTTGACAGCTGATTGGGTCCGAGTTGTGTTTTGATCAGAAATGTGACTGTGTTCTCTCCAAAGAGGAACAGGCTCAGATCAGAGGTGATTAATATTTGAATACTGGACAGAGAATTACAGTGCGTGGCCAGAGAAGGTTAAAGGTTTTGTATTATTTTACATGGTTTACATTTGATTCTTTTCAGTACACTGAAAACTTCAGTATACTGAAAGCACTTTATTGTTATTGTTTATTTTAATGAGGAAAATACTTAAAGTTCAGTTGTCTGAAATTGTGTGACATGTTGATTTATTTGCACTTCAAATGAAATGTTTTATATATATATATATATATATATATTATATATATATATATATATATATATATATATATATATATATATATATATATATATATATATATATATATTTATATTTATATTTATATTTATTTATTTATTTTTATTTTATACATTCTATAATTTACTTGGAAACAAATGCAATATAATTGCAATCTGTTAAAGTGAAATAAATGTTAAAGGTTCACATCTGTTGTGTTTTTATTGTTTTAATATAATAAGTAATGCAGAGTAAAGTAACGCGGAGTAGTTACTTTGCCTAGTAACTAGTTACTTCTCCCAAAAAGTAACTGAGTTACTAACTCAGTTACTTTTTGGGAGAAGTAACTTGTAATTATACCTAATTACATTTTTGAAGTAAGATGCCCAACACTGCTCATCAGACTAAGTGACAAAAGCTTGTTGACAACATGAAATGATTTGAAAATCTGTTTCTTGCACCGCTCCTTCAGATATGATTTTGTTTATCTAATTTTTGTCTATCCTATGAAAATACCAGATTTTGTGCAATATTTAATGTTTTGTCCTTCTAATGACATTAACTTCAAATTATAAATCAAACGTTTTGTCCAGACTGTTACTCAAGAAAGAGTAATTGTTTTCTAAAATACTTTTTCATTCTTCCTTGAGTCATTTCTTGCACCACTACTTGAGAAACCTTGGATATTGAGATACATACATATTAGGCTGGTCTCATTACGGCATATGCAGCGTCTACAAAACCTCTATACAACATAAAGGACAACGTCTCCATTGTATGTAGAATATTTTCAGTGGGAAGGAAACTTCAAGAGCATCAAACCCAAACATTGCAGCACATCGGGGCTCTTATCAGAACCAGAAAAGACCCAGATCTGCTGACTCACGGACCAATAACAAATCATTAGCCTCGAGTTAGTGTTAGCAGTGACTGACATCCTGCAGGGAAGGGCTGGTTTGATTGACCCAGTGGGGCACCCATAGTTGTTTGTGGAGTCTAATCACTGATGTTCCTCACAATGCAATGTTCAAGTCTGTCCATATATTACACTGTGATTTATTTATGATACAGCAAGCATGTTAAAATCAGAGTGAAATATGTACTAAATACTACAGTTACTTTGAAATAATATTACTTGAGAAGAAGTACAAAAAAGTATGGGAAATTACTAAAGTAAGAATAAAACATGTTTAGGGAGACTACTCAAGTAAGAGTAATTGTAACTGTCTGGTCATAACATCTGACAATAATAATTTGAATCTGAATAATTTGAAGTTGAAGGACAAAACATTAAATAATGCACAAAATCTGGTATTAAAAAAAAAGACCACTAAAAATGTATTTTAAAAAAATAATCATTTTTGAAAGGGCAGTGCAATAAACACAAATGGGGATCAGAAGAGATTAGGTTTTGACAAAGTGGTAAGAAAGGTCAGTCACAGAACTCCTGCAAGCCTAAAAAGTAAAACAAATGAAAAAAAAAAATAAAAATAAAAATCTAGTAACATTTTAAACTTCTTAAATTCAAATAAAAGAATGGTCCATGTCTACAACTCATAGATTTGATTCTGTTTGCTGCACTGTAAAACCTGCCCATGTTGAAAAATGCAAATAAACTGTTTAAACTTGTAGATGTCAAGAGGCTGACATGTCCACACTCTCTCCATCCCTCTCTCACTCTCTCCCCCTCCCTCTCTTTCTCTCTTCTCTTCTCTCATCTGAATGCAGGCCCTGTAGGTCCAAAAAAAGTGCAGGTCTTGTAGCAATTAGTGTGAGTCTTACTCCATGTTGGACTAGTTTAAAAACACTCTCTCAGCGCAGTGGTGGAACATGCTTCCTTTGGGCAGGAGGTCCACTTCAGTTTTGTTAAAGACGACCTATTTTGCTTGCACCTGTATATAGTTATAACTCATGACACCCATGGATCATTGTTATAATTTGGACATTTTAAAAAGCATTATTCATCTAAAACGACATAGCAAAAATAAAAGTCAGCTGAGTTCTGCTTTAGAAAACTGCAATGCCCAATGGGAGCTGACGTCGCCGTAAACGTCATCACAACAAAGAGTCACACAGTTGTCCGCCCCTCCTATGATGGCTCACACTAGCAATTAGTGGATTTAAATAAAAATTGTACCAAAATGACTACACAATGATGACGAATCCTACACTTCCTGTCACTTGTTAAGGAAATTGGAGAAAGAAGTAAATACAACGTACCAGTTGCATTGAAAATGGGGGTTGATTGAAGCAAAAAGTCTTGAATACAGGATATAAGGATGACTCAAAGTCAAACTTCTCATATAAATGAGAAGGGGAAACAACTATAACATGGTGAAAAACTTTATTTTGCATAACAGATCTGCTTTAAGACATGTTTTCATTTGGCTCTGCATGATTTTTATTATTTATTCAAGTGTAAAGTCACTTTAATGACAACTGAGAAGTAAATAAAGCAATTTCCTAAAGGATGATGGACAATAAAAATGATATTACAGTTCCAATAGTTCTCGTGCTTAAAAATATTCATTTGGGGTAATAATGAGAAAAATATCTACCGATCTATCAGATACTAACTGATACTAAAGCCCTAATTTAGCCTAGATCTGGTCTAGGGCTAATCTTCGTCCTGGACCAGGACCAAGCCTTAGTTCATCCATTATTTAGGCATAGCCGTGGTTTAGCCGTGGTTTAGCCGTGGTTTAGCCGTGGTTTAGCCGTGGTTTAGCCGTGGTTTAGCCGTGGTTTAGCCGTGGTTTAGCCGTGGTTTAGCCGTGGTTTAGCCGTGGTTTAGCCGTGGTTTAGCCGTGGTTTAGCCGTGGTTTAGCCGTGGTTTAGCCCTGGTTTAGCCCTGGTTTAGCCCTGGTTTAGCCCTGGTTTAGCCCTGGTTTAGCCCTGGTTTAGCCCTGGTTTAGCCCTGGTTTAGCCCTGGTTTAGCCCTGGTTCAGCCCTGGTTCAGCCCTGGTTCAGCCCTGGTTTAGCCCTGGTTCAGCCCTGGTTCAGCCCTGGTTCAGCCCTGGTTCAGCCCTGGTTCAGCCCTGGTTCAGCCCCATTTTAGTTCTGGTTTAACTCCGGTTTAGCTCTAGTTTAGTCCTGATGTAGTTCTGGTGTAGTTCTGGTGTAGTCCTGAGTTTTTTCCTGGTTTAGCTCTGGTTTACCCCATTTTAGTCCTGGTTTAACACTAGTTTAGTCCTGGTTTAGTTTTACAAGTCCTGTTTTGGTTTTAGCTCAGTTTCATACTCTCTTTACATCAGTCCAGTCCTGGTTTAATTCCCCCATAATCCTGGCACAGTTCAGTCCACCTCTAGTCCATTTTTAATCAGATAAGCCTTAGGTACTTGCCACACTTTGCACTTCTGTCACTCAAATGGTAATAGCACCTCATTTCAATATTCCTGTCCTGACTCAATAGATGGCCACATATCTCTGGGGACTGAGGAGCCAATCAAAACTGCCCCTTCTCCAATTGATCTGCCCCCCTCCACCAGCACCTCGGACGGTAGGGCACCTGATTAAAAGACCGCATATATTTGATCGCACATGTAACTGCATCCTAAATGAGCCGAGTGACTGATGCCGAAACACCCCCAGTGGCGTCTTGGCATTACCTAAAGAGCAGAAGATATGGGCCAAAAGTGAGATTGTGTTTTTTTTCCTGGCGCCTTTAAAGACTGAGAGCATTAATTTAGTCATCAGTCGTAAAGGGCGTGGTTACTGGGTTCATAAACGCAGATGATGTTCGGGGAATGAAGTAAGAATAAGTATATAAAATGTTCAACAGATCGAAGAATTGTCAAAGAAAGCAAGCGATTTGACATTAGAGCTTGGGTTGTCAAAAGTAGCGAAAATCTGACACTAAAACTAGCATCAAAACTAGATACTCGTTTGAGCAGGTATTGATACTAAAACAAAAACAAAAAAATCTAAATTCACAGGACAGAAATTAACAAATATAAGAACACCTAGACTAGTACATGCCCATGGACCACTGGGGAACCAACCTGAGGGATTACACAAATATAAGGCCACATGGGAATATAAAAGAAAGTTCTATGATTTAATACTGAAAATGACATTCAATTGTCTAAAAATTGGGTTTTTTATTATCACCGTCATGCTGGTTTTGAGTATCAAGTCTATTCCATGATCAAACAAAGTGACCCATTTTGAGAGTACAATCTTGAATTCATTGACTATGAGTGATTTAGGTAGACTATTTCGCCCATGTAATCAGACTGGGATCTTTGGCAGCACAGTTGGTGGATGGGTGGCTAGCACGCTCGTCTCACAGCAAGAAGGTTCCAGGTTTGACTCATGGGCCTTTCTGTGTGGCGTCTGCATGTGTCTGGGCGCATTTCCTCCACGCAATCTGGTTTGCCCCATCCACGCAAACATGCTTTGTTAGCAATTTGCAGTTTAGAAATTTCAAAACTGGTCTGTACTTCAAATGTTCAATTAAATGGATGACTCAATCCTGTTTTAGTTACATTAAACATACAAATCCTGCATATGTAGGCTGTGTTCTTCTCTCAGACAGAAAGCACTGTTCCTCCTTGTGATGTCATTGAGTGGTGACAGGAAGTTTAAACTCCATTTACCATCACTAGAATCACTTGGATAATTTGCAGCCCTGGAAGTGAAACCTTTTGAAGCTACAGCTATTGATTTAGCCTCATTGAAACAACTTCTCTGCACCAGAAGATTGTACACTGTGGCTACCCCAACTGAACAATTGAAAAAGTAAAAAATTATGGTTATTCTAGTGTTTTGTAGAGGCTAGAAATCGCTGTTAACCTTCAAACTACCACTTGATGATGAGGTGGAACAGAGTATTTTGAGCTTTGTAGATGTAGACACAGCCCAATATGGCAGCATTAGTTAAACATGTGTGAATGAAACAAAACACAACTCCAGGTAGGTTTTTTGAGGAGATAAGGGCATTATAACATGGCTTAAAGCTTACGAGAGTCAATTTTGTGTAATATAGGACCATTAAAAGAATTGTATGAAGTCTGCAATCTTAGTTTCTAAAAAGTTACTACAATCACACTTAAACCTGTGTTGCCAGTGCCTTCCCCTGTAGTTTTTATTTCAACATGTCTCCTTCATATACACTCACCTAAAGGATTATTAGAAACACCTGTTCAATTTCTCCTTAATGCAATTATCTAATCAACCAATCACATGGCAGTTGCTTCAATGCATTTAGGGGTGTGGTCCTGGTCAAGACAATCTCCTGAACTCCAAACTGAATGTCAGAATGGGAAAGAAAGGTGATTTAAGCAATTTTGAGCGTGGCACGGTTGTTGGTGCCAGATGGGCCGGTCTGAGTATTTCACAATCTGCTCAGTTACTGGGATTTTCACGCACAACCATTTCTAGGGTTTACAAAGAATGGTGTGAAAAGGGAAAAACGAAAAAGGCGAAAATGCCTTGTTGATGCTAGAGGTCAGAGAAGAATGGGCCGAGTGATTCAAGCTGATAGAAGAGCAACGTTGACTGAAATAACCACTCGTTACAACCGAGGAATGCAGCAAAGCATTTGTGAAGCCACAACACGCACATCCTTGAGGTGGATGGGCTACAACAGCAGAAGACCCCACGGGTACCACTCATCTCCACTACAAATAGGAAAAAGAGGCTACAATTTGCACGAGCTCACCAAAATTGGACAGTGGAAGACTGGAAAAATGTTGCCTGGTCTGATGAGTCTCGATTTCTGTTGAGACATTCAAATGGTAGAGTCAGAATTTGGCATAAACAGAATGAGAACATGGATCCATCATGCCTTGTTACCACTGTGCAGGCTGGTGGTGGTGGTGTAATGGTGTGGGGGATGTTTTCTTGGCACACTTTAGGTCCCTTAGTGCCAATTGGGCATCGTTTAAATGCCACGGGCTAACTGAACATTGTTTCTGACCATGTCCATCCCTTCATGACCACCATGTACCCATCCTCTGATGGCTACTTCCAGCAGGATAATGCACCATGTCATAAAGCTCCAATCATTTCAAATTGGTTTCTTGAACATGACAATGAGTTCACTGTACTACAATGACCCCCACAGTCACCAGATCTCAACCCGATAGAGCATCTTTGGGATGTGGTGGAACGGGAGCTTCGTGCCCTGGATGTGCATCCCACAAATCTCCATCAACTGCAAGATGCTCCTATCAATATGGGCCAACATTTCTAAAGAATGAATCAGCACCTTGTTGAATCAATGCCACGTAGAATTAAGGCAGTTCTGAAGGCAAAAGGGGGTCAAACACCGTATTAGTATGGTGTTCCTAATAATCATTCAGGTGAGTGTAGGACAAAGATTGATCAAGTTTATGAAATTTAAAATTAAAATGATAGCTTATGGTGTTATGAAAAAACATGTGTGATAAATATTGCACTGATATATACAACAATATTTATAGTAGAATTGTAAATGTAAAAGTTAGTGGTTTGCTGAAAATACATATTGATAAGAAGTCTCTTTGTAAGTTCCTTTATCAAACCAACTGAGTAAAAAATGGCGTAATTCTGCTCTCACCTAGCACGTGCGCTAAATGTTAAACCGGTTTTGGATTTGCAAATTGCAGTTTCTAGGCATGGCAGTAGCTCAGATGCATCGTGATGAACACTCCAAAACATCGGTCTAGCTTTGACCAGTCGACAGAGAGAAAATCACACGAGGCCAATGAAATATTCACACTCAGTAAAAATGCATCAGTTTTTCCCATTGATTTTTGGTATTAAACATGGCCGACATGTCCTTCATTAAGGCAGTTTAGTTGATCATTTGATGAATGAGGTCCTTAAGGAATCCCGAGTCATAACACACTGCAAAAATATAAAACCTAGTCTTGTTTGAGTAGTTTCAATATTTGTTTTTTGTTTGGACCTTCAACGATAGGTCTTATAGATCTTATTTTGTTTCCCTATCTCAAATACCATTTTCTTGACAGAATCCACTGACAAATAAGGTAACATTCGAAACCAAGGCCTACAATGCAAAAATAATGGTTAATTTGCATAGCTTTCGTTGATCAAGTCAAATTCTGACATTGTGATAATCTAGATTTTTTAGTCAAATCAACTTAAAACACATATTCTTAAAGTCAGCTTAACTTAAGAATGTGTTATCTTTAAGCACTACAGATTTGACTTGACAAATAAAATTATCTATTAGTGTAACAAGATCTTTTGTATATAAAATAGTAAAAAAAAAAAAAAAAAATCCCACTCAAATTCACAATTATGTGTTTTAAAGGTGCACTCTAACATTTCTAGTGGAAGGTACCTGCTTGTCTTCATGGAAATTTTATTGCTTTGTCTAGATGTTACACTATACGACATTAATGTAGCTCTCTTGCATTTCTTTCTAAAAAAAAATACCTTGGAAAACATGCATCCCTACTGTGCATGGGCTTGACTCTCCACAGATCTGACCTGTAACTTGGCCGGGTAATGTCACCTGCTGGCCTTCATGGAGTTATACATGTTTAGTGCCATATGGTGAAACAAGCAGGTGACGGACCGGCCACCAGAAAAAATACACAGTGCACCTTTAATAAAGTCACTAACTTGCCTCAATATTAGTGTATATTGTAAATATATTAAAACTAGTCAAAACTATTAAAGACGGGTATTTTACTTCTGCTAACACATAACATAATTAGATAAAGGTTTTGAAAATGATATATTCGCCCAAAACAATGTATTAACTTTGCTCCCCGTGCTCCCTCTTCAGAGCGCCATCACAATCAGCGTGCATCCCGCCAACAAAACTACTGCACATCACATTAGGTTTGTGACGCCGCTGTGTACACTTTTGTATATTTATGGAAAATTGCCGTGTGGGAGCATGGGTGACATAGGTTGACATAGGTATTTAATTTAAATTTAAATCTGTTTTCTAATATTTACTTATCTTGATTTTGGAGTACTTATTTCTATTCTCTAGTTTTTCTTGAAATATGCGTTGCAACACTACACTTTCCAAAGGCTCTTATATTAGAGATAAGCATCTTGTCTTAAAATAGCTCAAATCAATATTAACATTGCCAATTGGTTTCAAAGTCAGATTTTTTTTTTTTTTGCTGTTTGAGGTGTAGCTAAATGCTGCCGTAGCCGTGCCAATGTCCAAACGCCATTGGAATAAGGGATTACCCGTCTCTACACAGATGTACATAGATTTACATAGCTACCTATCTTTGGTAACTATAGGAGCAGGATGACACTGGCATGCATGGGTGTGTGGGTGACAGAAGCATGGCACTGACAGTACACAAAGTGGTTACTTACAGGTAGTATGTGTAGGAGTGATAGGTTCTCCTGCCCAGTGGAGGTGGAGGAGGGAGGGAGGGGAGGAGGGAAGGAGGGAGGGAGGGGGATGGAATGAAAAGGAAAGAAAAAAGTAAAAATATATTAATGTCTGAGAAACGAAGAGTCGAAATGAACAAACTCAGATATGGTGGCATAACACTGGTGTGAGGGCAGAGGTGGAGGCATGTCAAGGCCAGTACAACACTGACTTCACTGATATACAGAGACACGACAATCACCTTAGGAAATGTGTGGTCAAACAGAATACATAGGCACAGTTATATAGAGAATAAACTAGGGTCTAACTAGGGTCTGGACTAAACCAGAAACAGGTATGCTAAAGGAGTTTGCAATTCCCAGATCTACAACAGGTCTAAACCATGACTAGCTTACCCTTTGTAATATTGAGGGATAGAAAATGGCCGGAGAGGACTGTAAATACTGCAATCCAGGACAAAACCAGGACTAAACCAAGACAAAACCAGGACATAACCAGTCCTAAACCAGGTCTAAAAATATGTCCAGAACTTGCCCCTTGTAAATCAATAGAAATAGCATTTCACTCAGAAATAGTCTAATTGAAGATGAAACCAGGACATAAACAGTTGCAAACGAGATCTAAACCAGGTCTATACCAGTTGTAAACCAGTTGTACACTGGGTCTAAAAATCGGTCTAAACCAGGTCTAAACAAGGTCCAACTTTCCCCTTAACATAAACAGGATAAAAATGGCCTTTCACCCCAAAATACAAATAATTACATACAGAAAAAATCAGGATGAAACCCAAGCTAAATCAGAGCATAACTAGTTCTAAACCTGTTCTAAATAAATAAATCAAATCTATCTAAAAATCTGTTAGATCTAACTTGCCCCTTGTAAATAGACAGGATCGGAAAATATAAATAATCTAATGCAGGACAAAACCAGGTATAAACCAGGATTTAACCAGGACATAAACAATTGGTTAGAAACAATGACAGAACCAGGTCCAAACCAGGTCTAAGAATTTGTTTAAACCAGAACTTGCGTCTTGTAAATGGCCTTTCAGTCAGAAATAAAATGTAATAATTCAATCCCGGAAAAAAACAGGACATAACCAGTTCCAAACCAGGTCTAAAAATGCTTCTAAACCAGGACTAGCTTGCCCCGTAAACAAATATGATAGAAAATGACCTTTCAGCTACAAATATAAAGAATTTAACCAGGTCTAAACCAGATCTGAACCAGGTCTAAGCAAGGTCTAAACCAGATCTGAACCAGCTCTAAACCAGGTCTAAACCAGATCAGAACCAGGTTTAAGCAAGGTCTAAACTAGGTCTAAACCAGGTTGAATTCACGTGTAAATCAGGTCAAATTCACTTTTACACCAGGTATAAAAATGAGCCCAGGTCCAAATCAGGTAAAAAAAACACAAAAAAACAACAACAGGTAGACCAATTCTAAACCAGGTGTAAAATGAATCTAAGCCACGTTTTAACCAGTTCTTAATCAAGTCTAAGATACCCAGTCCTAAACCAGGCCAAAGACATAACCAGGTCCAAACTGGGTAAAAAGACATGTAAACCAATTCTAAACTGGTTCTAAATCAGGTTTGAAATTGGGTTTAAACCAGTTCTAAACCAAGTCTAAAATGGACCTATATCAAGTGTAAACCAGATCTAAATCAGGTCTAAACCAAGTCTAAACCAGGTAGGAGGACTAAAGCAGGAGTAAACTACCATGTTGAAATCCCCTCTCCTCCTTGAACAGCAAAAGAGACTCAGACGACTACATCATGTTTAGACACTTCACATCCACTCCACATGACCCTGCTTCTGTTTTTCCATGAACACATAATTTTATACCGATAAGATTAATTGTATGTGACCTCGGAGGTGGAGGCTTGATGAACGCTACGAATGTCTAAACACAACTACACAACTCCCCGATGGAAACCGCAAATTACACCATGAGCCGACCAGTGAAGGCGTCTCCGTTGCCTTTGATTAGGCCTAATTGAATTGTATGGCGGATTTTTCACACCCGCCCACAGACATATGAACTACCCATCAGGGAAGCAGGCATGTGATGTTCTACTGTCAAAAATAAACATGAGGCGAATGGTTATATCAATACAACTACGCACTTCAAACTATAGCATCATCTGCACCTTCAATTATGACTTCAAAACAATAGGGAGGAATATACATCAGGTTTCTATGTGTATGCAGTTAGTATATTATATTTTTCTGTGACAAATTCAAGTTTTTATTTGAATTTCAGCTTTACTGGTAGGACAACAAGGTGAATGATAGAAAAAATGGTTTAACCCTACATGTATTACCCATTAGTTAATAAAATGAATAGCCAAATAAGCACAGAGAGGTGGGCGTATATGGAAGGTGAGGGAAAACAGGAACTTTTAGAGTGATGGCGTTCTGAATGCGGGATAATAAAGATGAAACAAACATGCATGAATCACTCAAAATACAACTTGGGGTTAATAATGAAGGGAAACCATTAAAATGTGGTGAAATACAAGCTCTTTGCATAATGTTTCCTTTAGCCAATAGTACTTTTACGGATATGGATAAAATCTAATTATTCGTATTTATACTAGTATATCTAGGCCCTACTGAAGTCTAGTTCCCATTTTAAATCGAGATATCAGAGGCTGGTAGTACATTTATATTTATTAGTTACATTTACTTGAGTAACTTTTTTAAAAGAAACTACTTTTCAGCAGCATTCTTTTGACTCCCACTTGAGTAATATTATTGAAGTAACAGTACTCTCACTTGCATAGAAATATTGCTACTCTTCCCACTGTGAGTAAATCTACAAGTGACAAAAGCTTTATGTCGACAATATGAAATGAAATATGAAACTTGGACCACTACTTGTTACTACAAAATAATATTACTCAAGTAGAAGTACAATTACCTTTAGTTGAGTCATATTCTTGGGATACTCTACCAATATTTGCCAGCTATAATGGGGAACGTTTTCTGCAGAAATCTTAAGTGGAATAATATCCTGGAGTGGACATATAGGGGGCAGTAGTGTTTACCAAGTTTTTTTTCTGAGCGCTCTAATATGAAATCTTAGCAGTCTGAGGCTGTGAGTGCTTTCCTATCAAACTTTTCATTAGGATTTCTCTCTCATCTGTTGAAAATGAGATTTCAGCGAGGTCTAAACTAGGATTAACCAGACCTAAACCAAGACTAAAGTCGACCAATATTTAAAACAGATTGAAGTTGATTTTTGTATTTTATATCTTTGTTTATGGCATTTATACAACTTACATAAACTAAAAAAATGTTTTCAATAGCTGTTAACCTACTACCTGTTTTTTTTTAAAGATCAAATAGAATATTAACCCATTTTGTTAAACGTCTGCCCCAATGAAGACCATGTTCGCTCGCTTTTAGAGTGCCTAAGATGTCCCTCTGTTTTCTTCTACCATGACTCACCCCCTGGATCCTCGAAGAGCACCAGAGCTACATCTTATTCGACCCAATGATGCGCTCACCCTTCATGTCCTTTTTTAGGATATTAACCTTGTTTTGAGAAGGTTAGACAGTAAAGGTGTTGTCATCATAGAGACAGCTCATTATAGGAAAATAAATCAGCATTTATTAATTAATGAGGGTGCGTATACACTTTCACGTACACTACGGCCCAGAACTATCCCTCCACTAGACCAGGACTCAAGGTGTACAGGCCTAACCACTGTAATGTTGATTCATAGTAAGAGCTGCAGGTCTGAACCGCGACTAAACCAGGACTAGTTTTGTCGCAATACTAAAATTTCAATCTATTTTGATACTAAGGAATAGACTTGATAATGTATACAGATTCCAAAACCATATTAATACATTCTTCATTTTGACAATAGAATGTGATATTCAACATTCAATTAATAGTACTAGTCTAGTACTAGTCATTTCTGCAATGTGACTTTTTCAGTATCGATACCTGCTCAAATGAGTATCTAGTTTCAATACCAGATTTAGTAACGTTTAGCATTTTTTTTATACTTTTGACAACCCTAACTAGGACTAACACAATACAAAATCACGACTAAATCAGGTCCAAACTAGAACTAAACCAGTACAAAACCAGGACTAAACTAAGACTAAACTGGGACTAAACCAGTACAAAATTATGACTAAACCAGGTCTAAACTGGGACTAAACCAGTACAAAATTAGAACTAAACCAGGTCTAAACTGGGACTAAACCAGTACAAAATTAGAACTAAACCAGGTCTAAACTGGGACTAAACCAGTACAAAATTATGGCTAAACCAGGTCTAAACTGGGACTAAACCAGTACAAAATTAGAACTAAACCAGGTCTAAACTGGGACTAGACCAGGTCTAAACTGGGACTAGACCAGGTTTAAACTGGGACTAAACCAGTACAAAATTATGACTAAACTAGGTCTAAACTGGGACTAAACCACAACTAAACTGGGACTAAACCAGGTCTAAACTAGGACTAAACCAGTACAAAACTATGACTAAACCAGGTCTAAATTAGGACTAAACCAGGTCTAAACTGGGACTAAACCAGGTCTAAATTAGGACTAAACCAGGTCTAAATTAGGACTAAACCAGGTCTAAACTGGGACTAAACCCGTACAAAACTATGACTAACCCAGTTCCAGATCAGGGCTCAGCCCAGACTTCTAAAGCCGGTCTTATAACCCTTTAATCATGATTTCTTTCTTATTCGTCTTCCCCCTCTTTATCATCAGGCTTGAAAAACAAAACGGATTCCCATTTGGGTGTCACTGAAGCGGGGTGCATTTTGTTTGAGGAAGCCGCCAAGCTGGATTAATTTTTCATGGCGCACTCCTCTCGCGGTTGTAAACAGCCTTAATGGGGCGTATCAACACAATCAAATTAATTATTTAGCCCGACGCTGACAATGCTACAGTTTGAGGGAGAAACATACAAAATATCTAAACTATTAGCACGTGCACTCAAAGTGTTTTCTGTATGTAGTGAGATGGATCTTAACGGCATTTACATGGGGAATAAACCCGACCTGAATCACATCTGGTAAGAAACTGGGGTTGAAACCAGGACTAACCAGAGCTGAATTTGCGAAAAGAGAGTGCTAAGATAGAACTAGTCTAAACCATCAATAATACAAGTATGAAACCAAAGCCAAACTGATCTCAAATAAGATAAATCCAAGTCTAAATATTAGCTGGACCCGGCAACAGAGGATAAATGAGGTAAGATACACTTCATTGTCCCCTTTGTATTTGACCCATCCTACAATTCCGCAATCTTCATGATCTTAAGCTGGTCTTGGTCAGGACTAACTTAGCTGAAGGATTTGACCTATTGTGTTTCTTTGGGTTGACAATGGAAACCGAACTGCTCAGAATAAACCCATCCAGACACGTGGAGAACCTGCAAACTCCACACAAGGCCGAATGAAGATTAGACTAAGAAAGTAGCAATGTTAGTTATAGGTCAGTGTTAATTTTGCACACTAAAATACTTTTGTCATAGTTGCGTGAATGGCATATTTTTTGTAGACTAAAACAAAATAAAAGTAACCATAATGACGTAATGAGATCCATGTCTAAAAGTAGATATTTTCATCAGCTAAAAGCATTGATATTTGGATCAGATAATACAAACTAAGCATAAATGAATACAAGTGAGAAGTGGAAACTAGATCCAAGTTCTGATTTTCACTCCCAAAAATCCAAACCAGACTAAACAAACTCATTGTCCGAGGAGCAGGTCGCATGAAGCTATGCAACACAAAAAATCTGGCTGACTCAAACTTGTATTTAGACAAATAAATTAGTACGACATGTTTGTAGGCTAAAAGTAAAGTAAAGTAAAAGTAAAGTAAAAGTGACTAAAACTAACGAATCATGAATTGCATGTTACTTCTAAACAGTTACTCTTACAATTACTTGTTCTTATTTTTCCCAAATACTTTTTTTTACTCTTACTTGAGCCATTTCTAGGATCATGACTTCTACTTGAGATATTTTATTGTAAGTGGAACTAAACATGAAATCAACTTTTTCTCTTGCTCTCGCTGCTACTATGTGTATATGGTGTTTTGATAGCATTAAATTCTAGTATTTAGTGTAAACTAGGTAAATTTGCTGCTTTCTGGTCAAAAACACCTAAATCTAAGTTTGTGCTGCCTTCAGTGGCATCTGCAATTTCCAGTAGTTGGTGACATCACACAGCACTGTCCTGATTACAGCCTTCTTTCTTTAGTCCTGCAGGTACTGCCCATTTTAGAAGCTCTATTTGAAATGTGGTTGTAGGTGGAGGTTTGGGTGTTTAGTCCCACTTTTACTTCTTGGCTACTCCACTATTCTACACTACTCTACACAATTTTTCATACTAACCTCTTTTTCATGAGAAGAACCACTCCGAGAAAGATTATGACGAAGAGGAGGATGCCCGCGATGACTCCGGCAATCTTCACCGTGTGGTCCGTCTGTTTCTCCGGCTCCACCGCGTCCGGCTTGTGAGTGGCTGCTCCTGGAAGCGAACAAAAAGGTCAAAGTTCAAATCGGGTCAGGATTTTAATGAGGTACACAGAGAGGCAAACATATGTGCGAAAGGTTATTGACGCACAACAGCCGAACAGAAACGATTCCGTCGATGTTTACTCTTGTTAGTCGTGTTTCAGTAGATGGCAATTGAAGGGAGAAAAACCCCCCACAAAAAACAAGGTAATGTTTGCAATACTAGACATTTCATTCCCTTAAAAAAAATCTAATGAGGTGCAAGACTAGCTTTAACATGGCAAAATGGTAAGTTTAAAGGGGCAGTACCTAACATTTTCTTCTAGTTCAGGAAAATACAAGTACATCTGACATGTTAGTGTCACATGAACCATCTCGCACTCTGACGACTTCAGGGACCAGCCTCCTGCTGGAGCCCACAGTCAGGGCCAAACATGGGTAATCAGCTTTTCAGTTTTATGCAGCTAAAACCCAAAAGATGTGAGACAGGCCTCTACTTTGACAATGTTTAAATTCAGGTTCAAAGTGGCTCAAAGCTTTCTTATTCTGGAAGTGAAACTGAAACTGTTCTATACAAATAAACTTGCCTTACCTTATAAAAGAAGTCATTTGTGGAAAAATAGACTGAATGCTATTGCCTAAACTGACCACAGGTATCATATTTGGGACGAGGGGGCTAGGAGGTTAGCTATGTTCATTCACACACATATATATATATATATATATACACAGTCTATGCGTGGTCCATAGGTCACCATACATAGGTATTCGTTCAAATCTTGTCCAGCCGGTGTCCAGGATTGATAAGCGCTCTGTATGTACTCACTTATCTTGGAGCCATGTTTTCTACAGTAAGTGCATCTCTGGTCTGCCCATGCACCCTCCACTTTAAGCTTATAGCGTCTTTATTATTGTCGACATTAGCGGTCCTGGGATGAGCCTCCTATACTGGGAAGAGATAAGCCTTCCCTTGGTTAATCATGTCCTTCTGGCCCCTATCAGAAAGTAGGATGCGGTCCGTATAAAGATAATACCCAAGCAAAGATAAAAATGGCGGAATAAACCGAAAGCTTGAGCGGGGAGAGATAGAAACAAAAAAAAAAAAAAAGGAGGTAGTTTTAACAGCGCTCCAATAGGATGTGATAAGGAGAGCTCTCAAAGTGTCCACCTAAACAACACTATTATTCCTTGTCACTGCAGGTAAATTTCGGATGATAAATGGGTATGTCACAGGCAAATCTGTTAGCATGCTACGATCCTCACCGCCGCTCTTAAGAAAATAAATAAACAAAAACGAAATATCTCTCCAGGATGCTAGCAGTGACATATTGTTCTAGATAGCAGTTTGGAGGCTTATTTAAATAGAAGTTTGAAAGGCAAACTGCTGGCAGGTAGCGGGGATAGTGACGTGGCAATCACAGTTGGAGTGATAGAGAAGATTTTGTCTTAATATACTGTTGGACGAATGTACCAGGGACCAGACAGGACTGACACAAGTGGAATTGCAACCAGGATAATAACAATAGCGGTCAAATTGACATTCATATTGTAATGTGTAAACTATAGTTGTAAAGGCGCAGGGCTATGCACTATCCTCTTGAAGTATGTATTTAGAGTAGGAGTACATGTAGGATTCAGATGCATCATGTAGCCATTTTGGTACTTTTATTAAGCCAAAGTTGAATTTTAAATGTGCTGTACTTTAAAGGTGCACGTAACTTGTGATACCGTTTATGTGACTTCTGATAGACATTCTACCGCACCAGCTTATCTCCATGGAGATGTTATTGCTTTGCCTGGTATGTTCCCCAGTATAGCATTAAACTCATTTATCTCCATGGAGACAAGCAGGTGATGCCACCAGTTTAAGTTGCAGGTCAGATCTATGGATAGGCTAGCCTGTCCTAGAATGTTGTTCAAGGAATTTATTGTGCGAAATACTTGTAATTTAAAAGAAAAGTTCAATTTAATGTAAAACTGTGGAACATACAGAAGTACTGAAAAGCACACAAACTATGCTATTACAAAAAACGATTGGGAATCATGTTTTTCACTTTCCCATTATATTGTGTATCATTGCCACATCACATTAATTTTTCAACAGATTGTCCAGTCCAATGACCACAGGTTGCACTGGGGAATTATCGATCCATTGTGGACAGTTATTGTGTTTTTGTTGGAAAGGAACGCCAAAACATGTGGTCAGAAAGTGCCTCCCAAAATGTTTGACATATTACAGTTAGCAGAATCAATAGAAGGATCTACGACTCAAATGTAAGAATCATATGCTCAGGCTAAAGGTGGTCTATGTCATTGTTCTAATGGAGGGTCTGTCACCCACTTGTCTCCATGGAGATGTTATTGCTTTGTTTATTCCACAATATGGCATTAAATGTATATCAGACTCCATGTAAACAAGAAAGTGAAAACCTTACTCCAAGTTACAGTTCAGATCTGCGGAGAGGGCACACGTTTGAACAGGTATCGATACTAAAAGAGTCACATTCACAGGACAGAAACGAACCTTTCCTAAACTGCTTTAGAATGATATTGAGCCCTTAGTATTGAAATCAAGTTTGAAATTTTAGCATTGTGACAATACTAACAGACACCCATACAGAAAAAGTTACCAAGTGCACCTTTAAATGATTGGCTGAAGTGCCCATTAACAGGAATTTGGATTTCCATTACAAAAAACCCAAATTCAGATTGCATTATTAGCAATCTCCCATATCTACATAGTGTTTACAATTGTCATCGCTAACTCTGGCACACTTTAATATGCTCGAAATAATGAGAAATATTCATAGAGGTGGATTATCTCTTGTCAGAAATCTCAAATATTGGCACATCAAACCGCTGTGGCGCTCAAACGTAGCTTTCAAGTACATAATAACCATGAGATGAAGGTAGAGCCATGCACAGAGCAACAGCACATGCACGAGCCCACATGGTAGCGGACATGTGGGACAGATGCCAACGCAGGCACTCGTGTGGAAATGAGACAATGGAATAAATACAATAATGCAGTAATAATAATAGGGATATCTGCACTGGTTAAAATCTGTTATACTTCATTTTAGGAGTTTTCAATGACTTATGTATAAACAGTGTAAAAAATGAGGTCAAGCTTTTGAGCTGAAGTTTCACCTCGTACTGCAAGTCTTAATTATTAAAGAAGACCTATTGTGCTTGTGTCTGCTATATAGTTATAACATGATGATCCACATTGATTATAAGGTGGACAATTTAAGTCAGAATGTTCAAGTCTGCTGATATTCACGTAAGAAAACTGTGGGACCCAAAGTGGGCTGATGTTGCCATAAACGTCATCACAACACAGAGCCGGCACAGCTGTCTGCACCTCCTACAGCAGATCAGTTTAACGAGCAGCAGATTTTTATTGTGGGCGTGTACTGTGACGGTGAAAATGGGAGTTCATCGGAGCAATGATGTCGTGAAAGTGAGCGATTAAAGATTACTCAAACAGGCATTACTCTAAATACAACTTGGAGAGGGTAAATGAGAAGGGAAACAACTGTAACATGGTTCAAAGCTGTGAAAAGCTGATTTTGCATAGTAGGTCTGGTTTAAAAAAAGATTCATTAATTACTATAACTTACTTATAAATGTATACTGTGTATTTTCAAAGGTGTAATTGTTGCTTAAAGTTAAAATGTCTAAAACCAGTCTGAAAGAGTCAAATAACCTTTAGACTCAAGAACAAGCAAGCTTTTTAATTAGTAGTAAGCTACAAATAATTAATGACAGTAATTTACTGTTAGATTAAAAACAGTAACAGTGTTGTTAATTAACATTAAACTGCTACCAGCTGCCAGTCATTTCAGATCATTGATAAATTGAATAAAGAAAATACACATTTCTCAATGGGGATAATAAAGTACACCTTAAAGAGGGAGTACTTTACTTCCATGTGGTGTTAACAGCTAACACATAACATACTTAGATCACCACGTTGCCTTTTATAGTTTTGAAAATGCTATACTCACAGAAAACAAGGTAATAACTTGTAACTTAAGCCTTCGCTCCCTGTGCTCTCCATGCTAAGTTACGCCCCCTTCAGAGCACTATCACAACACAATCAGCATGCATCTCACTAATGAAACTACTGCACATCACATCAGGTTTGTCAAGTTCTTGTGTACAGTTTTGTATCATGCTTTTCTATAAACTGTCATGTGGGAGCATGAATGACGTCGGCTTGTGGGCTGAGCTTTGGACAGAATCATACTGCAAAAGGCGGATTCAAATAAGGCCTAGGACCAACCTCTTCAGGCATGTTTTTGATGAGGGAACAACATTATAACATGGTAAGAATCGATTCTACATAATACCCCCTTCATTAACACAGTAGTCCCTAAACTATTCACATCTAAACTTGTACTAAACATAATACAGAGATTTCTTTCAAGGACTGCCGAAAGGGGGCAGAGCCTATAATACAAAATGCATAACATCCATAATACTTGTTAAGAAAAAACATTATTTTTATATTTATATAGTACTGGATGATCTATGGCCTGGTTTTGGGACCCGACCAGGTGGTTGACCTGTCTGCCTTAACCTACATTACTTAGACCATTACTAATTTGTAGCAGAGAACATGTGACGTGTGAGAGCCCATAGCGTGTAGGACAGAGCAGAGGTACCTGTTAGTTGGCTGTCCCCGGCAGCTGGGGCGATTCTCAGGTAGGGCGTGGTCAGTTGGGTCACCAAGATGGCCGCTACAGTCAGAGGATCCACACCACATGCAGCAAAGAGACAGGACAGAGAACGCAACACTGCAGCTCAGATATGCAATTACACAGCAGAACAATCACGTGCAAGGTTAGGCCGAGGATTTTAGTTTACGAAGTTAGCAACATGTAATATAAAGTTGTCCAATAGGGGGACTGCAGACTCTAGACACATTACATTGACTCAGTTTGGTTGGCTTGGCTTTTGAGTCTTTTTGTTGTTCTATGTAGCATATAGGAGAGAAAAAGTTATTGTTTTTTTTGTTTTTTTTGAGTTGATAAATTGGTTGGTTAGCTGACCAATTCTTTTATTTAGGTCATAAGGATTTATATGGGACAGCAGCAGAAAAGGAGAAGGTATGGAGTGAGTTGGCTAAAGATTTGGGAGTGAATTATTCTGCGTTTTTACATATAAATATACCATTTCCTAGGTGTAGGTGTAGTCTTGTGAGTGCAGTTTGGGTCAGATACATAGCGATACGTAATATAACTTTGAGAGCTTTTGCCACGCCCCCTTTGTAGTCAATCGGCAGGACATGTCTTGCAAAGATAGAAATGAAAGAAAATGTTAAAGATTTAAATAGTTACTTTGAAAATGTGTTGTACGTTGTGTTTCAAACATAACAATGACACTAAAGATCCATTGATTCATTATTTCTTTTGTAATGAAAACACCAAAAATCACTTCTAATTACCGGATTATATGATTATGCTGGTAATCTGATTTTTACTGACCATATAAAATGTATGCACAAATGTGTGTCACTGATGTAATTAATATCTTAATATCTCAAACCAGGACCAAACCAGGAGTGTGAACAAATGCAGATTACTATAATGGTTCAAAGTAATGAAACACTAAATCCCCTTTCTTTCGCTACTGAACTGTGTATATGGTGTTTTAATAGCATTATCTACTTCTTAGTCATTTTTGTCAACTTAAGTGCAAACTAGGTAAATGTGCAGCTTTGTGGTCAAAAATGCCTGAACATAAGTGTGTGCTACTATCAGTGGCCACTGCTAATTTCAGGTAATTCATGAAACACTGCCTTGATTACATTGGCATGGCATGTCCTGCACAGCTTCCCGATGCACCCAATAGCCAATCAGAAAGCCTGCGGTGTTGCTGTGTTGTGTATGAGCCGTGCACATCCACCTCAGCCAAAATGTTACGCGTTCAATTTTTGCCAAACACAAGAGCTGATTGGTTTATCTACACTAACTATATGGATAACAGATGAACAACAGCTCAGAACAGCTTAAGTTTGGCACAAATGTCTGCTTACGGCCTAATACGATTGTTCATCGTATTGTTCAGGTCTGTGATAATGGATTTCAGACCAATCACACTATTCCTTATACCTCTACACCTCGTCCCTCCTCCCCCTCACTCTTTTGTCCTCCAGGTACTGCCCCATTTAGCAGCTCTGTTCGAAATGTTGCCGTTGGTGGAATTTAGGTGTTTAGTCCCTCTCTAACAGTATAATCACAACTGCCCATCAGATTGAATTTCATTACATACTTTTCCGTTTCGTATACTGTGCTGTGCCAGTATACGTAACAAATGAATCCTTACACTTGTATTACTAAGGGCTATCTGTCTACAGCCTGTATCGAGCCTTGCAGACACACATCCATGTCTATGGTACAAATCTATAGTGAGCCCTAACAGCAGTACATAAGCAGAGATAGCAGATGTCAGGTAGTGTGACAGGGCCTTCCCAGAGCCCAGCCCGGAGTGTGACTACAGCTCCCCCTGGTCTTATCAATACTCCTTCGATCAATGGTGCTTAGACCTCATCACCTTAATGCGAGGAGCAGGCCTGATAAGTGCACACTGAGGTAAACAACCCAGGTCACGAACAATACATCCAGAGAGTAATCTATCAAGGCAGGGTTTGGTCATGTTTATTTTAAAAGAGCACTGTGGAACTGTTCTTGTGGAGGGGCTGGCACTTGCTTGTCCGCAGAGATGTTGACAGTATGGCATTAAAATATTATCTTGCATTTATTCAGTTACAGTTGTTTTTTTTCTTCTGCTAACAATCATTAGAAAAACGTGCATTCTTCCTGTGGCCAGGCTCGCCTCTCCACAGATCTGACCTGTGATTTGGCCTGGCCGGGTGACTGGCTTGTCTCCATGGACATAGTTTAATGCCATACTGCAGAACATTTCAGGCATTATGTTGCACAGTTGGGGGATTTTCTTACAGAGTCAGTTAAATATATTATTTTACATGTACATGTTTCTTAGTATGTCAGAACAGTTACTTAATTGCAGAGTGAATCCACACTTGTCCTGGTTTGGTCCTGATCTAGTCCAGGTTTAGTTCTGGGATAGTTTAGTCCACATGTGTCAAATTCAAGGCCCAGAGGCCAAATGTGGCCCTCCACATCATTTTATGCGGCCCTCGACATGGTAATTTGAAAGGTATGATGGTCTTAACATGTCATTTTATCAAGAGATATGTTGTTACACAGACATATTTTTACATCTATGCAAATGAATATGTAATATTTGAAACTTGAATAAGTAATACATACACAAACAGTGAATTAACAAGTTAAAAAAGTATTATAGTATTATTACTATTTTACATCTGGCCCTTTGAGGGCAGCCATTTTGCTGATGTGGCCCTCGGTGAAAATGTGCTGGACACCCCTGGTTTAGTCCCAGTTTTCATGTGGTGGTTGTGAATGCACCAATTAACCTAAATGCATTTTATACAGTGTTTTGGACAGAAACTACTATGGAAAATGTTACACGACAGTAGATGTACAGGTTGTAGCACGTTTTAAAATGTATCAAAGTCATTTACCAATTTTTTTGGTCAGATCATCAACTAAAACCAATTAATGTTTAATATGTTTTACTATATAGTTATTCAAACCAGTCTAATGGGTCTAGATTGCCTCTCATTCAAATGTTTTATGTCTATTATAATCTACTAACCTGATAATCATTTAACTATGAATCTTTCCAATTCACACTTTATTTTATTGATCATATTATTATTATTATTAAGTTAATTTTTGTATTCATTTATTTATTTATTTATTTATTTTTACATTTCTTGTTCAGTTTTTTAAAAGGAATCAAGAAACCAGTTTTCTGATTAGTACTGATTCATACAATTGCTTTTATTGCTCAATATTAATGTGACTGTTTTTGTCCTTGTATACAGTATGTACAGGCATGTGAAGTCACCAGGGATCCCAATACCGCTTTGTACAGAATATAAAGCAGCACAAATGTTCTTATGATAAGACATCTCCACGGTGGTGTATATGCATTCTGCTGCTGTGCTGAGATGGTTCCAAGTCTAATCTGGCATTAATTTATCACCAAAGACCCATTTAAAACAGTCCCAACAGAACCATTTCGATGTTAATCAAGCGAGTCCCATGAAACCACATTCATTTACAGTCGGCACCACAAACAACATCTGCAACCTGAGAGCGTTCACCTACCTTTGGTGGCCACTCGCACGCAGTCGATTTTGGTCTCCTGGAACGACAGGCAGAAGGAAAACAGAAAGAGAGGAAAAACTGAGAAATGTAGTCAAAACTGGCATTATAACTAATAAGAACATTCTGTTAGTTGATATGGTATACACTAGGGTTGTCAAAAGTATGGAAAATCAGATACTAATTGATACTAAAACTAGGATCAAAATTAGACACTTGTTTGAGCAGGTACTGATACTAAAAAGTCACATGCATGGGATAGAGATGGATCTTTCCTGAATAGCTTTAAACTGATCTCATAAGACCACATAGACTAGTGGCGTATACAGTTATCCCTGACTATATCACGGTTCACCTTTGGCCGTCTCACTGTTTAGCAGCTTTTGTAGTGCTGTTTTGCATGTTTGTTTGTTTTTTGTTTTGTTTTTTACAGCGTATGAACGTGCATTGTGTTCTGCGTCCTGTTTGGCTAAGGGACTACTGACCATTATCAATCAATCTCCTCCGTGTCTCCTGTACAGCACAGAATGTGTTCAGCCAAAATTGCATAAATGTTCAATCGCAGTGTGACTCTAAAGTGCTGTATGTTTGCAAGACAAAACCCACAATATCGATGAAACCTTCTGCACCGACAACTTTCAGAAACGCTTTGAACTTAAGTGTTTCTCTGCATGGAGAGGCGCCTCTGTGGATACTGCTGGAGCAGAGGCACGTGAACACCACATTTAAAGCGATCATCAAGGAACGCCGATATAATCTACGAAGGTTTGAACTTTGAGAGTGTTTAAACAAGAGAGACATGTGACAAAATGTTAATGCCTGTCTGAGAAAAGTGTATAAAGTGTGTGGTGAGGGGTTTGACATCCGCAAAACATATATTGCAAAAAATAAAGCAGACTACTTCACAGATTTCGCCTATTGTGGGTTATTTTTAGAACATAAAACGAGGGACCTCTGTACTAGTCTATGTGGTCCACTATGGAACCTACCTGAGGGGTTACACAGATATAAGACCACATGGTAATATCAAAGAAAGTACTACAAATTAATGTTGAAAATGTCATTCTATTGTCCAAAGAGAGAGTGCTTTTTGTTATCGTCGTGATATCAGAATTGAGATGACTTTTGGTTCATACTCAAACATTTAGTGTGTTGTTACAGTAATAAAAATTCTAATTGAAATGCAGTACCAAGAAACAGAAACATACCCAGTACAAAACAATAAACAAGTGTACTTTTAATGGACTGCTTCTTTGCTGTGAAGAACTGTCTTACGGCCTCCATATTTGCACAATGTAATACACAATACACAACATTTTTCTTTAATTTCACAAAATGTTTACATTTTTTATTGTTTTGTTGTGTCTTTTTATATCGGTTGATGAGTCTGCAAAATATTATGTCTGGCTCATTTATAGATTTGAAGCTTGCTCAAATGAATCAAACTACTACTTTGGATCCAATTTTAGTACTAGCTCATATTTATTTTTTCACAACTCTAACTACAGTGTCATGTTTTTTATTGTTTTGCGTTTCACTTTGATGGATCCCTTAACCGCACAAGCACTACAATAGTTTACTTTACACCCCTCCATCCCTATCTATCTCCCTCCCTCCGCCTCTCTGTCTCTGCATCTCCCTTAACAGCGTGTCCGGCCACACTCATCCCCCTATCATCTGCGCGACCAGTGAACGAGACGCCAAAAACACACCGCGAGCATCAAGAGGAGGAGGAGGAGGAAGAGGAGGAGGGCAGGCGCAGTTTAGTGAAGCTGCTGTGATTTGTCAGCCAACTCCTCTCCCGTGTCTACACTCCGACAAGGTGCTCAGCCACTGCTACGGAACGCAACGCCCCGTGACAAGAAATCCCTTCCCGGCATGCCCTGAATATGGAATGGAGGTTTGGACTCGGACAACAAGCAGGAATACTGTTAGCGGAAGGGTTTGTGGTGCCGTAACGGTCCGATGGACAGCGGGCAGGGACAGGGGCGGTGGAGGGAGGTAATGAGGAGGCTACATGAGAAGACATGTTGTGTTGTGTTAGAGCAAACATACAAACAGAAAGAAAGATAGTGGTGTAAAAGGAAGGGACTGGTTAAACTTATTCTAGATGAGGAAGCAACAAGTGACCAGGGGCCTGTCTGCGGTTAAAATTGATTGAATTTGGCAAGGGATTTTGAAAATATAGGATTTGTTTTCTTATGAGACCCAGATTTGATTAAACATTAAAAAATATTGATTTATTTATAATGCGCATTAGTGGAATTTAACAAAATAGTAAAGTACTGTACTTAAATACAGACTTTAGGTATCTGTAACGTTACTTAAGTACATTTTACAGTGGATACTTTTTACTTTTACTTCACTACATTTAACCCTTTAAGGACTGAGCACATTATAGACCATTATAGCTTGCATAGACTTTTTTTTTTATTTTTTCAGCCATAAAAATCATGTTAAATGAAGTATCAGAATGTGCTTTTGATTTTTTTTTTCCATACAACTGCCTCCATTTTACATATCCATCCTTATTTTTCCTTTGACGCATCAAATAACTAATGACTGGGACAATCCCGGCGGCACCTGCGCTCTGATTGGTCATCTTCAAGGGACAACGTGAGCACATTACCGTAATGACAGGAACATATTTAAAGAGCCCCAAGCGCAAATCTATCGGCGGCGATAGAATCCGACACAATAAGGTTAAGAGCAGGTGTCTGTACTTTCTACTGAACTACATTTTTACTACATTTATTTATTATTGTTTGAGACCTGCTTTTTTCATTCACACATGTTTGTGTAATCCTTTATTATTAGTCTGTCTACATCGCCAAATCTCAAAATGCTCAGTTCCACCTTATGACATCACTAACCGGCAGTTTTCAAGATAACAGCTACCTTTTACCTTTAGCTCAGTAGAGATTGGCAAGTTCAGGGCTGAAATCATCCAAATTATTCTAGTGAAGGTGTATGGAGTTTAAAAACACAGTGTAAGCTGTATTACTACATGACATCACAAGGTGGAACAGAAACAAACGAAACATAGATTTACAGGATTTGGGTGCTAAACCTGATGTGTGAATGAAACAAAACACAACTCCAGGTCTGTTGGTGATGAGGAAACAACATTATAACATAGATCAAAAAATAATGTAATATGGCCCCTTTAATAATCGTCAAACAGTTCAAAGATTCTGTAAGTGAATTTGAGTCAAAACTTGCATAAATATAGTTTTTAGGTGCTCATCAGTGTTCTTCAAAAAGCTACATACTTGTCATAGCATAACCACTCACCATTCTCACTTAGTTCATGTACTTATTTCAGACTACAAACGACTAAGTAGACAACTAGGAAACAATCTACTTAACATTTTAAAGGACATGCAAACTCAAAATACCAGAAAAGTGTTCAAACGAGTCAAACAGTGTAGTCCACCTCCGCACTCTGGCATGTGTAGCTTCAGATTTGACTAGTCAAAGTCAATTCAGAGCATTTTATTTCTTCAAAATCATTTACCAGGCTATTAGCGGTATCCAAATATTCCATGTTTTTGTCATATTCAACCTCATTTATTGCACTGGTTACCTTTTGAGCCTCCTTAGCGTCGGTTTATCCATTACCAAATCCACCCACTGCACTCTGAGCCCACATAGGAGAAAAACAACACTCAAAAGTCCCGGCAAAAATTAGCATGCACATTAGCGGCGTCGCGTCCCTCCGGCTGTCAGATGGATCTTTTGTTAAAAGCTACGCGGTCGTATATTTGCTTTTTTGATTTTGAAAAGACGTCTCGCCGAATTTAGGTATGGATGACATTCACCTGTTGTAAGTGCCAAGTTGTTTAAGAGTCCCAAACACAACAGTGACTGCATAATAAGACTAATTACGCCCTGATGCCTGACCTATCGACAGTGATGGCTTAATGAAAGGACCCGCGGAGGCTATTGTAACGCGAAATATAAAAATAATACCCCATCTTTTATGTGGCGTCACCTACTCTCTCGAGCTGGCTTCTTTCATTTGTTTTATATGCCACGGAGAAGCTCTTCTAGCTAATTTGCTGTGTTAAGTTTCCCACAATGCAATGCCCCGGTCTCTTGTGCAAACCTGCTAATTGGGCTGGATCCAGGCTCGCGTATTGTTCTGAGACGCGCCGGTGTTTTCCAATGAAGTCCTTCAATAGTGATTTTCATTCAGGTCCAGAATTGAATTAGACTCTCCAAGTTGCTATTGAGTTGGGCCGTGTCACTTTAAAAGCAGGTAGGGTTACTCCAGTTAAAAGTGATTTATTTTATTTATTTTTGGGAGATTTGAACCACGTTGTGATGCGGTTTCCAAAAAATATATCTTGCATTTTGTTTCATTCATCTGACATCGTCTTTGAGTGTTATGAATAATGACTCATTTCCATTTTTAAAGAGACACTATGCAACTTTTCTTCCGTAAGCTTGTTATTATGAGCAGAGGTGGGTAACGAAGCCAGAAATTATGCTTAAGTAAGAGAAATGTTACTTCAGAATAATATTACTCAAGTAGAAGTACAAAGCAGTGGGAAGTATTTGGGAAAGGTACTACTCAAGTAAGAGTAACTTAAAGAGTAACTGGACGTAACATCTGATTCACAATTTGAAGTTGATGTAAATCTGCGAGAAAAACAAAATCATACCTGAAGGAGCGGTACAAGAAACACAAATGTTCAAATCATTTCATATTTTCAACATAAATCAAGAAGAAGTAAAAGTATCCTGCCATAGAAAAGTACCCTGAAAAGTATAATTTCATTAAAAAGTTACTCAAGTAAATGTAATTCAGTAAATACTTGCCTCTACTACCCACCCGTTTATGAGGATGTTATGGCCTTGCGTTGAATATTCTACAGTATAAGCAGGTGATACCAACAAGTCAAATTAAAGGTCAGATCTGTGGAGAGGTGAGCCTGCTCTTTTTCATTGTATTTAGCAATAAAAAAAACACATTAAATGCGTGAAAATGAAGTTTATTACTATCCCCTTGGAACCTGTCAGGCCCCTCATAAGAAAAGTTGCTTAAATATTTTATTATGTGGATATCAAGAGTTCTATGTATTTCCAGTTCACTGCTTTGATCCAAGTTGAGAAAAGAGAATATCTTTCTTTTCAAAATGAATTACGAGTCTTTGTGTGATTCATTTTTACTTTAAGAAGAAAGTATTAAACTTCTGTGGGTATTAACTGAACGCATTGCCTTTTATTGTTTAGAAAGTGCTATATTCACCAAAATCATTGTAATAACATGTTTAATACGTTTTTGATGCTCCGAGTCTCCCCTCCCTTTGCTCTCCGTGCTAAGTCACTCCCTCTTCAGAGCCCTATCACAACACAATGAGCGTATATCCTGCTAATGAAACTATCACATCAGGCCTGTGAAGTTGTTGCGTGAATGCCATAAAAACCTTTTGAGGCATGTTTTTTTTTTTTTTTGATGAGGGAACAATGTCGTAACACGGTAAAAAGATGAAGAGGAACTACTTTCAGCGCTTGTGCCGTCAAAGCAACTGGTCAGTCGTTTCCACCACACAGCGATTTGAAAGGTTGCATATAAATAAAGCCTAATGGTAGGAAAGTGTTATTGTACAAACACAAGCTGGAAAAGCACCACTCACATCTGATGCAAAGTCAAATGTAATTTAGTGTGTGCTGTGCCTCTAGTTCATTAGATTATGCTCACTGAATAGCCATTCCCTCAACTACGCTAATTTAATTATCCACAACTGCGACACTGTATTGTGTACTTATTAGCGCTGCACACTGCACAACAAGACAAGCTGTCAAACTCCAAATGTCAACGCCATCCAACATGTCCAAGGATCGGTGTGACGCGCTAGCATGTTTGTCCCAATAACACTGCAGATGGGAACATTGGGCTGACGTCAGTGAGAAAAATATATCCCTGACGACAACGATATTGAAGACAAGAGTAATGGGTGTTTTTATGTTGAGTGCCACTTGAATGTTCTCAGTAGATATCATATAGGTGCACTGTGTAACTTTTCTCAAATGTCTGCTGCCTGCTTGTGTCCATGTACTTAAAGAGGGGGTATTTTACTTTTATGCGGTAGTAACTGTTGATGCGAAACATTTTTAGATCACCACGTTACCTTTTATTGTTTTGAAAATGCTATATTTGCCAAAAACAATGTATTAACATATTTTTATTAGTTGCTCGTTATTAGGTAGGCCTGAAGGTTTGAAAAGGTCCAGGAGAGATCACTAAATTACTCAAGCATGCATGGATGATCTAAAACCTATCCGGATATGTTTTTGCTTACCCCCTCTTTAAGCAAAAAATATTTTCCTCTACAAACATCAAAATATTGGGTCTAATTATGTCTAAAAGCTGCTAAGCCTGTAGTTTGGATTGCTACAAATATACTGTGGAAAGGATGAAATTCTTGAGTTAGTTTAGCAGTTCAGATTTCAGTGTTTTCTCAAATGTAAATGAGGCTTCTCCTGGGCTTTATTCAAACCTTCCTTATCGTTAGCAGTACGATCCTATATCCTCAGCCCAAAAGCTCCCGCACGGCAGTTTTCCAAAAATATACAAAATCATAATACAATACACTACAACTTCACAAACCCAATACAATGTGCAGTAGTTTCATTAGCGGAATGCATGCTGCTTGTGTTGTGATAGCGCTCTGAAGGGGGAGGGACTTGGCACGGAGAGCAAAGGGAGAGGTACTCAACAGTCAAACTTATTAAACATGTTAATATGTTGTTTTTGGTGAATATAAAATTTTCAAAACAATAAAAGGTAGCATGATGATCAAAATATGGTATGTATTAGCAGCTAATACCCCATACAATTGTAGTACTTCCTCTTTGAGGATTTACTAATTGCAATTCTATTTGATTGCGATATACCTCACAGTGCTAGTTTTGGTTGCTATTAAAACTCATACCCCATTAGCGGTGCTGACGGCCTGGTAGTAGATGCTGTAGCTCTTCTGGGGCAGGAGCGGGGCGTTCCAGTACCCGTTGTAGGTTTTGTTGTCCCCCACGGTGAAGGGCTGAGGCGTGTGGATGCCCCCTGCTGGAAACTGGGCCGTGAAGTAGTACTGCGAGTTGAGCGCTGTGGCGTTCTGGAAGTGAATGGGCACCGGGTAACAGCGCAGTATCTCCGCTGTGCCACGAGCTCGACGGGGGCGCTCTTCCTCCACCACCACCTGATATGCACTGTGGAGACGAGAACAAGTGAGTGACGTAACAATACATCTATATACTTAGATATATTATATTGTGAAACATTGACATAAATGCTGTAATGGATCACACACAACGTGGCTAATTTAAAAAAAAAAAAAAAGGTTTGTCATTGAAGTCTTTTAGAAAATGTTCTATTTTCTAAAATATCCAACATTTTATTGCATTGTCTTATCACTTGACTGAATCGTATCAGAACAAAACTTTATTAACATCACAACAGTCCAGCCCACCTCGAAGTTAGTTCTGTTTCCGGAAGTAAATTTTCTTCTAATTTTTTTTCATCAGCTTTTAAAAAAATGTAAATATTAAAGAGTTCAAAGGTATCGCGGAGGCTAACTAGCTACCAGAAGGGTGGTCACTGTTGAACTCCATCTGATACAGTCTTTCATGCTTAAATTCTGTGTATGTACTGTAGGTAAAGCTACATTAGAAGAAAGAGTATGAACAATGATCCCTGACCAACTGCTCGAAATAAACAAACCATCAATGGACTGTAATCTGCAGGGATACCAGTTACACATCTGAAAGAAAACAGAAATATAATATATGTTTGGTATTTTATTGTTTTGCTTGTAATAATCCACAGTATGTACTTTTTTAGCTTGCATTTTATTGAATTTTGATTCCTAAAAAAATCTTTCCCCGTTTGTTTCAACCATAGACTGTATAAGAGAAGTGGACTAAGGGGAGTCTGACGTCACCCATAGAATTGGTCTTCAATCAGATAAAGCTCACCGAGGCTAACGGGTTTAGTGGCAAATTTGGGTTTCATATTTGGAAATCCGACCATGAGTATCATAGCAACCAAAGAGCCAATCTGAAGAGAGGCTGTTGAAGGTAATGCCCCTTCACGCAGTTGGTTTAAAAGGGAGCAGACACTTAGCAACGCTGTCAATCAAACATGTTGCTAACGTTGTGAAAAGAAGGCGCCTGATTTGTCTAATGTCTCTTATGGACACAATAGTAAAATAAAAATACCAGGCTCATGTAGTGCGGGCGATACAAACATTTTAAGACCAAAATGACGAGCCTGACAGCAGCAATTACTGAGAGAAAGGCGACAGTTTTTCAATACAAAGTGAATTGGAGCCAGAGTTGATGGAGGCGGAGGCGGGCCCATGCTCACTTCCTATTTGGAATATGGCGCCTAGACAGTTAGCGATTGTATATACATTTCTATGGTCTCTACACAGAGGTTTTAAGGCCTACTTTGGAACATTCCAGGCAAAACAATGACATCGCCTCTGGGACAAGAAGGTTTCAGAGCCTCTATTATTTTTCTTAAGACATGCACTACGTTTTGGTTTAGTTTAATCTTATACAACCCGTGTTATACAACAACGTTTCAAATTCATGCATTCACCACAACAGCTTGCCCCGTCCCTTCATCCATCCATTCATCTCATTGATTAAACAGTGAAGCTTTGCTGGCTGTCCGCTGTCATTTGCATGGTCTGAGTGAAACCCCATACCCTGTGATCTGGCCTGTTATTCTGCGTGGTGGCCCGTAAACAGGGTCTTTGTCAGCGTGGGTCTCATTGGGTCTACCAGGTGCGTGTGCGTTGCATTTAAACCAACCGGGCACACAAGGCCGGCTCTGTGAGGGGACACAGGCTGCTCAGTGTGGGCTGAGCTCTGCCTCGGGACTGCTGGGGGGAGGACGGAGGGGGGAGATGGAGGTATGGACGGTAAAACGCATCTAGGTTTTTGTTATTTATTTTGGTGAAGTTTATAACTTTACTTCATGGTTGGCAGATGTGACATACGCAGAGGTACTGCCATACTATTACCTAGCAACTGTAGCAAGGGCCAAAGCTTGTGTGATGAGTAAACTAATTAAAATATGTCAACATCTTTATCTTATTAAATGAAGGTTTAGATGCCAGAAAAATACCTACCCTGCATTTTGGATGGAATATTTAGTGTTGATGACATAGATAGAGGTATTCCGTTTTAAAACTCAGCGCTACTGTATCTTTGTACTTTTTTCTCAACTTTTTGCCCACAAACTGCTACTTAATTGATGTAAAACTATGATACATATTTACCACAAGTACTATCCCACAAAACTAAGTACTAACTAGAAAAACATGAAAACCTCTTATACGGGTTTTCAGATGAACAATAATGGAAATGGATGAAGAAAAGACTATGATTGAATACAAGTAACTTCTTAGTATTTAGTATTTACTTTTATTGTGGACATTTTGTAGATCATATAGGCGCAAAAACCCATTACAGTGATTTTTAACTAGTGCAGCTTTGGGACAAGCTATGGCAATTAAAAATATTACCCATAACCCTATAACAAAGTTCTATTAAGTCTAGCATTGATCAGAACTCTTTTGGTCTTTTTTTACCCATGAAGCATTAAACAAAGTCCATGTCCCGCAACCACGAAGAAAATAGCACATTATAAAAAAAATTTTTTAAAACTCCTTTTTTTTAAAAATGGGTAAAAAATGTCAATAATCAATTTTTTATATATATAAATAAAATACTTTACATAGTTTTTTCAGATGTTTTTACACAAGGGATGTATTTATCACAGTACAATCTGATCTGACCTTGCAGATAATTAAGGAGTTGTTGTTAGTTGTTGACATGTAAGTCGTCCATTTAGTCCATTTCTCTTGATGTTGTTCGCGCCGAGTGCTCAATCTGTGACTCACCATTTCCGTTTCAAACATCTTATTCACAAATTGCATCCATTCCTTAGATGTACGGATTTCTTGTTTACATCTTTTTTAGTATTGGGCTTCTTGCAGCCTGCTAGTAAGTATATATTTCTTAAACACTATAGCAGAGACGTTCCTTAGATACACAACACGTTTTCGAAAAAGCATATCCCAGTATCTTCAGTGTTATTGAGCGTATATCATTCAAAACGATAAAATGTTTGGGTATAACCAAAAGACATGAGTGATTTCCTTAAACATTTCCACACTAATCAGAATGTTCGATAAAATTCACAAAATAAACATGTGTGTTGATTGTTATTGATTACGACTTTCCAATATAATATGTTTAATTGTATTACTACTGGTAAATGGTCACATTTTTATATAGCCCTTTTCCACCTTCAAGTCACTCAAAGCTATTTACATCAAGGAACCACACACACATTCACACACATCCATACACCAGTGTCTTGCCCAAGGACACAACGACAGGATTCAAATTTCCAACCTTCGAATCAGTGGACAAACACTCGCCCAACTGAGCTACTGCTGTCTTATTTTGAATTTCTCAGAAGCTATATGAATTTCAGCTATATATGGAAAATGTCATAAACAAATAGTTTTTTTCTGCAAAATTGGTCATAAAAACTGTACGTCTTAAACTTGTTGGTAAAAGAACAGAAGACTTTGCAATCCATGTTTTATGTTGGATTGTTATGTAGATTTAAGGTAAAGAAAGCCATAACAGTACAATGAGTGAGAATGAACGTGTCAGTGAAAATCTACTGCAATTATGCGTATTGGGAGTTGACAGCATTGGTTCATTTTCAGTAATAAAAAATGAAGCACATTTGCCTATATGGCTCTGGATTTTAGCTTTCTGCAGTAGACAATGCGCTCTGCAGGTGAGTAATCATCTAAATAAATGAGGCGGTGTCATCTGTGAGGCGAATGGGTGAGAAACTAAATCATTGCAAAGGTTAAATACGACAACCTTTCTCTGGTGATAAATAGTCGTCCACGGCCACGTTTCTGAACTAGTGGGTCACATGCAGGTTCAGACGATATGGAGATTTGTATTCTTGCATAATGGGGCTGTATGGCACGGTAGTAAGCAATCGCCTTCTGACCAGAGGGCTGCAGGATCAAACACAAAATGGAACCTGGAGTATAACAAAATTTAAAAAAACACTCCATTTGGTGGGCTTAACATACTGCGGCACTATTTCCCCACAATACAAACCACTACTACAACCAGTATGAGAAAGCTTAACTACCTTTTTTGTTTTCCTTTTGAGGTTTGGCCCGGCTACCCTGTGGTCGGTGGTCGCTTAACCCACTGCACCGCTATCCCCTCACGTTATCACTATAATCTTAAACTAAATCCCAACAACTGATACTTTGCAGTGGGGGGTTTCTTCATGTATGTCTATGGGAGGATGTTCAGCAGTTGCTATGGTGACGCCATGCACACACTGACAAAAAAGTTTTAAGTCTGAAAAAAAAAAAAAAAAAAAAAGTAAAAAAAAACAATTAAATATATAAAAATGTAAAATATAATAATAATAATAATAATAATAATAATAATAATAATAATAATAATAATAATAATAATAAAATCAAAATTGACTTGAACAACACATTTTCAGGAGCCTGTGATGGATACGAGCGTTCATGTTAGGAGTTTGACTGTCAATAAAAAAATGAGAGTGACTAACTAAAAAAACTGATAAGTAATGCTAGCTAGCGTGCTACTCTAATGCTATTTGAGAGGGACTCATTTTAAGAGCACAAAATCAGCTTGTGGTTCATGGTCAAATTGTGTTAAAATAAAGCTCAGATTAAAGTCAGTCACAGAGCTTCAGACAGAGCAGGGCCTCCAGTTAGCATCACAACCTCACGGAATGTTGACAACATCAGGTGCAAAGTATCAATACAAAAAATAAATACCAATCCATCCAATTCCCTCTTCGCTATGTCATAAAATAAATAAAACAGAAAAATGATGGTTGTCACGGAAACATCTGCTCTTAAGTTGTTATTGTGTCATACAAAAAGGCTGTAGATGACCAATGGCTCCCTGCGGTGGCCCCTCTGTGATCAAGTACCCTCCTGTGCCCAGAGCACGTGCACTCTAGTCCATAGTTTATCATCGGCCCATTGACCTGTCGTTAGAAATACCCCCTTTGGATCTCATATGGGTGGGTCCAATTCCTCTTAGCTCTATTCCATTTAGAAAGAGAGAAGAGAGAAGAGAGCGAGGGAGTTCAATTACTGTGCCCTATTGAGAACAAGGGTCAAAGGGCAGAGCGGCGGGCGAGGTGATGACGTTTAAGTAGTAGTAGCAGTAATGCAGAGTGAGCAGCCAGGTACGCACGCATGCAAAGTCTAATGGCAAAATAAAGAGACGTGCAGTAAAGTCAATTTGGAACTAATTTGATATTGTTTTTTTTTTTGTTTTTTTTTTTTTTTTTTGTGTGTCGTACATGCAAGAATCAGAACTATTTTAGGTCATCAAGTCTTAATTCTATTACTTACTATTGGTAAGGCTATCCATGGGTTTCAAAATGACGAAAAATCACAATAATTAATATATGGACTTTGATAGAGGGATAATTTTTGGGCGTCAATATGTATGTTTTTTCGGTTCTGTGGGTAAATCTGAGTTGAATGAATAACTTCTGGGTTGTTAAAGATACAAACTAACTCCTCAAGTGTAGAATTCTGCTCCTGTTTTAGGGTTAATGTGTCAGTGGCATAAATTAGTTGCAATATTATTGTTTATCATCTATTTTGGTGGTGAATATCACATATATAAGGAACAGATAGATTGAATTTCCCTCTTTTTTATTTTGCCTTTTATATGAAACAATTTTTTTAGTCTTACTTTATAGATCCAAAAGTTAAATTAGTTTGTATTTTTGTTAAGTTAGATGCCCTTACAGTTACCAGATACAGTATATTACTCCAACTAGTGTGAGCAGAGTGAAGTATGACAGCACACACATGGGTGGGATTTGAACTGGCTTCCCTCTGGTTTATGGCCAAATGCTTAACCACAATACACTCCTGAATGTGTTCAAATACAAATGAAAAGAAAATATTTAAAAACAGAAATCGTGCTAGTTGTTATTCTGCATCTCTTTCCTTTGACTGAACTGAAAGCACAGGATGCCCCTCCTGGGTCACTCTTATGAAGTGTTGATGCAGTGGAGGATCCTGGGAGTTAATGGCGGCCATGTTTGAACGGGACCTGGTTCTTTTCCTCAGGCATAATACTCGACGCCCACGGCAACGAGGCTCCACGGAAACAAGGCTCCGTGGTATGAGCCACTCGGAAAGTGTCCTTATCTGCAAATATTTACCACAGCAGGGATTTTCAACCATGAATAAAATAATACATTTGTCTTATTTTTGTTGCATTTCAGAATGAACTGCCAGCCCCATTTAGTTGCGTCTTTTTTCTGGTCTTTTTTTTATTTTTTTATTTCGACCCGATATAAAGTAATACTATGGCATGGAGAGCTGGAGACCATTTGATTTTTTTCGATACCAGTACCTTAACACCGACACCTGTGTTTCAATCCAATATCTGAACTGTTCTTTTTTTCAGGGCCTGTACTTTTTAAAAATGTAAATCAACGGCCAATGTTAAGTGAAATCTGTTGATGTTATATTAAAACTATGTTAGGTGTATTTATTGGCTCGTTGACACAGATTTAAAGCCAAGGATCCGAAAGAAGCTGGCACCGAATATATACCAAAAGACAAAATTAAATCTGTCAACTGGACAAACGGCGTAGGAGTGAAGACGTTTCCCTGCTCATCTTCAGTTCTGGTCAGATCGCTGGTGGACACTGCTTTATATCTATTTGAAGGGAGGAGGTAACTACACTGAAACTGTAAACAGCTATTGTCTCCAGTTTCAGCCTTAACGACCCTATTCAGCCTGTAATAGCCCCCTACTGTTCTCTTTGTTCCTGTTTGTTTTGGGTCTGATGTACAGCAGACTGGGGTACAGAGGAGCTCTCACGGCGGTGTTGGTACATTCTCTTATGGAGTGGCTGTTTAGTTTCTCCAATGTAATGCTCACTGCACTCTTTTCTACACTGAATTGAGTAGACCACATTACATTGTTTATGGTTCAGAGTTTTCAAGGCGATTTGTCCAGTTGACAGATTTAATTTAGTATTTTGGAATGGATCAAATCTGGATCTGGACCTTGGAGCAGTATTTTGGTGCCCAACCCTCACGCACACCAAAATGAATACGTTTTTATTAAAATGAGTTGAAGCTCCACTGTTATACATCATTTTACCTTTGCGTATAAAGGCGATTATAATTTTGGCTCTAATCCACCCTTAACTTTTTGCAACTTCTGACTATGATCCTAAGAGCAGTGCAACATCTGCGCTCCAACATCTTGAATGGAAAACTCTTGAGGAACGTCGAAAACACCAACAGCTTGTCCTGATTTATCAACCAGCTCGTAGCAGTGCCACCCACCTCACTCCAGCTGACCACCGAGGCAGATCTAAACATCTACACAAGTATCGCCCCTTAAAACCCAACACAACTCAGTATCAAAAGTACCAACACAAATCATTTTAAGTCTGACTTTGAACACATTAAAAAGTCGCTTGGCAAAACTTTAATATCATGCACTCTTTTGCCCTTTATCAACGTGATATCCATTCAGAGTTTGCCCATTAACCAACCAGAACCAGAACTATTACAAAAAAAAGAATATAAAAATTAAAATATAGGCAATGCATTTCTAAAAATGGATTCAAATATGATTAATACAGTTTGTCAGCATCCATACTTGTTTTGCTGGGTTTCAAAATGCGTGAGATGCCTTTTAAAATGTATAGTCAAATTACTTTTTCCTGAACTAGGAGAAATATAAGTCAGGTACAGACCCTTTAATGTGCAAAATGTTAAAATATTCACAGTCCCCTTGTGTTGTATTTCTAGCGAACTTTAATAAGGCCATTCTCTCATGTGTTTAAATGATACAGACTATAAAACTCACTGCACGCCTTTAGTTATAAGATATCTAATATGAATGCTTATGAAATATTCAAGGAGCAGAAATCATCCCTGGTATTTTAAAATGTGAAAGTTCGACAAGGCATAAAATGGGATTCTGACTGGTATCTCAAAGCCTGTGATTAGAAAATGGCCAGATTATTATGATTTTTTTGTTGTTGAAGGTTGTCATGTGAATTAGCTTCGGAGCAGGACACATTATGTTGTGTTCGCTTCCCTTCAAACGGAGGAGGAATTCTGACACATCTGGACACCAGCCCAGGCCATAGAAAAACACTGGGAATTCTATATGAACTTCTGTTTCTCCCATATATTTCAACACAATTTGTAGTTTAGGATATAGTATAAGTTGCTCTTGAGGTCAAAATATGACGGCTACTTGCTAATCAGGAAGTGCAAGTTAGCATGCTAGTTATTAGCTTTACTGTAATGTAGAGAGCTGTTTTTAACATGGTCCAATAAAATAAAATTTAGGCTATATTTCTATTTTTATTTATTTTTTTATTCTTCATAGGTGCACTGCGTAACTCTCTTGTCTTGATGTAACTGTTTTTGTTTAGACTAGAATGTTCCACAGTATGACAATGGAGACAGGCAGGTGTGACAGGTCAGTGGAGAAGTGGCAAGCCACAAGAATGCACGTTTCCAAGGTATTTAAAAAATAAAATAAAATAATGATGCATTAGTCTTATATAGTGCTTTTCAGATGCTCAGTCACTTCCAGATTTTGTGCGACCAACACCAATCTCACACACACCACATTCCCCAACAAGATGGGTGGTGTGTTGCCTAAAGACACAACAACAGTTTACACTAGGGTTGTCAAAAGTATCAAAAACTAGATGGATTTAGAATGATCTTGAGCTGTATCTGCTGTATATTTTTTTTTAATCACTGTGGTATTTTAATCGATTGTAACATTGAGTCTACACCTTAGTATCGAAATCGAGTTTGAAATGTTAGTATCGTGACGCTCATTTGCGCTTGCATTTGAAAAAAGATGTTGCTGTGAAAATTCTTACATAAACACATTCTCTGGACCAAAACAGTTCTTATTCTAAAACGAAACTGGCTTTTGTTAGTAGAGCCTTACTATGGATTCTGGTTTCTCTTTTCTGAGATGAGAAGGTCTGCGTGCTAAAGTGGAGAGTTAGAGGTTGATTTCTCCCGCCCAACCCCTTTCTTCTTCTCTCCCCCTCTACATCAGCTCTTTCTACAGCTCTCCCCACTTTTGCCCAACCTCTCTTTTCTCCATTTCTCTAACTTTCTCCCTCTACTTCTCCTTCCCTCCCATTAGTCTCCCTCACCTTGCTCTCCATCTCCTCCCTCTCTCCCTCACCCACTTTCTCTCCCCTCCTTTTTCTCCCCCTCCCTCAATCCCTTTCTAACACTCCCCCTCTCTTACTTTCTCTCAGTTTCTCCCTCTACTTCTCCTTTCCTCCCATTCTCCCCTTGCTCTCCATCTCCCCCTCTCTCCTCCTCTCTCCCTCAACCACTTCCTGTCTCCTTCTTTCTCTCACCAACCACCAAACAGTCTTGTTTTTCCTCACCCTCTACTTCTCCTCTCCTGTTACTCTGTTCTCTCCATTTCCCCCCTTCTCCCTCAACCCCTTTCTACCGCTCACCCCCCCCCCTTCTCTCCCTTTCTCCCTCTAATTCTCCTTCTCTCCCTTCGCCCTGTCCTTACACCTCTCTTTCACCCCTCCCTCGCTCCCTCCCTCTCCTCCATCTTTCTCCCTCTTCCCCTCGTCTCTCCGTGTGTGATTTAAGGGCAGGTGTGGCGAACGCTTCTCCTGACCAAGCATCCCCTGTCCTCCACCGGTTTAAATTTAACCAAAATGTCCATACGGTCGTAAAGCATTTAAATTAGAAGCTGTTATATTTTATACTCAGACTGGCCGCAGTGTAAGGTACATTAGGTCGTCTTCAACTTCTGTGGCCTTTATACATTTGTTTATAATAGTCTTTCAGTTTGTAAGGACTGATTTATATAATTTGACATAGTATTATATCAGATGTCATTCCAAACTCAAAGATCACACGTTATTCAGGCCTGGATACTGCATAAAATGACTTAACACTCACTGCAATCTGAAAATATATGTATCTATATGTAGAGAAGACACAAATTGTACTTAAGTAATAGTAATGTTACTTAAAAATAATATTACTCAAGTAGAAGTGCAAAGTAGTCAAATAAATTACAGTAAAAAAGTAACATGGGGCGTAACAGGTGATTTATAATGTAAAGTTTATGTAATTGGAAGGACAAATCTGGTATGTTCAAATGTTCAAAAGGATGGACACAAAAATGACAAAAACAATCATAGCTGAAGGAGCGGCACAAGAAACGAAAAAGTTCAGATCATTTCATATTGTCTCTCTCAACACACCCCCCCCCCCCCCCCCCACACACACACACACACACAGGGGACCCTATAAAAGCTGTCAACAGGCACTCATCTCAGGACTCTCTTCTATCGTTTCCTCAGAGTTCGTTGCTTCATTGTTTAGTTCACCTGTGTGGAACTGATTAAACTCTTCTGACTTTATGTCTCAGTCTCTTGGTTCTCTTTGACGCTTACACCAGAACCGAACATTCTTACATTATTCTTATTATTGCAATAATAATTTCTAATGATAATAATGTATTCTTCCTCTTGTTGTTTTGGAATAACTGCACGTTCCTTTATTCAATGTAACTCCCCTGCTTTTTAATCATCGAACACACGGCCTGTACTTATCTTTATTCAGATGTAACAGTTTCATGTCGCGCTGTTGTAGGTGAGGTAAACCAGTACGAACATTTGTTGTTGTACAACGTGTATTGTGCAGCGGACTCCATTTTCTTCTCTTTTTTGCGTAGGTGCGATGCATGATGGGACGGGCGATCTCCGTGGAAACGCTAGAAACGCAAGGTACATTTGTGGGGCGCATTCGTCGGGCGCATTGAAATGGGACAGCTCTTGTCGCGTCGGAAGTTACGTAACTGCCCTTCGACGCACGCTTCGAACAGTGCATCAAAGGGCATTTTGGCCAACAGAGAAACACCCAAAGCTTTTGTCACTTGTAGACTCATGCTCAAGAGTACTGTTACTTCAAGAAAATATTACTCAAGTGGAATTAAAAGTATGCTGTTCAAACGTTACTCAAGTATATATAACGGAGTAAATGAGTACAACCCAACTCAGAAGCTGAACAAAAAGTCAACTGCAAGTATTTTTTATTAATTATGCCTCACTTTTTATGTTCTAACTTTGCTCTTTGTTCTACATGGACACTTTACATAAAGATCCCACTCGCCTGTGTACATGGACACTGAGATAAGATGGTTAAAGTGTCTTTCTTAAGAACACAACAACAGTGTACATCGCAAGTGACCAAATCAAGCTTCAACCTCTATTGTCCTTTAAAAACTTAACTATAGTTTCGTCAAATGGGATTAGCGTCTTTGTGAAAGTCACTGCCCACGGTATTATTCAACATCATTTATTCCGAATTATCTCCATTTTCCAAAACAACATTCAAATGTCCTCTCTCTTTGGTGAGTTTGTGTATTTCGGAAAGGAAAAAAAGAAATCTTTGTCCCAATTCTAACCCGTGTCCATTCAACTTACACTCAACGCTCGCAGATCCACATTGGCAAACCATATCGCTCAACACTAGGGCATCCTCTGCTTTTTTTTCTCCATATATTTGTGTAATTGCTAATCGCTGTAACGTTCCCGACTCGGATTTGGCTTGTAATCTTGCGTGCGGCGGGAACAGTTTTAACCAGAGGGGACACTGTTTTTTTTAAGAGGATTAGCCGAGTGTCGATCAGTCATGTCGCGTTACCCTAAATGTTCCGCAATGGGTTCCGTGTCCGAGCCAGAGCCCTCCCCCGCGCTCCGTAACATCAAAATAAATGTTTACGCGTGCTGGAAAAAATGATTCGGAATGCTTTCCCTTATCGTCTCCGCCACCGGATCTTCACTGCTGTACCCTGTGCCTTGAGCTAGCTAGCATACGTGTACGCAAAGTGATTTAAAATATGCCGGATCGGGCCTTGAAACCGCATGTTAAATAAGTGAGTGATGTTTAGCCGTTAGCATCAGATTATTTCAACTCGAGCGTAGCCCTCAAATCTCTAAAATCATTTTCTACACTCCTAAAATAAGCACTATAACTTTCTTTGATGAGAGCATTGCGCTGTTAATATGTGTGGATAAATAAGACACAACTCATTGATTTTTATGAGTTCAAGGCAAATGGGAAATATACTAGAGGTATGATTAGGTTCACCTGTGCCAACAGAAATGCTTATTATGCAATTATGACAAACGCCTGACTGTCAGTGTGTGTTGACAAATCTGCACAAGTTCAAGGGGGTATTATATAAAAATAGTTTTGTTTTTTTAGCTTTCTGCCATGTTATAATGTTCCCTCATCAAAAAAAAAAAACAAAAAACTTGCCTGAAGAAGTTGTATGTGTCATCTATGCATGTTTGAATTTAGCGATCTCTCTCTGCCATATTCTAACCCTCTTTATGGTTAACAGTGCGATTCTGTCCAATGCTCAGCCCTTAAGTCCACACCAGCCATGCTCTCATGTGACAATTTTCCATAAATATACACAAGCATGATATAAAACAATGCTACAACTTCACAAACCTGATGCAATGTGCAGTAGTTTGATTAGCAGGATGCATGCTGATTGTAATGTGATAGCACATTGAAGAGGGAGTAAAGGAAGAGGGCAAACAGGGGCAAATTGTAAACAGAAAACCTTAAAAATCTAACTTTTTTGTGTCCTGTATTACATGCAGTGTTGTGGAAGTTACTTTGAAAAAGTAATTAGTTACTCATTACTAGTTACTTGTTAAAAATGTAATATATTCCACCACTAAGTTACTGTCCCAAGGAAGTAACTTAGTTACAATATCTTGGGATTACATTATATTTATTATTTCATAAATTAATCAAATATGCAATTTTATGTTTTATTCAAGACATTGAAATAGAGGCAAACGACGTGTTGTTTAAGCTGGTCCTGGTCCAAATGACATGGTACCAACAATGGAAAGGTGCAACACAATGCTGTTACAAGCTGCTTCTCTCTGCCTGACAGCACAACTCATGTCTATCTGTAATTATGTAACAAACCAACTAATTACTCAACATTGATTGCATGTAAGAAAATATACATTTGATACATTTGGAAAACCTCCTTACTTTTGAAACATAAAGCTGTTAACACTGGATTACAATTAGGGATGCACCAATACCGATACTGGTATAGAATATTACCACCGATGGGTATCGACCCATGAATCAGGTTGAGGTTCTCCGTATCAGTTAATATTGAGTAACTGTAGATACTATTACAATAAAACAATTGAACAAACAAACTCTTCAAATGACCATGTCTTATTCTAGTTCATTAAAGCTCAACACCAACTTTCCAGAGAAGGACACATTTTTTGTTCACGTGATTTTTTCGCTTTAGATTTTTTGTTGATAGTTTAAGCATCAATTAGTTACCGATTTGCTTTTGACAACCGTAATCTTGTCAAGTTGAAAATGTGAGACAACAGTTGAAACAGTTTGGCGTACCGTGCCGTACTCTGCCTGGAGACTGTTACACTGGTGTGAAAGGGACATTACTCATCTGTGCACTTTCCACGTTGTGTCTATCTCTCCATCTCCTTCCTGTATTACAGCTAAACATCTGCTGTGGACCACCAAACGCCTGGCTTCTATTACCTCCCAAACTCAATCAGCGGAAGAGATTGGCCTATCAAAACTGCTCCTCTGCCCAGTGAAGCAAAACATCTCCCCAACAGCAAATCCTAGACTCAAAAACACTTTCCAAACTATTTTATAAACCGATTTGGAAAATGAGCTGCAACTACAGCTACTGCTACTCTGGGAAAGTGAAAACAACTTTTGCAAAACAGACAAATGACTAATTTAATTGAGTTATAAGAAATCTAAATTCATGCTTGACTGCCATCACAATGTTCCCAAGTTTGGCACTTTGGGACCGTTTCCCAAAACCCAGGTCGTGTTTATTAGCAAATTTCTTTTATGTGCTGGAAGAAATTCTAGAAAGAAAAGTAGATGGTGTATTTTCCTGCACAGGTTTGGAGAAGCAAATTGCTAAAACATTATTTGTGAAACCTATGAACAATAAAGGCACATTGAAAAAAATAAATAAACAAAACATCATGTTCTTCAATTTTGATATTTGGGGAACAGAACTGTGAAATCGACAGCCCCATGTATGACTGATGGTTTAACATTTGTTATTTGTATCTTTTGGAGACCACACTAGACTATCCTTCATTCTAAGTACACTATATCTATACAAGTACTCTGCATTTGACCCATTCTTCAGCCATGTCTCAAGGCCTTTTGTAAGTTTGTGCCACGGTTGTCATGGTGAAACTAATTGGGCTTAACAATAACATCACAATAATGAATAATAATAATAATAATAATTGGGCGATAGTAGCTCAGTTGGTAGTGTAACCGTCCACTGATCCAAATGTTGGAGGTGTGATTCCAGCTGCCACTCATGAATACTGTTGTGTCCTTGGGCAAGACACTTAACACACCTCATGTGAATGGGTGAGTGGTTCCTTGATGTAAAGTGTTTTGAGTGCCTTGAAGGTGGAAAAAAATGTGACCAATGTGACCATTTATTGCAATTGCCGACAGTTTAAAAATACTACTGACCTTCATATTTTCATTTTTTCCCATTTTTTTGTTCCTTGTTTAAAGCAGTACAACAGAAACTTTACTACAAGTGACAACAGTGACGATCTAGAAAAGATTATACACAAGCAGCTTTTTTCGGAACATTCTGATGATACAATTATGATTATCCCAATATAACAAACGTACCCCACAAACAACTATTATCTACCCTTTTAACCAGGATAAACAACATTATTCATTTGTTTACTCATTGGTTTACCCATCCTTAGTCCTCACATCCCAGACACTATTTTTCATTGGACACAGCAACTTCTGATTAGGGTTGTCAAAAGTATCGAAACCTAAAAAGTCACAGGACAAAATGTGAGCTTTCCTGAACAATTTTAGTGTCATTTTGAGCAAGTCTCTCCATGGCCCAGGTCCAAAGTACATCTCCGACATGTTAGTGCCATATGAACCATCTCACACTCTGAGGACTTCAGGGATCGGCCTCCTGCTGGTGCCCAGAGTCAGGACTAAACATGGGGATCAGAGTTTTAGTTTTATGCACCTAAAACCTTTTGTGTTTTATGAAAATTACTATTACTAAAAAGGAGCATTTTTTTTCATCTTCATTGTGGTATCATAATTGGTAACAAGTATTAATTCCTTAGTATTGAAATCAAGTACGGTGACAATACTAATCTGAATGCCTAAACTACTCCTCACTAGGCATGAGGTGAGTGAAATTTCGTATAATATCAAGATCTTAAAGTACTTTGTTATAAGGGGCAACAATGATTTAGAAGAACAATAACGATACTACTACCACTACTACAACAAATACAACTACAACCACTACAACTAATTATATTTCTACCCTTTTATTCATGATAAATTCTATTATTCATGTGTTTACTGTCCCACCCTTCCTCCTCACATCCCAGGCAGTAGTTCTCAGTGGACACAGCAGCTTCTGACATATTCAAAGTTGTCACTGCAGAAAAAAAACCCCAAAACCCTTCAAAAGCTTCAGTGGATCTTGTCTCAAACCTGCACCGTATCTACCTCTGCTCCTCTTTTTCCATTGTCATCACACACTTTTGGTCTGTGTGTGTGTGAGAGTGAACCAGAAATGAATCAAGTTTAATCACAAAAGAGGCAGCTGTGTCAATCAAAGGCCACTTTTATTCTCTCGGGGGTGAAGCCAGGTAAAGGTCCTATAAAAATGGATTCTTGTGCGCTTAATGCCAGGTTATAATGCGGCAGGTTTTGTTTCATTCATCCTGTGTCTGTATCGCCAAAGCTCAAAATGCTCTGTTCCACCTTATGATGTCATGTAGTGGTAGTTTAAGTTAACTACCTTAGCTAACCTTTTACCTTTTGTTCAGGAAAAATGAGCAATTCCAGGGCTGAAATTATCCAAATGATTCTAGTGAAGATGTATGGAGTTTAAAAACACAGTGGAGCACTTCCTGACATCACAAGGTGGAACAGAGTGTTTTCTGCAGAGAAATGATAGACTATATATGCAAAATTTGTGCGTTAATGTGTGAATGAAACGAAACAAAACTCCAGGTATGTTTTTTGATGAGGAAACAATATAACATAGATAGGTAAACACCCTAATATGGGTTCTAACCTTAAAGATCTCACATATGCGGCTCTGTTTATTATTTTAGAATGAAAATAAGTTGAAAATATCTCAAAAACACTATTTTATATTCTGTACAAGAATTTGATGTAATAAGCAACATATAAGCATTGCTTCAGTCCACTGATGTCACGATACTTAAATTGCTAAAACTATTTCAATACTAATGAATGGACTCGACACTCAATACCAACTTCGATGCCATGATGACAAAAAATTCTCTTTTTTAGACAATAGAATGTCATTTTCAATATTCAATCGTAGTACTTTCTTTTATATTACCATGTGGCCTTATATCGGTGTAATCCCTCATTCGTCCAAGTAGGCTCCATAGTGGTTCATGGGCGTGTACTAGTCTGTGTGGTCATTCTAAAGCTATTCAGGAAAGGTTCATTTCTGTATCTAGTATCTACTTTTGATACTAGTTTTAGTATCAATTAGTTGACTTCTGACAACTATTCCTTTTTTGGTTAAAATGTGTGTTTATACTAAAAAAAAAATGTAAATAATTGAAAAAAAAAATAAATAAGAAATTACAAAATAAAGATCTGTTTACGCCATAATATTGCTGTCATCAAAACAATCCCTTTATTTCAATGACATCATCAAAAGGTGACGTTAACAAGTTTGAGTTTATGTGCTGCCTTTGCTGGACAATTAGCCCAGCTGTATTTCACACTGGAGGGCATTCACTCTAAACAAAGCCCTTCTCCTTTCCCAGCATGCCGCTTAACTCACTCCAGCCTCTTAATTATAATTAGAGGCTTTCCTAATTGTCGGCGCGTTTGAATGGCAGCTCCCGAGATTGTACCTGCGACTGAAAATTTCAACCTACGTCCAAGTGCCCATCTCACTCTGAGCGCGGGATTTCGTTGGACACTGGCAGAGTGCAAGGGGGAAACTGGATCTGACAAGCCTGAGCACAGCTAATCTTTAAGGGACAGTGCTGAGGAGAGGCTGTGAAATCCAACTTTACAAGGCAGCACTAGTGTTTAGCATCGCCGGTGTCAAAATGCATATGTCAGGTTTAAATGTTTTTCTTATCATTATCTTGTTTGATAGAATAGTGTGTGCTGTAAATATGGAGTCTTGTGAGCTTTAAGCCACGTTATAATGTTGTTACATCCTCAAATTCGTACTTGGAGCTGTGTTGTGTTTCATTTACACGCGTTTGAATAACCCATTATCATTAGTCTGACTATATCTCCAAAGCTCAAAATGCTCTGTTCCACCTTGTGATGTCATGAAGTGGTAGTTTTCAAGTTAACAGCTACCTTTCACCTTTTGTTCAGAGCAGATTGGCAATTGCAGAGCTGCAATTATCCAAATGATTCTAGTGAAAGTGTATGGAGTTTAAAAACACAGTGGAGCACTTCCTGTATCAGTGCATGACATCACAAAGTGGAACAGTGTGTTTTCTGCTTGAGAGAAGGCATGTTTTGAGAGGGCATCTTTTTGATGAATAAACAACATTATAACAGAAAACAGAAAATATTGCAATATAGGCTCTTTAAGTTGCAGTTTGTGGGAAAAACGTTGATTAAAAAAAAGTAGAAAAACAGAGGAAGTAGTGGCGAGTTCAAAACTGAATGCTTCTACTTATATAGTCAGTAAAATTCCTTCTAAAATGCAGGAACAGTTTACGCACAAGGAAGGCATTTAAACCTTCATCTAATAAAATAAAGGTGTTGCATTTATTTTTATTAGTCTAATCATAACTCTTGTGCAATTCAGACATTTTTGGCTCTTGTTAACATCACGGTTGCTAGGTAACAGAACTGGAGTTACCTCTATGTAGGGCTATGTCACATCTGCTCTCCATGTCCAACCAAGTAAAATGATAAACTGCACCAAAATAAAACATAATAAAAAAGGTAATATATTTTCTAAAATCTTCAATACAATAATGTTACCCATGTTTTGGTGAAATGAGTATTTGAAAAAAGTCATATGCACTTCAAGAAAAATAATTTGCCCTTATGTTAGATGCATGGTGTACTTGGTTTTACAATGTGTGAGGTTGTAAAGACAAGAACAAAGAACAAGGATCAAAGGAGCTAATCCAGAGAATATGGCCTCTAAACTACAGCAGCTGCATGTTAAAGATTAAAAAAAAAAAAAAAATCAATGAGTTGTTCAAACAGAATGCTTCAGGCACAAATGTGGACTAGAGGTACATGTAATAAGACCTATTGTTAGATAGGCCTGCAACAAATCACTATTTCACTGGGTAAGGCATGTATATACAACAAGGTCACAGGTGAAAAAGACATTTCTATCTCAATGTTTTTTTTCACCTGGTTAAATAAAGGCTAAATAAATAAATATAAAAAATGTCCTGTTGAACTCTAAAGTTTGTGCATTAGATTATGATCTTATTTCTTTCAAGTTAACAATTAAGTTCAATACATGTGTACTAGAAAAAGTAGTCCATTTGGTGTACAAATTAATAGTATTGTACTCAGTTGCATTCTAATAAATGCAAATTGGAAAAAACAAAAACAAAACAACACATGAAATGTCTAGCTGAATGTGCGGCTGGTAATGGAAAATTGCAGAAAAAAAATTCTAGTTGGCTGTTAAAAGGATTGAATCCACAACTTTTTGATGAAAATTTAAATTTTAAAACTATAAAACTGTACAGTCATACACCATATATAGTGTTCAGCTACAGCCAAATCAAGTCAATTGAGACTAGCAGTTATACAGGCTAATTTGGAACCAAATTTCATAATTGGAAAGTTGAGCATGTGACTAAAGAGCCAATCAGGAGTGAGGGTGTTGAAAATGTCCAGCCTTTTCTGACTTTAAGCAACAAGGAGCAATAGCCGTCAAGCCTGATGCTAACAGTAGCAGGAGTGACCTTGGAGAAAGAAGGCACCTGATTCGTCTGTGGATAATGACAAGCCTGACAGCAGCAGAGTCAATGGAGCCAATTTGTACGCATGCTCACTTCCTAGTTGGAACATGGTGGCTAGTGAGCGAGCTATGTCCATCTATATATACAGCCTACATCTCTGAAATAACTAGTGGTGTTAGTAGTGTAATCGTTAAACATTTGTAGAAGAGCTAGAAGGTAGTCTGTTTGAATCCTCCCTGAGAAGATACTTTAGTTGTGTCCATGGATAAGACACTGTAAACATACTGCAAACCCAAATCTATTCATAGTAATTATCCAAAGCACAAATAATCTGCTGAATGCGAATCCATAAATATAAAAACATACATACCAAGCCCTTCCTTAAGCCCATATAGCTGAAGGTAACATATAGGTATGACTCATGCACTGTCTCTAATAACTACTAATAAATGCACGCTTAGAAAGTGAAATTCTTGGCTCCCCCTGTGTGCGTGGAGGTTCGGGTTTGACCAGCTGTGCACATAAAAGATATGTAAAGGAAAAAGATCCCGGAGCTCGCCCGGTCTGCTCCACATTGTTCTCATCTTCAAAGGCCAAGCTTCTCTTTTCTCAGGATCAAAATCCACAAACAAATAACACTCGCGGAATGAGGTGCACGCCGACAAGAAAGTAGACTATTCCCCAGCAGGTTTCTCTCTATGCAATCCAGATAAACAACGCTTTGATACGCCGTGTTCCTGAGGTTGTACTACATTACTGTGCAAAAGTTTAGGGCAGGGGAGAAAATGCTTGCGTCTAGGATTTTTTTTTTTTTTTATTTTAAATATAGATAATGATTGACAGATGACAGCAAATTTATGCAAAAAAATTTACGTGTCAATAGATTTGTTTCAATTGCACTCATAGCTCAATCGAAAATGTTGCCTTCAATACTTTGTGAGGATACGAGTCTGATCACGGGCGAATCTCCCCGAGTGCAGATGGGTGTGATTGACAGGTGGATTAGGCAATCACTGACATGCATGACCCGACTGTATCAAAAGCAATGAAAAGAGAGGAAAAAATATCACAGGGGACTGAAAAACACTGCGGATCGATGAGCGAAGAACTCTGCTAATTTGAGGTGAGATAGATGTCATTTCGTGATGATAGGTGACCAACGAGCTCCTTATTTGGTTGGACTCGAGACTGCAACAGAGGGAGTGGGGCCAGACTCATGTTCTTCTGTGCCAGGTAGTAGAAAATGTATAGAACAGAAAATCTTGGGAGTTGCCATGGGATAATTAATGAGCATAAGACACAATTTAAAGGGGAAAAAAAAGAAAAAAAGAATCTGGTCTAAAAAAGTTCCTTAGCTCTACCTTAAAAAAAGCTGTCAAAGATTTCTGCAGAGTAAAGTCCTTTATTTTGTGCTTAGTTGGCTGTACTCATTTCCACGGCTTCCAGACTTACCTCACAGGTGCACCTCTGCTCTGGGCCGGCTTCAGCAGCACCGTCACCGTCGTGTCCGTCTGGTTCAGGGAGGTCTCCTGGTCATAGGCTGGCATAGAGGGAGCTACGGGCGGAATACGTGAGAACACATAAGACACTAGGGCTGTGAACGATTTATGTTTCAATAATAGGATTCTGTTCAAAGTTCACAAATAGACAAATATGAGGTGACAAAACTAATACAAGAATTGCATTTAAGAGCATCATAGTCCAATGACGGTCATCTGGTCTTGCGTTATATTATTTTAATAGATTCTTCTTTTAGACTAAGGTTTAGTTTGTTTTCAGAGTTGACAGTTTCTAGTGCTCACTAGCGGTTTACCTCAGAGTGGTCACCATTTGAAAAGAGAACCACATTATGGACTGAGACGGCGCAAATACCATTGAGACAGAGGACAACAAACATCGTTCTAGCATTAAGGAGGCAATCGAAATGTGGAAACGTGCCCACGAGACTTTAAACCGGGGCGAGGGGGCTTTTTTAGTCTCACACACCGTGGATACTGTCCTTAAAAAGTCAGACTGCAGATAGAGCTGTCATGCTGCCTCCACTAGCAGGAAGACCACACCAAAACCTGTTGAAATCAGCTGACCGGGCACTCACAGTGACACGTGAGTACTGTGAGGAAGAGCGCTACTGAGCTGTCGAAACTGTCTGAAAACAAACTAAACCTTGGTCTGAATAAAGAATCTATTAAAATGCATTTCAGAGCTTGTTTGTACAGATCTAAACTATGTAACTATGTAAACAAGACACATGATGAACTCTTCTCACTGCACAGATATAACTAGTATGAAAACACATAAACGATAAGACAGACGTTAGTGACAAATGCCCCACTTTTATCTTACGGGGAGCTTTTGCCTTCAGAGCCGTGTCTCTCAACTGAAAATATTGCAATAATAGTGAAACAATTGCTCCTGCCACTAGTAGCTTCAAGAAACCCAAGTTCAAAGTGGATGAAATACGCAGAAGTAACACGTTTACGCGGCAGGGAGAAAGATCGCTTTTGTTGGAGTGATGATTTATAGATGACAAACTCCACAGTCAAAGAAAAAAAAAAAAACATGCATCAAAACACTATTTCTACACACAGATAACGGCTCTTCTTTATACGCTCGCTAATTGGACTGCAGCTAGTGAGACAATTAATGAGCATGTAAACACAATAGATCTATAGATATCTGTGAGAAGAAACACAAACAGATCACTGCTTTATTCTAGTGTTATCCCCAGTTCTCCTTTCAGTATTGTACTTTTCCAATCATCTAGTGTGTGATCATCTTTATGAAATTAGATTCTGAATGTAGCTTAATGTGACATAAACAGCCAGGTAAGCGGTTCACATTTAGCCTTACTTTTTGGTGTATTGACTTAAAAAGACTCAAACATCCTGCACTCAATATTTTCAATGTATTTGAGCCCCGATACAGTCATATCGTATAAGCAGCCTTGCATCTAATAATAAAGAGTTTTATTGAATCAGGAAGTGCACATTAGCATGCTAGTTGTTAGTGCAACCGTGATGGCAGGCCTCTGCGCTGCTCTCTGAAAGTTGTGTAAAGCGCTTACAAATTCATCTCGATGACCACGGCAGGCGCTTTAAAAAGAACTACCGTATTTTCCAGAGTATTTGTTGCACTTTTTCATAGTTTGGCCAAGAGTGCGACTTATACTCAGATGCGATTTATATGTGAAATTTATCATTTTTTTTTCTTCATTATTGTGCATTATTGTGCATATTTTTTGGCTGGACTTATACTCAGGTGCGACTTATACTCAGGTGCGACTTATACTCAGGTGCGACTTATACTCAGGTGCGACTTATACTCAGGTGAGACTTATACTCAGGTGAGACTTATACTCAGGTGAGACTTATACTCAGGTGAGACTTATACACCGAAAAATACAGTACTTCCATTTTTTTATGTTTTTAGGACAGTAAAACAATCTGGTACAGCACTTTCTATTTGGTTCTAAAGTTACCCCATTGGCTGTGGGCGGAGTTTAAGTGTTTAATCCCACTTTAATTATGGGGTATGGTTAGAAGTTAGGGTTATAGTTTTAAGTAGTTCCCGAGCCTGCATCATTCTTAATAAACCATTCATTTATTGTGAATTTAGTCTTCGGGCATAGTAATAAAACTGTAATTATTCCAAAGCATTACCAACCACTCTGCACATTGTGAGTATTGTTGAGTGTACGAGGCATGGCTGTGGCTGATCCCTGACCTGAGATCTTAGTGGTAAACTGCGTGATGACCGGCGGCCCGTAGCCCTTCGCGGTACTGGCTCGGAGGGTGAAGGAGTAGGTGCAGCCGGGGTCCAGGCCTGTAAACGTGTGGGTGGTCTCGTTGGCTTGCTTCACCACTTTGCCGCTCTGGTTGGAAAGGTCAAGCTCGGGGTCAAATGAACTCACCGCCTTGTAAGAGATCTGGAGAGAAATGGAAGAGAGGAGAGGGGGAAAAAAAAGTATAAATATTCTCAGTGTGAAAATGGATGCTTCAGAGGATATGGTGAGGATAAAATACTTGTCTATATGAGAACTGGGAAATGATTTGTATTCATAATCTTGTGTTCATATTAGATTCAGTAGTTTAGAGCGTTTGTCCACTGAAGCACGGGTTGACGGAGCGATTCCAGCTAACACAGATGAATGCTGTCGTTGTGTCCTTGGGCAAGACACTCAACCCACATCGCCCCCCACCCCCGGTGTATAAATGTGTGTGAATGGGTGAGTGGTTTGTTAATGTAAAGCGCTTTAAGTGACTTGAAGGTGGAAAAGCGCTATATAAAAATGTGACCATTTACCATTTATTGTTACTTAAAAATATACCACTAAATTTCATATTACAATATGACTGAATTCATGACAATTACAGTAAGTTTAAATGTCAAGGATCGCAGTATTGTAGAAATGTAAAGTATCAAACAATGCTTTAAAGAAACACTTCTGACATTACTTGGTTGTTGTATAATAGTATTTTTTTCAAGATTGTCGTCTTTTTCCTCAGCTTTATCACACTGTAGCTGTTACAAATTACATCCATGACTCCAAAATGATGAAAATATAACAAGGTTGCCAGGGCAGTTAAAATTGCCAAGATGATTTTGTGTTAGATTCCCGGGCAGTCTGGAAATGTCTGTGTGGAGTTTGCATGTTCTTTCTGTGTCTGTGTACTCATATTTCTCCCTTCGACCCAAAACATGCACAATAAGTCAAATCCTCCAGCTAAGGTTGTCTAGACCAAGACTAGCTTAAGACCTGCTCCTGACACGTTGTCTCAGTGGCATTGAAGGATGGGTCAAATGCAGTGGACAAATTGGGGACAATACAGTGTACCTTAATCTTAACTTTAGTGTTGAATCTTCATTATATCTATTAGTGAAATGCACTATAAAAAACCCCACTAGATATTCTGAGTTAAAGTTGCATTCAGCCTTCACTCTCCCACACCAGAGTAATATTAACCCTGCTGAAGCTTCTAGTCAAGGTTCCCCCTCGCACTCGTCGAGGTAATATTGAAATATTTGATGATCCGATCTCTTCAGATAAAGTGTGAGAGCCTGCATGTCAAGTACCTCTAATGAACAATGTAAGGTTTCAGGTCGGACAACATTTAACAAGCTTGTAAGCACAGATGAAATGGACCTTGACCGTCATATTTAAACAATAAAACGAATTTGAGATGAAAATTTGAAAATTGCACCAAAACTTGACCAAGACTTGTGACTGTGAGTATCCATGGCAACCCACCCAAACAAAGTGGGACTCAACAGGTGAACTCCACCCACATCCGCATTACAAATAGAGCCGCTAAAGTGGGCAGTACCTGCAGGACTAAAGAAGAGCGTGACGAGGGAAGAGGGGCGGCATCTGGAGAAATAACGAACAGTGTGATTGGTCTAACAGGTATCCAGACCTCAAACTCCAACCCTGAAGCCAGATGTTTGTAATCAAAAACACCTGGCTGTAATTGGGGCAGTCTTGCGTGATGTCACATAGTACTTGAAACTGCAGAAGCCACTGAAGTCGGCGCACACTTCAGTTTAGACGGTTTTGACCAGAAAGCTGCGAATTTACATAGTTTGTTCTGAAGTTGTCATATAATGAACCAGCAACTCCTCCAAAAATAAAAACCTGATACTAACCACATTCAAATATCGCATGTACATGAACTATTTTAGCAGAAACACAGTAATACAAATAAATTACAGTCTGCCCTTTTCAACAAACTAAATAACCACTTTGTATAAGCCTAACTGCCATTTTTGTGTTGGCTCATAATGCAGAGTTAAATTAAAGAGTGATTAGCACACAATAGGTGCCCTCGTTGACTCTTTAGTGCAAAATGAAATGCCAACAATTACATTTTGTTTGACATTTCCATTTCAAACCCACGTAACACACCATTTAAAAAGGTGCACTGTGTAACTTTTTCAGGTGGAATGCCCGCCACATGATTATCAAACATGTTATCGCTTTGCCTGGATGTTATTGGCATTAAACCGCTAATATTACGCTATCTTCGGATCCATCATTCGCAAATGTTTAACACTCAAACCCTGCATATTTAGGCTGAGTTCCACCTTGTGATGTCACGCGGTAACACAGAAAATGCCCCACTGTGTTTTTAAACCCTACATACCTGCAGTAGAATCATTTGGATGATTTCAGCCCTGGCATTACCCATGTCTACTGATTTTAAAAGGTAAAAGTTAGACATTAACTTGAAAACTAGTGCGTCATGACATCACAAGGTGGAACAGAGTGTTTCTCAGGATTTGGAGATGATAATAATGCAGGATTACTCAAACGTGTGAATGAAATCATAATCTCCAGGTATGTTTTTGAGAAGGCAACAACAACATAACGTAGCTTAAATCTCACAAGTATTAATTTTGTGTAATATAGGACTTTTAAACATATCCATGAAGACAAGCCGTTGACACTACTAGCCCGATTTACAGGTCAGATCTGTGCAGAGGTGACCCTGCTCGCAGTTTGAATGCATGTTTTGTGAATGTATTTTGCAGTCATAACGCCACTTGTAATTGAATGAATGCACAACGGATATATTTCATGACATATGACTTGTGGACAATTCCGGGTAAAGCAATAACATTTCCATGGAGACCAGAAAAGGTACACAGTGCAGCTTTAACTGCTTTTACTGTAAAATTTGAGGAGATCTTTCCCTTTATAATCTAGACTTTCCAAGGTAAAAGATGATGCATTGCCTGTTTGCTCTATTCTAATAATAAAAACACTGGGAGGAATGCATTAAGGTGAGTGTTTGAATAACTATAAAGAGCCACTTTAAGGAAATGCATTTGGCTCTCAAAAGGGAACAGGCTCCATTATAATTCCAATTAAAGCTCACAAAGGGAGTCTGGAGTGGTGCATAATTTGTGTCCATCAACTCTGGAAATGCTCGGAGGACTTCTCATTCCGTTTTTGTCTGTGGAATGAGTCCGAGACGCCAAATCCTACATACTGTAATGGTCCTAGAAAAGGGGAAATGGAAAATGACTTGTCAACACTGGGCATATGGACAGGTTTTTTTTGTTTTGTTTTAATGGAACTGACAGAAAAGTAATGGAGAACGCTGAAGTCGATTCATTTGGAAATAGCTTGTAATTGTTACCACTCTGTTACATTAGAGAAATAATTGGGATCATTTTTCTGTAGTATAGGGTGGTTTTGATTGTCTACGAAATCTTAATGTTGTTATAGCTCTGGGTTCATGTTCATATGGCCCAGAATTTTTAACGTAATTTTTAAATTTTGTTTACCTAGATCAATATTGTTAATCAATACTACAGCTAGTATTAAAATTAGATACTCAATAGACCAGGCATTAATTGATCACAACTAGTATAAGAGCCATACATCCATTTTCTTATCCAGGACCCAGTCTAAGCAGGGACTCCCAGACTTCCCTCACCCCAGACACTTCCTCCAGCTCCTCCATTGGGACCCCAAGGCATTTTCAGGCCAACCGAGTAAAATACTCCATTGTATTATTGTGTGCCATTTGTGTATGCATGCAAGAGGAAAACACATAATAACATATACAAATTGGGTTGGCGGTTAAATCGCAGTGCATAGTGTTGCCGTCTCATTGGGCAAGACACTTTACATACGTCCTCTATGTATGATTGTGTTTGAATGACTGCGTGACATTAGAATGGACAGTTCTCTGCATTATTATGACCACAAATGTACCTTTATAATATTTGTGCTCATAATACTGCAAGGAAAATAATGAAAATAACCCTGCATTTACATTGTTTTCAGTCAGAGTTTTGCCCTTGCTCCACTCACAAGATGGCTGCCGCATTTGCCACAGAGAACCCACATTCTACATAGGCTTTTAATAAATATTTGCTGGTATCCATGAACATACTACATTTAAAAACATAGATAAAATGCACTTGCTCCTACCCTGTCCGATCATTCTGTAATCTTGTTTTTACACATTGTTCAAGCGGATGCAAGACATATTTGAGTTATATAAATGAAATGCTTTATATTAAAATGTGACACTTAAGTCTGAAGCAAACACCAACATGAACAATAGTATTATTTGAACTGCCAATACAGAAACATATAAGCTTGTGATATTTCCCCAACACATATTATTACTTTTACCTCTCCTTCACCTTTTGCGCATCTCACTTTTATTGCTATATTTTTCCATTTGGGGGGCATTAGATAAAAAAAGACATTTAGACTGGAGCTGGCTCAGGTCTGGCAGACAAGGCGCTGAAATCTTGCCAATAAAAGGGCATTAGAGGAGCTGGTCAGAGGAGGCAGCGGGAGGGCTCTGATATAAGGCGGGGTACACATATTTCACTCCTCTGTGCTCCTTTGATAATGTCAAATCAAAGTGCTGTCCTCCTCACGGCAGGAACAAAAACACTGGATATGTGCTGGATTTGTCATCTTAAAGGGACAGCGCACACTTGTGGAATTTTACACTGACAAAATGCCTTCTCATATTTGCTGTATGTGGGCTAATGTTACTATTTACTGACTTCAACGAGTAAATTCTACTTTTCACAGTACTCTTCTAGCGTACCTTTACTCTTACTTGATGTTTTTTTCTTTTAAATTGAAATAACAGTGTTCTTGAGTAAAAGTTTGAGTTACTTGAACTGTGACAAAAGCTTTATGTTGATAATATGAAATGATCTGAACATCTGTTTCTTGAACAACTTCTTCAGATATGATTTAGTTTTTCTTATTTCTTATTGTCCATCCTTTGAAAGTACCAGGTTTTGTGCATTATTTTATGTTTTGCCCTCCAAATGATATTAAGTTTAAAGTATAAATCAGATTGCTACGTCCTGACAGTTACTCTTTAAGTTACTTTTCCCAAATACTACTCTTACTTGAGTAATTTCTTGGAGCACTACTTGTTCAACTAGAGTATTATTATTTTGAAGTACATTTTTTGGCTGCTCTACCCACCTCTGATAGACTGGCTCTTATTAAAAACACTGAGGTGGAAAAAGACTTTACCTTAATAACAAAAGCTAAACTACACATTATACTTCTGTCAAAGTACACGATTAAATCATTTCTCTCACATGTAAGTACAAAAGCATTATGCTTTCCGATGGGCTGTTTCCATGTAAATGAGCAGACACCTGGAGCTAGCTGCAGGCTTTGTAGACGTCCCCAGCTAAAACCCTCCCGTTAGACTGTTAGTATATGAAATAATACCATCCACTGTGCTGGGAAATGCTGCTACGCTTTACTGTTTATTAAAATAAGGAACTAGGGGAATCGACATTGACTTATTGCTTATTTAACCAGACAAACTGCCGGGGCTGCAGACGGAGTGCAGTAATTCGACAGCCCAAAGTGGTATAATGGCTCCGAGTGGCTCTTGTGCAAAGTGAAACGCATTTTGTCCCGACGTAAATACATCCGCTCCTGATGCTTTTTACTTGTAGCATGAAATATTCAGAAGATAAACAGCCCAAACATGTGATTAAGTGGGCAGTCGTCTGAAGCGGTTAGAGAGATATTGTTTGCCTACAGCAATACCTCTGAGTGGGTAAACACAAATGGTGTAAATTCAAACTCCCCATTGTGACTGTAATGTGTTTCTATCACTGAGGGGATTGCAGGAGTCATAAGGCATGTAGCTGAACTGATGGGTGCATGGGGAAAGAATATGGAAAGAATAGACATTTATTTTGCCAGACATTCATTTGCTCTATTTAAAAAAAAAAAAAAAAGTATATTGTTTAACTTTTACAACTCAAACATTCAAAAATATATTAGATTTTCTCATTATATGTCAAATGAATATATATCATCTTAAAAGTGCACTATGTCTTTTCTGGTGAAGAGTCTGCCACCTGCTTTTTTCCTGTAGATGTCATCGCTTTGCCAAGAATGTTCCACGATACGTTATTAATCTCACTTATCTCCATGGAGACGAGCAGGTGAGGCCATCAGGGGAAGCTACGGGTCAGATTTGTGAAGAGGTGACCCCACACAGTAAGAACGCAGGTTTTAAAAGGTATTTTTAAGCAATAAAAAAACACAATATATACGCAAGATCGATACAAGATACAGATACAGACATGATTTAATGCCACAAAAGATAACATTTCCATACCTTCAAAATTGAAATTACGCTGCTATGGATCAACCAAATATTGTTCAGTTGAAAAATAATATTTTTTTTAAGTGCATACAAAATATATTTCAAAAAGTATAGTATCGTAGTAGTTGTATTTGTAGCAGCAAAAGTAGTAGTATCAGAAATAATAGGTATATTTGATGCTATTAAATCAGTGCTGGTCATGATAATTGTATGGCTATAATAGTAGTCATAGTTAAGCAATTTCATATGTATTTTAACTTCTAGCTGATAACTCTCTCTGAAAAATCCAATTCCAAAGGTGATATTGTGCTTGCAAATTGCGCATGGGAGGGCATCTGACACTTTACATCCCCTTGACAGACACTTGCTCGGATACATCTCTTTTCTCTCCCGGTACGTCTGCGAGATTTAGGGTCAATGATTTCTAACCTGCAAGTCCGAGCGCCAAAGCAAACATTAACAAGTCTACAGACCTGGAATCAATCTACGGGAAAACTCTGTAGGATTACTTCCACCTTAGCCAATTCAAGTCAGTGTAAACCTATAGATCCATCACTCTTTGTATTATTCAGCGTGGATGTAGAGCAGAGCTGGAGGAGTTCATATTTGTCCGGGGCTGGTCTGGACGTATACTGTTGTGTCTATTTAAAGGTCATGAGGGTGTCAATGGAAGGAGTAACATAAGAGAGAACTGTGCAATATTAAACAGCCCTGGGACTATAGAGAGCAGAGTAGCACTTTGTATGCAGCTCCCTGAAGACGGGCTGTCCATGCTGTGTCATCTGTATTTGAGGTTTCTGTAAGGTCTAAGATTTATTTTTGTCATATTGTATGCATTTATATAATCAGCTTCTACCTTCAGAGTTTCCTATAGTCAAATCTGGCAACTCTAATATTATTTTAAAGAACACATATTATGCTAAATTGACTTTTTTTGCTTTTAATCATGGTAGAATAAAAAGTAAAAAAAAAAAAAAAAAAAAGTAAAGAAATCCATATCAAACACTTGAATTATGTGAAATTTTCCTGGATTGTGATGTCATATGCAAAGACCCTGCACAGTCCACAAATTATCGCCACTTGTTTTAAGGATTTCTACTATCAAACCAACATATCTGGACATGTTCCTCATTGGTTATAGCCTATATTAACTGCCTTCACTGTGGTAATTCCCTCTGCAGACAGTAGATGAAAAGCTGCACTATACTGAGTTGTTGTTGCGAAATGGTATCTTTATATTTTAAGTTCTAAATCATTCAATTTCAAAGCAGAGGTTCTCAAGACCAAGTTTAAAGGCCAATAACAATATAAGAAATGCATAATGCTTGTTCTTTAAATAAAATTAATTCCTCCAATCTGTTATAGTCTATAAAATGGACAGACACATTGAAAGCCAAGGCCTGGTTTCCCCTGGACACTGGCTCATGTGGCAGACAGCAGATGGAGCAGCACGTGTGTGGGAGTGACAGGGGAGACATGCACACTCGCCCTGGGACCTGCAGGACTATGACCCCGGCTGCTCCGTTCAAGACACGGCCATGTGCTACCAGCTCGACCAGGAAGGGGGACCGATGCAAACTGTACATCCACAACATGAGGACCATTTGAGGAGCAAAAATAACCACATTCAAAAGCTGTCCATACTGTAGATTTAAAGCGTTGATGGCTACTGTACATACTCATTTTGTTTAAGAGGCTTGTCAAGCTCGTAAACACAAATCTGTAAAGTGCTACAACAAAGCACTACTCATTCATTTTGGCATGATGGCACTCAGATAGTCCAAAAGGGTTGGATGACAGAAGGTGACTGGCAATTTATGTCTACAAACACCAATCATTCACATTCATAGACGTGTCTATATATGCGTCTATATAGGGAACTACAACAGAATGTACAGATGGGAAAGAGGGTTCAACCTCCAACTTTTTTTTTTTTTTTTTAACAATTTATTTGTACAGGGACAGTGTAAAACCAAAGACGCCTAATTTCCACCTGTAGTGGAAAGGTTGATAAATCTGAATATAGATGGACACTTTACTTTTTTTTATTTTTTTTATTTATTCATTCATGTATTTTTACATTTATCCAGGCGGTGCAGGTGCATCCCGGCTTGAGGCAGGTGGGGGTGCAGGACAGGTTCTTATTTAGTCTAACTGACCTTATAGTAGATTTTGTCCTCATTCTTTAAAGGGTCTGTAGTCACATTCCACGCATTTGAAACAAATGCATCTTGCCCCAATACAGATATATTGTATAAGCAGCTGTCAAGGTCAAAATAAGACCGTTGTGCATCAAAATCTAATGTCATTAATGTCAACAATCAATAAATGCATGCTAAAAATGCTAGTTGTTGTTAGATTTATCGTGATGGCAAAACTGCACCCAGGTCTGAAAGTTGTGAAAAGTGCTTATAAACTCATCACTGTGAATAACTGGCTCTGTGCACAGCAGTAGCTGGCTGGTTCCAATCAGAGGGACCGTCGGCCTGACCATTTTCACCTTCATGTAATGTCTATGAGGTTTTTGTAGAGTCGCTCTAAAATCAGTACTGACAGATCAGGCTGACAGAGCTACACGTGGATGTCACTAGCAGCGTGACAGACACTTTATAAATGCAGAGAAACTTCACCAGAGGACACCTCTGTTTACAAAGGCAGGTCTTTGTGTATCGCTGCTAAAGCTAATGCTAAATTCAGAGCCTGAGAAATATTTAAATGATTCCACAGACTGAAATAATCAACACCTACAAATAATCTGCTAGTCTTTTACACAAATTGTATTTTATTGTTTTGTTAGGTTTATTGTTTTCGTGAAAGTTTGCATTAGCATTGACACACAAAGACGTCCAGTGAAGTCTCCCCCCCTTTGCAAAAACCTCAGACATTTACAGCAGAAATGACGCACAGTCATTAGAGCTTGTAAGGCATAAGGTATGTGAGGAATAACTTTAGACCACTGCAAACTGTTTATATCATGTGTTAATAGAATACACCGAGTTACTTTAGTCAATTAGAGCAGAAAACCAGCCTACTCTTTCAATCGTCAGACTACACTTTTTGCACTTTTGAAATTTCTCTTTTGTTTCTGACAGTTCATTTTACAATCACAATTCCTGGTTATATTGGTATAAATCTGGGCTTAGATATGAACCCGGCTAATCAGGGTTAATCTGGCATCTCCATGGCAACAGAGACCGAGCGATTTACGGCGCAGTTTTGTTTTTATTCCGTAGATTTATTTCAGTGGAATGGGGCTTAGCTTAAGTACGGATCTCATTTTATGAAGTACCTCGCTGTGTACCGTGCGCCAACAAACAGACAGATGCAGCTAATTCCACCCAAATCAAAGTGACACATAACAGAAAGAACAATCTATTTGAAGTATTTTTTTTTTTTTTTTTTTCAAGCTTTGACTACAATGCAATACCACTTAGACGAGAAGAGGGAACAGTCTTTCTCTTATAATATCTCCATAACGCAAACAAAACAACTTCGAATTGCAGTTTTAATTCACTAAAGTTAACTTCAGGTTGGAAAATTTACAGTTAGTACACTAAAACAATATTCTATCTTGTTTAAAGGTGCATTACACAACTTTTCTAGTGGAGGGTTCGCCATCCCCCTGCCTCCATGGAGATTAACTGTGAGGAATGTCACATAGCGGCATTTTCTCTTCAAATGTATGTGTTTTTATTGCACAAAACACATTAAAAAACATGCATTCTTCACAGATCTGACCAGTATAATGCCATATAGCGGAATATTCAAAGCAAATCAACACATTCAGGACCAGTGCATACCTCATACTGTGTGATGATGCCGTAGGTCTGCGATGGCTCTCTCCACTTCAGGATGATCTTCTCCTCGTACGCACTGCCCTGAATGGACTCCAGGGGGATGGCACTGGGCACTGGGACACAGAGTAAAGAAATATGTGAAGAAAATATGTAAAATATGAAGATTTCTGCCTTTTTAATTCAACAATGAAAACATGTTTACTTACTTCAAGTTATCAGACGTCACTAACAACTAACGGTCAATGTAATCCCTTATTTTTCATTCAATTAAAAGCATCGCAAATACAAACTGTTACATTTCCTTCAACATGTTAACCCATCCTCTATTTTCTTCCGGACAGCAAACAGGATACCTCCGCAGCTCCTCACCGCAGTTCTAGTCAAGCGCTTTTTTTATTCATGTGTTACTTCAACAACGACAGACACAGGAAATCAACTCTACACAAGTCTCAAGGAACCCCACGCCCGCTAGATATAACAAACCCGCGGCCCTGCGTGACGGAAAGAGCTCGCTGTCAAGTCGGCTATGCACACATCTTTGGTCCCAAACTTAAAAGTACCAACTATTTCTTCACTCTCCCCTTCTGCAGTAGAGTCTAGTATCTCGTGGGGGAGTGATGCACAGACAGGAGTTGCCGGCTTGTAGATAAATGTGTAAAAAGAAAAAAAAAAAAGGCATCTCCACAATCATTCGGTTTGAAAGCAATTCGCGAGAGGGGTAAAAAGCTGGATTTCTTTAGCTGTGGTGCACTACAAGAGGGAAGATTAGCATCCTATTATCCCCAGAGGAGTGCTGGTGGTAGACTGGAGCATGTATGTTTGCAGCTCTGTCTGTGTAAAACTAAACGTAGAAAAACTTGGATTTGACTGACGGTGACTTCAAATAAACAAATGTGTGCTGGGTTTATACGCTCTTATAGAAAAGTGACTGCAACCATGGCTGTGTATATAAACAACAGATCAAAAAAAAATATCCAGAACTAAACCTGGACTAGAACTAGATCAACCAGATCACAGAGATGGGTTCCTGGAAGATGGGGAGATGGGGAGATGCCCAAGTTGTTTGTTATAATTTGGTGTTTTATTCTCAAGACAATTATCTAATTAGAAAGCAGAATGAGCCTCACATGAGTCTCTCATTTAGGTTACCGGTTTCAATCCGAAAATGACTCTTTCCGATCTGAATTGTCACTACCTAAACCTGCAGCCAAACATTGATCTAGTTGAGCTAGTGCAGCCTCTGTAGCTCAGTGAGTGAATTCTGGAGGCTCTGAGCTTTCACATGAGGCCTGTCCATATACTCAGAAAAACTTGGATTATATTAAAGTAGGACTAAACATCTGAACCCCCTCACACTGAGAAGAGAGTGATGAGGGAGGAGAGGCGGGGTCTGGAAGTGTTTGCAATCAGAAGCACATGGCTGTAATCAGGGCAGTCTTGCGTGATGTCACCAACTACAAGTAGTTGTAGTGGCTACTGGAGGCAGCACACACTCAGATTTATGTTTTTTACCAGAAAGCTGTATGTAATGTATGTAGGTCATACTAAAACTGCCAAAAAATGAAAAAAAAGCATATACACTATCATTATGATTGAATAAAAATGGAGCAGAAAACCCTCTCACCGTCCTCGTCGGTCTGCACCTCCAGCTCGGTGCTCTCCTTGATCCCCTCCGAGTTGCTGAGCACCAGTTTGACGCTGAGGTTGGTGAAGGGGGTCAGGTTATGAATGGTGTGCTGCGGGTTTCTGCTCTGCGTGTCGTAGCAGATCTCCTCCCTGGCCTCCTCTTTGCCCCCCGCGGGCCTGGAGCGGTACTGCGCAGTCAGGTTGTACGTGTGGCAGCGTGTCACATTGTAGCCCACCGGTTCCCAACGAATGGTCACCTGCCGAGACTGCACCTCCACCACCTCCAGTTTACGCGGGCCGTGCATGGGCTCTGTGAGAAACGGGGACAAACACAAGGGATTAGAACAAAAGCAACAATTTGAGTTTTCATCGAAAGAAAGCTTATGTTTTTCATTTGTGGGAGATAGCCACATTTCAAATTGACCTTTATAACTGGCATATGTTGTCTGAAATGTTCCACAGTAAGCTTTAAAGAGCATATACACCATTTTCTGATTCATGTTATAATGTTGTTTACTCATCAAAACATACCTGGAGTTGTGTTTTCTTTCACTCAGAACTCTGCATATTTAGGCTGCATTCTTCTCTCAAACTGAAAACATGTGGTAATACAGGAAGTGCTCCATTGTGTTTTTAAACACCATTCACCTTCACTAGAATCATTTGGATGATTTCAGCCCTGACATTTTCTATCTCTACTGACCTAAACATGTATGAATGACACAAAACACAACTCCAGGTATGTTTTTGAGGAGGTAACAACATTATAACATGACAAAGCTCACAAGAGTCAATTCTGTGACTAATTTAACCCCGTTTGTAGCATTTAATTAATTGTAGGTGTCTTTTATTGCTCAAAAAGGAAAGGGAAAATATTCATTCTTTCTGAAGGGCTTGCCTCTCCACAGATCTGACCTTAACTGCCCTGGCTGCGCCATCTATGTCTTTTTTTTATTTTATTTTTTTATGTCACAATGTGAAATATTCCAGGAAAATCAACAGCATGCTCATGGAGTAATGTGTACCCTATACTAAAAAGTAACATAGTACACCTTTAAAATAAGACCTTTAAACTAATGTCAAGAAAATATGGCCAAACTGAACATGGGGTGAGGTTTCACTTTTCCTTAGTTTAACAAAATAGACAGATGGATATACCAGAAAGTGGGTTGTGATAAAACCGATATGAAGACAATTAGCCAAGTCTCCACTGGTTTTATTACAGCCAATACTACATGTGTATATTTAAACTCATTTGATCCGGAAACCAAACACCGCAGTCAGGAGGAATGATCCAATTCTGTCTTTTGTACCTTTAAAGAAGCAAAGTGTGCAGAGCCATCCTGAACACCACTTAGAGAGACCCAAAGCCAGGTACAGGCAGGTACTTTCAATAAAACCTCTCAAATGAACAGGACTTATGCCGATACACACACAGAGACAGAGATAGACAGAATATTTCTGACTGGACCCCAGAGACGGAGCCCATGTATTTTTTCTTCATTTGAACACAATCAAATTTGGGTCGAGTTCAGCCAGTATTTGATGGAGGATAGAGAAGAATTCAGAGCGTCACACTTACAAAAATAAAATAAAATTTCTATAAAAGTACGATTCACTGTGGAATTTTGATTTTGAATTTTTTGAAAGAAACATTTGCATAACTTGTTGAGTGCATGTGATTAGTATTAGTTATGAATAATTAATTATTTTATTTATTCATTATTCTTATCCAAAGCACAGACTGTCTTTTTGTCCCTATAGGCAAGACACAAAAACAAGTTTGTGTTGAAAAGTGTAAGGAAGGGCATCTGGACAAAAAAAAAAAAAAAGAAAAAAAGAACAGCATTAACAAGCAAACAATTTTCTCTAGCTAAAAAAATGAAAGAGAGAGATGATAGATAGAAAGATAAAATGACAGAAAAATGTTGTTTCAGTTGAAAATAAAAATTGAAAGTTTAAATTGAAAACTTATTTGTAAAAAATATATATAAAAATAAAATATATAAATAATAAATATTAAAAAACCTCAAGCTTATTGTTATTATTATTATTATTATTATTATTATTATTATTATTATTATTTAGATCGCATTTCATTTGCTGTGCAGTACTGTAGCCTCATTGTATTCCAGAGTTCAGTTCGAAACATAGAAACAGAAAAAATAAAACTGTCAAATTGAAACTAATCATGCAAAATCAAAACAAACAAATTATCATGCAATATTATATAAAATCAACTTTTTGTTAAAACATTGTTCCCTCATCAAAAACATGTCTGAAGAGGTTTTCATCCATGCATGTTTGAGTATTTTAGTGACCTCTCCCGGGCCCTATTAAAACACTCCTTATGGTTAGCTTTAAGATTCTGTCCAAAGCTCCACCCACAGGCATATGTCACCTATCCTCACGCAGAGCAATTTTTTCCATAAGCCTAAAAAAACAATATACTACAACTTCACAAACCTGATGTGCATTAGTTTCATTAGTGGAATGCACGCCGGCTGTGCTGTGATAGGGCTCTGAAGGGGGAGTGGCTTAGCGCTGAGAGCAAAGGGGAGACCTCAGAGCGACAAAACTCAAATTAAACCTTTTAACATGTTGCTTTGGATTTTCAAAACAATAAATGATGATCCAAATATGTTACGTGTTAGCAGTTATTACTCTGTGTATTAACTAAATGACATTGAAAGTTCTGAAGTTATTTGAGCGAATAGATATGATTTCTACAGTGCGATCTTGTAGCCACATTGCGTTTTGCTATATTTCAGCTGTGCAAAGTCTCAGTGGGAGACATATCATCCCTTCACAGCTCCCTTCATAGCGTTCCTTTCCTCTGTGCTCTGTATATGTTTTGGTGCCTTCTTTGGTCAAACCCAGTAGCAAGCGGCTATTAGCCCCTCACTGCTCCAGTCTGGTGCATGCAGCATGGACACAACCCCCACTGTCAAAGCTATCACCCTCTAATCACTATACACCAAGCCTTCTCACCTTGTCTCCCCCATTTTCTCCACCCCTCAATCCATTCCCCTCTTCCTTTTTTCCCTCCATCTCTGCTCTAGCCGTTCCTAGCAGGCTCCCCCGTTGCCTCTCCTTTCCTTCAGGGAGCATAGAAAGCAGGGCCCTGGCACAGACGTAATAGGATCAATTTCCATTCCAGGTTAAATTCGCAGTCCATTTCTCGGGAACTTAACACTTTACCACCTATTAGGAGGAAGCCTGGGCCGAATCAGGCTCGGGCCCCCAGGAGACGCAAGCCAGAGGATGGGGCCCGTGTTTAGCATTCAGGGGGAGCACTGGGGTGAGGTGGAGTCCTGCTGCTGCTGACTATCTGCACTGTATACGAGCAAGACGAGATGCTGGAAATGGTGACATTCAATTACAAAGATTTGGGGTGTGGAAAATAGTTTATAGGAGCCGTGTGTAAGATTTTGACTTAAAATAACATAAATATGGCCTTATTGTGGCAAAAGTGGGCGGGGTGGGATAAAGTCAGTGAGATGTCCATATACTCAGAAAACTTGTATGTGTCTTCTATGTGCAGGTTATGGCACTTGGCAACCCAGGTTTAGCTGTGCTTGTAATAACTTTTAAAAACTGCAAGAGGTTACAGTGCCTTTAGTGTGAATGTCAAACACAACTCCATGTACGTTTTTAATAAGGCAACAATATTCATGGTTAAAACCTCAACAAAAAAAAGTCCATTTAGCATAACATGTTTTTAAAGCACATTTCCAGACACAAGAGTTTGTATTTGCAGTGTAATTACGACACTAAAAGCAAATATTGCAGATGTCTTCTTGGTACTACGCAGCTCTTGTCTTTTTCATTTATCAAATACTCGAGAGGAAATTCAGCGCAATCTCCCACAAAGGCACCGACAAAGACATTGACAAGGTTTCCCTGTTATTGCGAGGCTAATCTGTAGACACAGGCTTACTCAACCTAGTCCTGCTTTACTGCCAATCCAGGTACAGTGCAGATGGGGCAGATAGAGGAGCGTCTCTCAGGAAATTGGGTCATAGCAGAAGACAAGCGCAGGAAGATAACGCAAGACGAGGGGTAAAAAACGAAAGGAGGGAAAGAGACGTCTGCGGGTTTGAATGAAAAGACGGGGCGCTTTTATTTTCGCGGAGAGGAACAACCGAGATGGGATGTTTTCTGATTCTTTTATGGAACACATGAAATGGTATTAGGAGAGAGACGGGGAGAAAGAGAAAGAGAGAGAGGGGGAAAGAGGGAGGAGGGGGAGACAGAGTCAGATGGAGAGAGAAAAGTAGTGCTAAAGAAAGAGAGATTGTGAGAGAGAAGTACAAGGAGGAAGAGGGAGAAAGAGGACGAGAGAAAGAGCAGGAGAGAAAGAGAGAAGGGAAAGAGAGGAGGGGAAGAGAGGACGGAGCGAGGCAGAGATAGAAGGAGGAGAGAGCAAGGAAGAAAGAGGGAGAGACAGACAAGGGAGAATAAAAAAGAAGGTAGAGAGAAGCAATGGGAGAGGGAGATAGACAGAGGGGAAGAAGTGAGAGAGTGGGAGAGGGGTTAGAGGACGGAGAGAGAGAGGCAGGCTACAAAAGAGCTACTAAAGATGAAGTGTATCTGGGAAAGAAAAACATCGTTCTTTCATGGGAGGGAGAGAGCTAATTAGCCTGATGTTATACCGAGCAGCCATAATCGTTCAATATGGTGCGGTCTCTTTCTAAAGTTTAAAGTCGAATAAATATTGCAGAGAAGTCTTTTTTGCCATATAGTTTTGTTTTTTTCTTACACTGTAGAGAAAAAAAAAAGTTAAATTACCCAATTATAATGCAAGTAAAGCAGTAATATGTAATAATATGGAACTAAGAAAACCAAAAACTATATAAGCTACATATCTGAAATGTTTTCAGCTCAGTTTTGGTTGGTTTAACAGTGATTCTCAAAGAGGGGTCTGGTGATCGAGGCTTGTGTTGCAGGTCGCCCAAACTTAAATATCACCGTTTCTTACAATCTCAAACGTACTGTAGTTGATGGAAACGACTACACCGAGAAAATTAGGGCCATTGGGAGCTGATCTTTCATCCAAAGCTGGTTATAAACATGCTTTGAGATTCTGAATGTTATTGTGACGCTATCGTGGAGACAGATAAGGGACACCTCTGGCCTCAAAAGGAGAACCCCCTGCTCTAGAGGGCATCTATCGTCAATGCTCAATCGGTAACTATTTCATTTTATTTAATTTTAGTTTGTTTTATTTGGCAAAACAACACTCTGGAAGGCATGAATGATGAAAATGTTAGTAGATGAGAAAAATGATGACAGTTGTCCCTCGCTATAACGCGGTTCACCTTTCGTTGCCTCGCTGCTTCACAGATTTTTTTTGTGCTATTGTGCATGCTTTTTTACAGTGTATGTGTGTTCTGCGTCCTGATTGGCTAAGGGACTGCAGACCATTGTCCATCAGTCTCCTCTGTGCCGTCGCCTGTACAGTACAGAATGTGTTCAGACAAATTTACATAAATGTTGGCTCACAGTGTGACTCTGAAGTGCTGTATGTTTGCAAGTTTTCTCCTCGACAAAACCCACAACGTCGATGAACCGTTCCGCACCAACAAATGCACCTACGAAGGTTCGAACTTTGAGAGTGCTTAAACAAGTCTGTCTGAGAAAAGTGTATAAAGTGTGTGGTGAGGGGTTTTACAGGCTAAAAACATATATAATTGTAAAAAATAAAGCTGACTACTTTGCGGATTTCGCCTATTGCGGGTTATTTCAGAATGTAACTCCCGTGATAACATATTAATGACAAATCTAATTTAATTTTTAAATGACCCATATTACACTATTTTTTTTATCTATGCTATAATGCTGTTTCCTTATTACAAACAGACCTGGAGTTGTGTTTTGTTTCATTCACGCATGTTTAACACACAAATCCTGCATATTTAGGCTGTGTTCTTCTTTCAAAAACTCTGGTAATACAGGAACTGCTCCACTATGTTTTTAAACGCCATAGACCTTTACGAGAACTACTGGATGATTTTAGCCCTGGAATTTTCAATCTCTGCTGAACTAAAGGTAAAAGGTACCTTGCAAACTACCGCTTCATGACATCACAAGGTGGAACAGAGCATTTAGATGTTTGGAGATGTAGACAGACTAATAATAAAGGGTTACTCAAACATGTGTGAATGAAATAAAACAACTCTGGGTATGTTTTTGATGCGGTAAAGATATTCTAACATGGCCTAAAGCTAAAGAGTCAATTTTACATAATATAGGACCTTTAGTTTTACTCTTGTTTAGTCTTGGGGTGGAGAAAACCACTATTGAACTAAGGATACATTCTGGAAAGTTGACATGTGCAAGTATAACTTTGGTGAATTAGGGTCAAATTTGATTCGCCAAGTCAACGAAAAAACATGTCTTTAGACGATGGAAAAAGTCACTGCAAAACACACAGTAACAGAGGCACGACACGCAGACTTCCTCCAACTGTACAATTCAAAACCACCGTCCTACTTCTCCCAAGTATAATAATAACGATAATGAAAATAGCTTTGGAGTCGATACTTTACGCGTGTGCTCACAATCCATCACAACAAGCCACTCTGAGCCAATTTGAGCAAACATTCCCAAACAAACTCAAGAGATTGTTAAACAGAAAGAAAGAAAAAAAACAGGCAATGGTTGAAAAGAAACTGCCCCTCTTTGCACCAGCACGATATGTGCAAAGCCATCCAGAAAATAGGAGCTTAAACCCCTTTATTTGCGGAACTATCTGACGTCCACAGTCCCCGGGCAGTGGTTACACTAAAGGGGCAGAGAAGTGCAGCGCGGCCAGGCACAGAAATCAAATTAAGCCGGATGCACGAACGGTGACAGGATGCACCAAAGTGTGGATGTGAGGGAGGCGGAGGGGAACGGGCATCTCCGGAGTAGGGGGTTGAGAGATGGGGAGTAGGGACGGTTGAAAAGTGGGAAGGACATCTTATGGTATTGTATCGGCTCTTACAGTGCTTACGTTAGCTCCAGTGCTTTTTCAATAGGGGAGTTGACATCTCAAACAATGAAAAACCAAAAAACCAGGGCTGTTTTGGCGACTGACGACCACTCGACCGCACGAGAGTAACACCAGAGCCTCGTTAGAAAACACTGTAAAACATGGAGCACTGTTTTGCTTAGATTATGAACATTAGCGATTGGCAGAGATGCATAAATCTAACAATATTCTGCACAATAATGCCCCAAAAATACACTACACCAGTCAACACACTCTCATTTATTTTTTTCATTGAAGGCAAACTAAAAAAAAACTTCAAATAACACAAAAATGGTTAAAATGGATTTTTAAAAATATGTAAAATTAGCCACCCTTTGCTTTAAACCCTGGTTTGCACTATTTGCTGTGTCTTGTGCCTTGTCAGGGTCAAGAAATTCCGTGGAGTGAAAACCGTTTCAGGAGATGTCATCATGAAACTGATTTAAAGGCCAAGTATTTGTAGCACTGTCAACAAAGCAAAGGGCAGACAATTTGAGCGTTTGAATCTAAAATATTTTTCATTTTACTTTCTTTACTACATAACTCCATACATCTTGCGTCATATATTTGATGTCCTCTGTATGCATATAAAACGTAGAAAGTATGAAACAGAAGAAAAAAGAAACACTGAATGAGAAAGTGTATCCAAACTTTTGACTGGTGGTGTGGAGCAGGTTTACAATAACATTTTTGTTTCATTTCACCAAGGCCCATAAATCATACATGCCTTACTAAACTTTAGAAACGGATGCTGTCTACAAATGTCAAAATTAATATTATTTTACCATCCTGTTCAAAAGTACCAGGCCGTGTGTGCAGAGATTCTAAAGATGCCACTTCTTGAAGGGTCTGTTGGTTTAGACTTAAGGCTCCATACTATGTTAAGACTATTTTTTATTATTTTTATTGACCTTACTTATAATGCATGCCTTATTTTTAATGTATCATATCTTATTTACTTTTATTATGCATTGTTTTATGTTTCACTAAACCACTGAAGCAAGTTCCTAGTTTGTGAATTCACTGGCAACAGCAATGCAACCGATTCTGTCTGATTTATAGAATATTCCCCCCATGAAAAACAACACCTGGAGATATTTCTTGTCTCTTGTTTTTAAGTGATTTTAATTTATTCTAATTTTAAAAGGTCCTATATTGTGCAAAAATGGTTTATTGCGAACTTTAAGCCATGTTATAATGCTGTTACCTCCTCAAAAACATACCCAGAGTTGTGTTTTGTTTCATTTATATATACTTGAGTAACCCTGTATTAGTCTGTCTACATCTCCAAAGCTCAAAATGCTCCGTTCCACTTTGTGATGTCATTCAGTGTTAGTTTTCAACAGCTGCATTTTACCTTTTGTTCAGTAGAGATTGACAATTCCAGGGTTGAAATCATTCCAATTATTCAATTATTCAATGGAACAGAGTGGTTTCCATTTGAGAGAAGAACTCAGCCAGCAGGGTTTGTGTGTTAAATGTGTGAATGAAACAAAACAAAACAAAAATCCAGGTGTGTTTGTCATGAGGAAACAACATTATAACAAAAGTGATATATAGAGGCCCTTTAATATTGGTTTAGGCCAGAGGTGGGTAGTAGTATTTAGCAGTAGTAGTATGTAGTAGTTGCATCTACGTGAGTAACTTTTTAAAGAAATTGTACTTTTCAGAGTACTTTTCAAGCAGCATACTTTTCCTCCTACTTGAGTAATATTTTTATTGAAGTAACAGTACTCTTCCCATTGTAAGTTGATAAGTGACAAAAGCTTTATTTTGACAATATGAAATGATTTGAACATTTGTGATTCTTGCTCCAGTCCTTCAGATATGGTTCAGTTTGTCTCGTTTTTGTGTCTGTCCTTTGAAAATACCAGATTTAATGTTCTGTCCATCAAATTACATTAACTTTAAATTATAAACAGTTACTCTTAAGTGGTGGTTTTCTCAAATACTTTTTTTACTCTTACTTGAGTAATTTCTTGGACCACTACTTTGTACTTTTACTTGAGTAATATTATATTGAAGTACATGACTCTACCCACCTCTGGTTCAGTGCCAGTTGTATCCTGATTTAGCCTTTTTATGTTATGGATTAGATCTCGTTTACAGATTCGTTACAAGTTTACACCTGTCTGCGTTTACTAGATTAGTCCTAATTTATGAGCTGAGCAGATGTAGTCAGGTCAGAGCGCTCCGCTAGTCCTTGTTTTGTCCTTGTACTCCACCATTACCATTCCCGCTTTATAACCACACTGCTTTTGAAAGCCGAACAAGTTTTCCCCAGCACACCCAAGGATACAGCCTGCCTTGCATCTTTGTTATTGATAATGTCCACTGTGCCGCGTTTGACCCGGTGGAGCTGCGCCAACGCGAGCAGCGCCACTTTGGGACGAATAATGACACAAGAAGTCATTGGTGCCAAATAAACAAGAACAGTGGGGCTTGGAATGAGTGCTTTCTGCTATAGATTTGTCTTTTATAGCTCGTACAAGCCGGCGGCCGCACTTGTCGCGAATGAATACAAATGATAATGGTTTGTAAGCGGCCCTCGCGACTGTACGATGTCTTCTCCCTGGAGTTCTTGTTGAGAAAAGGCTAATTGTTTGTTGCCCCGCTCAACGCCCCGCTGTGCAAATGCCAACTGTCTGAGGGGAGGCGGTGTACGAGTGTGTGTGGCAACCGCCCAATCACGGAGCTGACTCACGGTGACATCATCAACAACAAGGTGCATCATCCACAATAACAGACGATGGGAGGATTTAGAGAAAAACAAGCTCCAAGAGAAAAAGTTTCAACAATTACGATTTTGTTGTTGGATAAAATACCCACTTGCTATTATCCTGTGTATTTATTTAGAAGTTAAAGCTACGAGCAGTGAAGAGTAGTGTAGGCCTGTCACAATTACTATATCGAACAATATTTAGCTCAATATTTATCATTGGTATTTTTTTTTTTTTTTTTGCAAGATTGAGATTTTATTTTTGCGGTAATACGATAAGATTTGAGCTGTAGAGGGTTTAATAAGTCACTTCTATGGCTAATTATTGCTTTATTCATTCATCCACTTATTTTTTGCAACTCCGGCGTTTTAATAATACTGTATTTTTTTTTTTAAATGCCTTTATTGGGATTTTAAATGTATCAGTGGTATAAAAAAAGTTTCAATCTTATCGTTTATCACAGTATATCTCTACAACAATACATCATTTAAAATGTCATTGTGACAAAATGTACTATAACAATATTTGCCAATAACAATATCATGACATGATCCAAAATTGAAGTTGCATGTTCACAAATCAAAGTTCCCTTTTGTAAAGAACTACATTAAAAAGTATTTCCTCACATCCAGAATATAATTTGTTGTGCTTTTGATGATGATCGTGACTGTATCTGTAGAAATCTGCCCAATTTAACATGACATTTGAAAGAGACCTGTTGGAGATTCCATTTCTGTGGTTTACTGAGGGCACTCAACACCATCTCAGAAGTATAATACTCCCTACAACAGAAGCGGTGCCAGACTGGACTGCACTGGACTGGACAGCACTATTATAGCGTCTTGAGAGTTCATGTCAGCAGCAGCATCTATCGCCTCTTCTCTTCAACTCTCAGACTACAATTTATTCTACAACAAAACCAATATATAAGCATTCCTAATATAACAAACAGATATCATCATCGATACATTACCCAACCCGAATAAAGTTCTTGGAAAAACTAACTAAAAGTTACAATTTTCTAAATATATTTTGATTTAAAAGCAACAGCAGAATGAACTAAATTACGATCACAGGGGAGTTTATGATCTTCGTGCTCTGGACCTTCCCTTTGCCTTTCTGTGAAAAAGGCAATTAACTAACCAGCTAATGGTCAACCAACAAAGACGCTTCACTAACTAAAAACAAAAATTGCCTAAGCCAACCATCCAGAAAATTAAGTAGCTAACCATCCAGCCAAACAACCAATTAAATAAACACATTCATAATATACAACCTTTAAAGAAGACGTATTGTGCTTGTGTCTGCTATATAGTTATGATCTACGACACCTGTGGATCATTATGTTATAATTTGGATATTTTAAATCATAATTTTGATCTAAAACGACTTAATAAAAGAAACTAGTCCGCTGACTTCTGTGTTAGAAAACTGTGGTGCCCAGTGGGAGCTGTAAACGTCATCACAACAAAGACTCATGTAGCTTTTCAGCACCTCCAGTGGATAGATGTAGATGATACTAGATACGAGCAGCAGATTCTTTTGAGCATTTATACCAAAATGACAAACCAAAGCTGCTGAATGCTTCACGCAGCATCGATTAAGAAAATGAAAAATTGTAGAACGAAGTAAGTACAGAGCAGTGGGTGTGTACTGTGGCGGTGAAAATGGTGGTTGATTGGAGCAGTGACATCTTGAATAAAGATTACTCCAGCATGCATCAATCACTCTAGATACAACACCGAGAGGGTAAGTATGAAGGAAAACAACTATAACATGGATAAAAACTCTAAAGAGTTGATTTGTCAGAATAGCTCCACATTTTCCCTTGTCCCCGTGTATGGGCATGTACGCCACGTCTTATTTCGTGCGGGTCATGTAAAGTCAGTCCATGGCACAGAACAGCATGGGGGGCTCCTGCCTTTTTTATTGCTGCAATCTCGCCTCCTCTCTATCTGCCAATGTCCTCGTCCCCACTTAAAATGGAAACCCGGGAGTCGCGGCGCCTTTGATATGCCTTATAAATCCTGCTGTGCATCAATGGAAGTGGCATAGTCATTTTCGGAGAGGCCAATATCCCTGTGTGAATGACAACTGATGAAAAAAAGCTATCAGGCCTCAGCACAGTGACAAGCTAGTTTAGATTTTTATTGAGCGCGCTGTAAGAGGCTTGGTATCAAAACTGCAAGGACAAAGAATAACAACACGGCTAAGGAAAAAAAAAATCTATACTTAAGCGAAAACAAAATTCTTACAAGCTAGCACACACCCGCGGTGACATTGGGGCGAAAGCGTTAAAAATATGGCGATATTTTCAGGTGGAGTACAGTTATAATAATGGAAAAACACACCCTACAGGAGAATTACATACAATTTTTATATTTTATTTTATTATGCTGGGGATCTATTGAGTCGTATTGGTATTCTGGACCAAACCTCACCTGCCCCATCTGTGCTGAAGTAATTGAATAATTTGAATTTGACATTTACATGGGAAGCTATTGAGGAGGGCCTGCTCGTCATTACAGCCTGACATTTAAATAATGTTTTTAGCAATTATCTGCACATTATTGGCTCTTGTTAATATGAATGGCGGGGTTGAGTGCTTGTTGCTTACGCCGCTGTAGCTGCTGTGGCGACAATGTGATTTCACAACACAAAACAACAAAAAAACCCACAAATAATGCATTGCAGTTGGGGCCATTGGTTCTACTGGGGCTGGAAATGGAGCACTCAGCCCCTGGTAGAGGCTCACATTAGTCGTGGATGGAAAGGAACAAATTGGGCATGTCCGGAGCAGCGCCACTTCACAACAACACAAGGCTGGGGGCAACTAGAGGTTGCCGCCCCCCCCCCCCCCCCAAAAAAAAAATAAAAAAAAAAATATATATATATATATATATATATAAATTGTAATAAAATAAATAAATCATTAATTTAAAAAAATACAAAAAATAAATAAATAAATACATAAATACATAAATAAAAACAAATAAAATAATAATAAAATAAAAATAATAAAAAATAAAAATCCCTGCATACTTCCTGTTGTGTCAAGCCATAAATGGTTTTCAGATTTCTGTAAACATTTGGAGGATGTTTCCCTCATTAAAAACATTGAAAAGATATATTTTCTTTTACAGTTTTACTCACTATGGCAATGTTTGTCATCGTGTGGAGGACACAGACCCCAACCCACTGTGCCATATATAACCCAAAAATGAACCCAAAATACGTACTTGTCCCTGGTCATTAAAAAATAGCTTGATGGGATTTTTCCTTCAAGATGAAATGCAATGAATGCACTGTGCTATGCTGCATTTATCAGTAGCAGAGTTGGGAGTGTTCATCCACTGACCCAAAGGTCTGAGGTTCAATTCCTGGTCCCTCCATTCTGCAGCCAAAGCAAAGGAGATAAGTGATGATGTCTCTTCCGGGTCCAAACAGAAACTTCACATCTGATTTCTGGCTTTTGTTCTTGATCACCTTTCAAAAGTATATGCTGAACCACAAATTGTATCAAATATGCAAATAATGTGATAATAATCTAACATAATATAGGATTATCAGAGTGTATATGTCTCTAACTGCCCTTCACCGCTAACAGTATCTTAGCCTAGCCTAGCTTCTTACCTCAACCTCCCTCATACAGTTTCAAACACTGTTATAACCATAGATGCATACTTAAATGAGTCTTTTTTTCTTTCTTTTTTTTTGTATGAGATGTGTCATATCTGAAAAAAAATATATATATATATATTTTAAACATGTTAAGTATTTTCAATCAGCTGATGGACCCAGAAGTGGCATCACAATTCAAACTCTATAGCCATGAATAGGTGAGCGTTTGCAAAGGATATTAAGTGCTTTTAAGGTCAAAACTGTTACAGAAATGTGTCCATACAGTACAAGAAAGTATCCACAAAAACATAACTATTTGTTAACGTGGACTGGCCTATTGTGTGTGGCAGGATTTCTCCAACACACCCCACTGTCTATGTACAAAAGGCACCTTATCTGATTCTACAGGGCTTTACACAATTGCACACATTCGGAGGAGGACTTTATCAGATCCAAATCGATTACGAGCTGGAAAAGCCTGCTTCCCTCTGCAGACTTGTATCTTGCCGCAAACAGACGTAAAGGGAAAAGAGGGAAAAAAGAGAGGGGGCAAGAGGGAGGAGGGAGATTTACTTTTTTTCTTAAGATTAGGATAAGGAGGACGGTGAATGCATGCGGGGCTTAGCTGACAACATGCATACAAGTCCTCTTAGCGACGGTAGAAATATTTTTTCTTAAATGTGAATGGTTTAAGCAATGAATACTATATTGTGCTGAGAAGCAAGTGTAAATTCATAACAGCTGAACTTTATTTATAGAGTTCTTTGCCTATTTCTATATCCATAAATGTACTTTGACTGCAAGTAAAAAGGTTCAGTATTATCTGGCATTATTATTTTTTCCCTCTTTTGAAAAATTGTTTATTAGCTGCAGTATAAAGGTGCAGTATGGAACTTCACGGGGTTCCATTAAATTATTTAGTTTTGTATTTATTTCAAGTTGTGCTCAGAAATAAATTCATTCTAACAGAGCGGGGTCGCCTCTCCACGGATCTGACCTGCAACTTGGCCATTATCAGCTTGTCTCCATGTATATAAATGCTCTACTGTGGAAGATTCTCGACTAGTGTCACAATACTAAAATTTTAAAAGCTCTTTTTGAACAATATAGTAATTTTAAAGACAAAATAATCCCTTTTTTTATTATACCATATGGTCTTATGCTAGTTAAAGATAAAACATACAAAGAAACTGGTCAGAAAGGGTAATATTTTATCCAGTTATGCAATTTTTTTCAGTATTGATACTTGCTTAAATGAGTATCTAGTTTTGATACTAGTTTGAGTATCGCTTAGTATCAGATTTTCAGTACGTTTGACAACCCCATTCTCAGAAAAGCAATAAGACAAGACATTTCACATACATTGCCCAGCTAATTCAGTATATAACTGTTAGTAGCTATAGCGATCCGGAAGGGCATCTGGCATAAAAGGAAAGACTAGGTGAAAGAAAAAACTAAATAATTCAATATTGCCGCCTCCCTCCCAATTAGAATAACTTGTGAAATTACACTACTCCAGTTAATGACCTAATTACAGAGAAATTATTACAACTGCACCCATTACCAGACTGAAGCAATATCTGATTTCCCACTTGCATGTGCCCACGCTGACAGACAGGGGGATCTCTTTTGGCTGAAAACGCTTCCCTTTATCCAGCAGGAAGGAGGGGGGGGGCTTGTGTGGAGATGAGAGATGACACGAATGCATTGACTTTTACAGGGAGCCGTGGTCGCCGTGGGATTTCTCAGGCGCAGAATGTCAGCACACTTGTCATATGCAGGTGCCGTACCTAAACAACACGACAACACCGGTGGAGATGTAACACTGCTGTCTGCCACTGTGGAGGAAGGATCTTTACTGTGTACTGGCATCGCTTATCCCCGTGTGGAGTGGTCAAAATAAATGTTAAATAAAACCTGACTTAAAGCTACCATCTGTAATTAGAGAAAGGGTTGTCAAATTAGATACTCATTTGAATGAGTATCGATACTAAAAAAAAGTCACATTAACAAAACAGAAATTAACCTTTCCTGAATAGTTTTTAAATGATCTTGAGCTGTATCAGAACAAGTATAAGACGGACTAGTATACACCCATGGACCACTATGGAACCTACCCGGACAATATGGATGGGATTACACAGATATAAGGCCATAGAAAAGAAAGACAGACAAAACCGAGATCTGAATATATTACGGTATTACGGATCTGTTTTTTATTTATTTATGTTTTTTTTTATTATTATTATTATTATTTTTTTTTTTTTTTTTGCACTATGTGGATGCTTCTGTCAAACTGTATATTCACGAAAGATACACAATATGTGTACACTCAGTTCTTTTTTTATGTGTAGTACATAATAAGCTACTTTAATAAGCCACTTTGCACTGTTGTTCTGATGCTGCTATTGTACATATTTTTTCCCTTTAAGTATTTCATTTGATTTTTTTAAGCATATCTTTTTAACTTTGTGCATGCTCTTATTTGTATTTGTATTTATTCAGTGTGTTTATGTTGCACTTTTTCACCGTATCAAGTTCCTAGTTTGTGAACTGTGTTCACAGACTATGGCAATAAAAGTCTTCTGATTCTGATTCTGATTCTGATAATGAATAGGTATAATGCAATTTCTGCTGATGTCTTTTGATGGAGAAAATTTGCAATTACTGTATGAAAGTAATTCAAACCTGAACAGGATTATTTTCATTATTTTACTTTTTATATTATTTATAATATTATTCACTATTATTATTGCCATTATCATCATTATTATTACTATAACATTGTATTATTTTTATATGCTTATTTTGTATTTATTTTGTCTTTATCGTGTATTTATTATTATTGCTATTAATATTATGAACACATTTTTCTATTCTGTGTATATGGCAATGGAGGGGGTATATACACAGAATTGTATTGCAGTTGAGAACAAGACTTGAACAAAAAATTGATCACAAAAAAAGAAAAAAACAAAACACTATTATTTAATGTTGAAAATGAATGAATTCTACTGTCTAAATAAAGAGTGGTGGAAATGTTACTGCTTTGCCCTGAATGCTCGACAGTATTACACACAGTATTACTCGACAGTGGCATTATAAAACTTATCTATAGACAGAGGCTAGTGACCTGACCGTGCCAAGTTAAAGGTTACAGGTCTAAATATAAAATATCTAACTGAATAAATGTTTTACTGTTGAACATTCCAGGTAAAGTATAACCTTGCACACCAAGACATATTCTTACGATATTTGTGCGATCACAGTTTAGTGTTAATACGGACTATTTTGTTTGTGAAAACTGTGCAGAAGCTAAACACTTTTTTTGGAACTTTATTTGTGGAAGGGGAAGATGTTTGTGCTTTCCTCTCAACTGGATGAAACCAAAGCCGCTGTTGTGACACTTCCAACAATCAGGTTCAAATAATCGTCATGACGTTCCGTGTTTTCCGATCACTTTCAGGGAGAGACATCGCAGACTGGAAAATGTGTAGGACTAAATTCAGAGGGCTGCACATGTCAATCTGATATGAACAGGGTTAGGCAAAGTAACCTTCATGGAGAAAAATTACATAGCACCATAGTAGTAGTAGTAGTAGTAGTGGTGGTAGTAGTAGTAGTGGTGGTAGTAGTAGTAGTGGTGGTAGTAGTAGTAGTAGTGGTAGTAGTAGTAGTAGTGGTAGTAGTAGTAGTAGTGGTAGTAGTAGTAGTAGTGGTGGTGGTGGTAATGTTAGTAGTAGTAGTAGTGGTAGAGGTGGTAGTAGTGGTGGTAGTAGTAATAGTAGTAGTGGTAGTGGTGGTAGTGGTAGTAATGGTAGTAGTCGTAGTGCTGGTAGTAATAGACATGGTAATAACTGTTGATAAGAATCATACCCAGGTAGCGTCCCAAACACGAGGACAATAGTTGGAGCTCAGAGCCGCTGCTACATAAAGAATAAAGCTCTGTTCTGTCCCATATCGCCTTCACTTATCTCCCCAGTGCCCTGTGCGCGTGTTATTCACTACAGACCGGGAGGCCATTTGTTTGCCTGTTTCTATTACATCTCCCCAGTCATCGCCGAGTGCCCATGGAGGTAATGACACAGGTTTTGCACTTAGGAAATCATTTTCATATCCCGCGCAAGCCAGTGGTAATGATAGCTTTTGATAACCCGCAATCAAAGCGCCATCAGGCTACAGAGTGCTCTTGTGTGCAGGGCCGCAAAGGGAGAGGGAGAGAGGAAGAGAGGGAGAGGAGGAAGGGGTTAAGAGGGACCAAACAGGCGGGTGGTCAAGAGAGCTGGGGGTCAGGAGGAGCGTGTAAGAGAAAAAGAGATATGAATGTGTGGGTTGTGTTGTGTGTAAAGGTAACAAATGCACGAGGCCACAGAGAAGTGAAGTGACTTAAAGGGTCTATAAACTGAAGAGGAGGGTATGTCGCCTGTGCTCTTATGGGTTTAAAATAAGGAACCACAATCACACGTGAGACTGGGTTGCCAGGTAACGTAAGGTAAGGTTAAGGTACACTTTTTCTTGTCCTTGTAGGGGGTTTGTGTTCTGTCCATCTCCAGATCTTGAGCTAGTCTTGGTCAGGACGACTTTAGCTGGAGGATTGTACCTGTTCAGCATGTTTTGGGTTGAAGGGGGAAACCGGAGTGTGTGAAGGAAACCCACCCAGACACAGGGAAAACATGCAGTATGTCGTAGTAGTAGTAGTGGTTTTAGTAGTGGTAGTAGTAGTAGTGGTGGTGGTAGTGCCGGAAGGAAACCCACCTAGACACAGGGAAAACATGGTGGTAGTAGTGGTAGTAGTGGTAGTGGTGGTAGTGGTAGTGGTAGTGGTAGTGGTAGTGGTAGTAGTAGTAGTAGTAGTAGTAGTAGTAGTAGTAGTAGTAGTAGTAGTGAAACGCCTGGCTGACCTCAGGATCGTACATACTGAAGACACATACAAGTTTTCCTCATCATCAGTTATCATTAACTGACTTTAATCATAGAAACTGGCAAATGAGAGAGTCACGGATTAGATAATCAGCCCGAGAGCCAAAACACCAAATGACAACATCAACAACTTGACCATTGTGAACCATGTTTTTGTAATCAGGAATAAATTTGCATTACGACTGTCATTGGTAAAATATTTGAATTGATCATGTTTACTTTGGTAGTTATTATCTATAAAACCAGAGCCCAGGGATATGCATATTATTCGACCTTCAAAATTAGCAACTATTGAAAAGATACAGCGTAAATATTGAACCCAAAAAGTATTGTTTCATCTCTCAATTACTGAAGAGCAAGTCAATATAGTAATTACTGTAATAGGCCCCACACTGTCAGGGAATCAAATTTGGTACTTACTTACAGACAAATGCACTGTTTTGTTTTTTTGTGTGTAAATGTTATTTCTCGTTTCATCTCCGTACAGCCCTGTGGCTCTTACTGCGACATCTCTATCTGTCCTTGAGCTCGGAGATAAGTTGGTCGCTACATGTTTCCTCTGAACTCAAACTCTTCTCTTTATGTTGGGGTGGGTCAGATGAGCCATTTGTCAAAGTGCGCAGAGACCTTGTGCTGTCTGACGCTTCCAATGGAAAACACTCTACTTAAGCTTCTGCGACATAGTGCATGTACGTGAGTCTTGATATGGTTCTTTGAGTCTTGCAAAAGGTTAAAAGTTCTCTGAAAATCATTTTATGTGTTTGTTGAATCTGGCTTGATATAGCAGTAGTACCTTAATATAGTATAGCCATGAATTGGTGAAAATTATAGATAGTAACTGTGGTGCAAGTCCTGAGCCTAGACAAATAGAAAAAGGTTACCCCAGGGAATAAAAAATATATAATCTATGCATAGCTATAAGACAGTGGTGGCATTAACAAAATACTTCAGTTTTTAAATCCTTTATGATTTCAAATGCATCTGAAAATATTTTCTATTACACTTTTTATCATGTACTATAGTTGGGAGCCTGTATCTCATCTGCTTGTCACATCACTGCATTGGATGGAATGTTCCAGAGTACGGCATTACACTGCATTTGTTCAATTGCACGGGTTTTAAAACATTTAGTTTGCACACTGTAAATACACCTCACTGTAATTATTATTTTGTACAACGTAATTCTTTGTATCCGTTCACCTGGCAATTGCAAATAAAATAATAATAAAACAAATAAATCCACAGTAAATAAAACAATGAGTAAAATAAAACAATATATCAATAAATAAATAAATAAAACAATAAATGTATAAATTAAACAATAAATTAATAAAACAATAAATTTATAAGTTAATAAAAAAAAAAACATGCATTGTTACTGTGATCGGGGGTCACCTCTACAAATCTGACCAGCAATACTGTGTCACCTACTTGTCTCTGTGGAGATAAGTGTTGTCACAATATTAACATTTCAAACTTTGAAGAATAGACATGATAATCGATACTGATTTTGATACCCAAATGATCATTTTAAATAATTAAGTGAGATTGTACTAGCAGTGAAATGTCAAGAGAAAGTATACAGTACACAGTATTGTACACAGTATACATCATAACAGCAGCAGCAATAGACCGCATCTGTTTGAGAAGTAAATCATGGCAGACAGGTGACAGCCGGGTGCAAATGCCAAGGCTCTAGCTGCCGTAAAGTGCAACAGGTTAACCCGGGCCTCGTGTGGGGCTATAGTACACAGGTGTAATTGATGAGCGTTAGGGGGCTCTGTACATGGCCCCTCTGTATCCTGCATCACCTTCTCCGACCATTACAAACTCCGAGACAAATGCCCCCACGCGCAGACAACCGGCCCTACACCACGGAGGCGGGGATAATCACAAGGATTTATTGAACGCTGCTGCCCTCTCCTCACTCTATCAAGTCCTTCTTTATAGGCGGAAAGATGGATGGGGCTGCCAGATGGAGGGAGGAGAGGAGGAGGGGCGGAGGAAGAGGAGAGGTGGAGAGGTGCAGAGGGCCCACGCCAAAGTTGGATCCAAATGGAAGTGGACTCGGGACGGGCTGCCACCTTGGCTGATGATCCCCCTGGAGCGCTGCGCAGGCGGGGGCCCGGAGATGAATGGGTCAGCGGCTAAAGTCCGACCGAAATCAGGTGCCACTAAAGTTCGGTGAAAGTGGGGAGTGGGTAGTAATGGCATGTTGCGGAGTTTCAAGATTTCACGCATATAATGTTTAAAGGTGCATTATGTAACTTTCGAGATGGGTCTACCACCTGCCCGTCTCCGTGGAGATGTAACCGCTTTGCCAAGAATACTCCACAATATGACTTTAAACTTGCTGTTTTGCATTTATTCAGTTATGCCTGTTTTATTGTTAAACGTTGAAACACATTCATTCTTTAGGGATGTCAAAAATATCAAAAATCGGATACTAATTGATGTTAAAACTAGTAATGAAACTTGATACCCATTTGAGCGAGTATCGATACTAAAAAGCCACAAGACAGAATGATCTTGAATGATCATGAGTTGTATCAGAATAAGTATAAGATCACATATATTGTCTATTTTTTTTATTTAATTATTGTGGTTTCAGAATCAGTATTGAGTCTGTTCCTTATGATATAAAAAAAAATGACTTTGTTCCTGTGTTACTTCATCAAAAACATACATGGAGTTATGTTTTGTTTTATTCACACATGTTTGAGCAAGTCTGTCTACATCTCCAAAGTTCCAAATTCTCTTAAGGGCTACATTTTACCTTTTGTTTTCTCTAGAGATTGTAAACTCCACGGCTGAAATTGCCCAAAAACACAGTTAAGCACTTCCTGTATCACCACATGACATCACACGGTGGACTGGCAAAAGAACTCAGCCTAAATATGCAGGATTTGTCTGTTCAACATGTGTGAATGAAACAAAACACAACTCCAGGTCTATTTTTGATGAGGAAACAACATTGTAACATAGATCAGAAAATAGCGTAATATGAGTCCTTTAATATGTGTTGATGTGGGGTTAAATATAGTTTGTTGATGAACCTTGTCACAACCAACACGTCGTGCCATTACCCTTATAACATAAAACTACGTCATTACAGTTAAAAAAGACCAAAGTGCAAACACAACCTGGTATTTTGAAGAAACATATTCCCCAAAACATCTCTATCTCGGTGACAGTGCAGTAAAAGCTATCATAAGTCTGCCAGGCCACTAGGTGCTGATAAACAATATGCCAGCAGGGGCTTTCAAATAGATGTTGTTTTTGTGCACTAAAATAGCACTGGCGCAGGGCGATTTCTACAAAAAAGAAATTAGCTGTCCTCTTTTTGACAGGGCAAGAGAGCGGTGATACATGAATAAGAAACAGAACCGATATATTTGTAGATTTGAAGTGCTACATCTGCTGTTGATGACGTTATATTTCCAGTCGTGGAATTATAACAGAAATATATAATCCCTTGTTGATACTTTGCAGCTGATGCCGTTAAAATTCCCTGGGGGGGGGGGGGGGGGGGGGGGGTGACGCTAAACCGAGGGACTGCTCTGTCTGATTCTTTGTCTGAGCTTTATTTAAACACAGTCTGACCAGAATGAGCTGACTTGGTTGGAACTACAACGGTTAAGCAATTCACTCTCAAATAACACAATCACAAACAGTTTATCAGTTAGTCACTCTCACCTTCTTGTTGAAAACATCTCAACAGGACCATGGCCGCTTGTATTGATCACAGGCTCCTGGAAAAGTGTTAAATCCATTTTGTATTTTTCAGAAACTCGATTATTTGGCTGTGTCGGCTAATATGTGCATTGTGTCACCGTGGAATCTGCTCAACATTCCGCCATAGACATACATGCAGAACACCGCCAGCATGATGTCACTGCAAAGTATCAATATGATCGCATTGCATTCTCATTAGTAATATCAAAAGGGTAAATTCACAAATGTTGAACCTGATCATTTCTATTACTGACTGGACCAAGAACCCAAATCTGCATTTTAACACTTTCCAGTTTAGTTGCAACCCACCTGTATTTAATGTTGTTGTATAGAATGTGGTGTCATCTGAAACCCAGCAATTAACCAGATGAAATTTGATAGTTTCATTTCTCGTCACTCAGAAAACCATGGATAGCTACACAGCCTATACATAGTGCTGTACAAATATCACTTTTGTCAACTTGGGCCAAATGTTCCGATTCAAAATGTAACAAATAAGGCAGTATATGTTTTCTGACATGAATTTGAAAAGGTTCATCTGGTTTGAAAAATACCTCAAAGTGGGATGAAACACATGTAAACTCTGCTCGTAACCACATTTCAAAAAGAGCTGCTAAAATGGGAAGCACCTGCGAAGAGAGTGACGGAGAAGGAGAGGCGGGGTCTGGATGTATAAGGAACAGTGCGATTGGTCGAACCCGGTAACACACTTCAAACTCCGTCCCTTCAGCCAGGTGTTTGTAATCAGAAACACCTGGCTGTAATCAGGGCAGTTGTGCGTGATATCACCAACTACAGGAAATTGCAGAGCCCCTGAAGGCAGCACGAACTTAGATTTAGGCGTTTATAACCAGACAGCTGCAAATATACCTAGTTTGCATTAAAGCTGCCAAAAAAATGACAGTACATAATGCTATTAAAACACCATATACACAGTTTAGTAGCAAAAATGTGGATTTAGTGTTTGGTTCCGCTTTAAAGTACTGAAGGACAATGCATTCTGAGGTACAAAAACACTGTATTTTTCTTCACTCTCGCAGACCACCCTTGTTTGCAACAGCGTTTGTCATTGCTTGTTAATTTGGCGCACATCCTGAAAAGTTAAGATTGACAATCGCGGTGTCTCTTCCAACTTCCTGCTTTAAAAGAAGGCTATTAGACCCAGAGGTAGGCGCGGGTCGGCTCCACTGACCGGAGAGAAACAAATGGAGTCGGGGTTGATGGGCAGAGCGGAGCAGAGGAGGCGGACGTGGTTAAATCAATCTTTCATTTGGTTGGCGCGGTGATTGGGGTCAGGGTGACAGGCCGATACTCCCCCTCCTGGTTAAGCACGTGTCCATGAATCTATCTGAGCCCGACGTGGACAGTTTAGATTCACTATTGGACTAGTGGTACAAGGGAATGTAAAAATGCTAAATGTGTAGGGTTTCAATAGTGCGACTGATAAGATTAAAGACTTTTGGTTTGTCAAAAAGCTGTACCATATTTATGTTTTCAATCATAAACCAATAAAGAAACATATTATAAGGTATTTATCACTATTGCTGCCACTATATTTTATTTGATTATTATTTTAATGCCTCAAAACCACTGAAATTAGCCTACGGAACCATTGTGGTACTTGTGTCTGTACGGAGCATGGCAGCTGGAGCTAGCATACAGTATCTTATTACCACATTCCAGTTTAAACGCTATAAGTACTTAGCCATTTTCTTATTTACAATTATTGGCATTTTATGTATTGGATATTTGATTCAAGTGAAGACTTGAAAAAGCTCTAACCACTAAAATGTACTGCCACAAATTGCAGCACACCCCTCAGTGCAAACCTGTCTAGACTCCTGTGTTTAGAGCCACTCTGGTGTCTCGTATTTACAAGAACGGCTGCATCTCTGGACAATTGAGGGGAGGTCTTCTGCCATTCTTCAGCTTCACTGTCATTTATCACCCAAAAGCTTTCCTTCAGTGCTGCTTCAGTCCCTGTTCAGTCCCCGGTTGTTGAGTCCCCGGTTGTTGAGTCCCCGGTTGTTGAGTCCCCGGTTGTTGAGTCCCCGGTTGTTGAGTCCCCGGTTGTTGAGTCCCCGGTTGTTGAGTCCCCGGTTGTTGAGTCCCCGGTTGTTGAGTCCCCGGTTGTTGAGTCCCCGGTTGTTGAGGCCCCGGTTGTTGAGGCCCCGGTTGTTGAGGCCCCGGTTGTTGAGGCCCCGGTTGTTGAGGCCCCGGTTGTTGAGTCCATGGTCTGGTCCTGGGTCTGGTCTTGGCAGATGGACCTTGCAACATTGTCATTTATCGCCCCAAAAGCCTCCCTGGCCCCATCATAGCGGGGTGTTACCGAGAGTGTAAATCAAAGCCAGTCTGACTTTGTGAAATGGATACACGTTTCCAGAGACCCTTAGTTGGGAGATATACGAGGGGCGAGATCAAGCTATCCAAGTTGGTGAATGTGAAGATAAATTGCGAGCTTCGTGTCCTTTGGTTGAGGGGCAGACAGGCTTACAGTTATACAACCTGCCTGAATGTACAGGGGGAGAGGGCATTTATAATTCACCAAAAGGATGGGGAAAAAATTACAGCAGATAGCCAATGAATAATTAAACACAGGGAATAGAAACATTTAAAGTCCTTGAGAAAGATTTCAGTGCAATTTTAATGAAATAAGTCTGGAATCGCGTCACCAAAACTAGCACATTTTCACGAGCCTAAGGTGCACAGGTTAAGGTTTTAAAAATTGAATTTATAAAATGCTATGCTAAGTGTTTGGTGCTGAGGACTGAATAGGAACAGCAGATAAATATATAAATAAAAATAAAGCTACACCACAAAAATAGCAATGTCAAACAAGGACAAACCAAATTCTAAGAGAAACTAAAATGCAACATAAAAAAAAAGCAATAATGCATTTTGTCACAAAAATATAATTTTCTCTCCTCATTATTTCAGCAGTTGGGAGATAGATGTTTTTTGTTGTTTTTTCTGGCCTTGAGAGTGGAAACTACAACATCCATTTTAGAGCCATTGGCTTGCATATTAGTGACAATCATAGAGGATTTTCTCTGACCATGAGTAGGAATAAATAACACGATTGGACAGAAAATGCCTTTTTCAGTCCCTGCGTTTGTACTGATTAATATCGGACCTCAACAGATACCGAAACCCAAAGTATTGATATTGGAACTGAAAACGCTGGATCAGTGCATCCCTAACTCTGAGGTCATTGTGTTCTTGAGTCCTTATCACCTTGCCTTGTATGAATGGTGTGTGTTTTGGTGATTGGTGGTGGTTAGTAGCCTTTTCTGTTAGTCCCCCCAGGGCAGCTGTGGCTACAATGAATGCTTAGCTTTGTAGCACTTTGAGAGTCTTATCAAGCCTGTAAATCACAAAACTAGTGAACAGCATGCTAATAATCTCAACATGCTATAAGTATACCATGCATATTTCCCATAATGACCCAGTCTCACCCCCTTAAACCGGTTAAACTTTTATAATCAATGACAAGCTACAGGACAAATGTCACCAAAGTACCCTTGTGTGGTGTGTAAGTTCACGTTTGGAGAATAGCAATGGGAAATAATAATAATGAAATGGCTTTAAATGCAGCATCTGGCTCACATCTCTGTCCCTTTCCTCTCCAACAACCGTTTGTTTGAATACATGTCCTTGAGAGCAACAAAATTTGCCATCAGCCTAGGCAATCATAGCCGAACAATCGTCCATTCTGCTAGCCTCTGCGCGCGATAAAAACACTCTTATTGTGGTCCTCCACTAACCTTCTGCAGACCACAAACTCAATCCTGCCTGCTTTCCTCCACGAACAAAAGAATACAAATTCAATGGGTCTTTCTTCCCCCCCTTCCCCCACCCCCCCTCAAACCTAGGGCATTCACTCCTCCAGACAATGTATAAATCCTGCATGTCACATGACTGCTAGCAAGCTATTGTCATGAATAAACCGGAGCAATGTTATCTCTAATCACAAAGTGGAGTGGTTTTCTGTTGGACAATGGTGTTAAATAGACAAAGCAGTCCAGCCAAACACTGTATTTTGCCATTTAGGTTCATGGAGAGTTGGTTTAATCTCAGCAAAACAAAGGCAGTGCCATATACTGAATAGGTAGACAATTAGCGCTAGGAAATCACTGTTGGTCAGGTAAAGTGGAATCTATAGACTTTCATAGACTAGAGCAGAGCTTGATTTGTGCATAAGGATCTTTATAAATATGTTTTTGTTTTGTTTTTTCTGATGGTTTCTGATGATTTACCCATGCTTCACACAGTATGTTAAAGCACTGATTACTTTGATTAAACATTGCTTTACTGTACTGGTTTAGCCCTGGTTTAGCCCTGGTTTAGCCCTGGTTTAGCCCTGGTTTAGCCCTGGTTTAGCCCTGGTTTAGCCCTGGTTTAGCCCTGGTTTAGCCCTGGTTAACTCCGGTTTAGCTCTGATTGAGCTCTGTCCATGGGTGTATACTAGTCTGTGGTCTTATAGTTGTTCTGATGCAGGTCAACATTCTAAAACTATTCAGGAAAGGTCCATTTCTGTCTTGTGAAGGTGACTTTTTGGTCACTTTTTAGACACCTGCTCTAATCAGTATCTATTTTCGATACTTGTTTTAATATTGATTAGTATCTGATTTCCGATACTTTGACAACTCTAACCTGCCAAGTCATGAAAACTTCACTCTAAAAATCCTCTACAGATTACATAATTTAGCTGATTTTTGCCACTGTCAGGGTTGCGCCTTGGTCAGGTTGGATTTTTCAATGTTCTTCAGGAGTAAGTACCTCACATCCACAGTGCAGGAGGACAATGACATGTGATTGAGGCTCTAACGTTTTCATTTCTGAGCGTCCTTGTGACTGTTATGACAGCAGTCTCTCTCAGTACACCACCTCTGCCCTCGCAAACAAACACTTTCCACCCTGAACTCAAGAACATCTCAGCTTTACTTATTACTTTAACTATTTTTGCAGTCTCATTTGAAATGCTCCAGTCTGCAGTGCAACAGCAGAAAGACCGTCGATTGGCATTTGTGCTTAACACTTCTATGGGGCATTAACTGCTAACTCATAACATATTTAAATAACCATGTTACCATTCATTATTTTGAAAATGCTATATTCGCTTTGCTGTCCATGCTGAGTTACTCTCCCTTCAGAGCACTATCACATTACTAGCAACAGGCATTCCCCGAATGAAACCATTGCACATCATATCAGGTTTGTGAAGTTAGTGTATCGTTTTATTTCCTGCTTTTGTATATTCACAGAAAATTGAGCTTTGGATAGGATCATACTAAGCTTCAGGAGGTGAAAAACACCCGACCTAACTTGAGACAGTCCGGCCACAAATCTGTAGCATGTGTCTTTCACGTGTGGAAAACTCTCAAAAATTCTTAGATCATTCAGAACAAAGTGTATATCTTCTTTTACCTACGAAGAGTCATAATTTAGACATTCGCTTGTTGATTGTTTCTTAGTCCCCTGTGTTGTTTTTCCTCTTTTTTACGTGTTGCCATGTTTGTTTTGACACAAACTGAGCATACATCTCTGATTAATCCGTGTGGCTGGTCAGTTAAGAATACCCCCACTGTGGGACAAATAAAGGTTCTCTTATCATATCTTATCTTCTAACCGTTTAGAGCACTAGTTGTAAGCGCAGCTGATCTGTGATTACTTGGGTTGTACTGGTTTAATGACAGTGAGTGTGACATAGGAGCAAACAGCTGAGCAGTTGCTTGAGGGACAGAGCAGATGGAGAGAGTAGACTGAAGGACAAGGGGCCCTGCAGCTGTGGGTACACAGTTTTCAATCAGCTCGGAATCATTCTAAATAAAATTGATACCTAGGTACAAGTAGGGTTGTCAAAAGTATTAAAAATCAGATACTAATTGATACTAAAACTAGTATTGAAACTAGATACTCATTTGAGCTCCTATTGATACTTAAAAAATCAGAGTTACTTCATGGGCACTGAGTCATACGAAGGGCGACCAGTCTGAGACGCTCTTCTGAAATAACACATTTGCTCAGTTTGCCAGTTTTGTAGTTATACATTAATAATGATTTATGATAATCATCTATGTGAAGACACTGATCACGTTAATGATCACGTTAAAGGTGGGAAACATAAATACTCAGCACTTTATTAATCTTAGTAACAGTTAAATTTTCAGATGATCACTTACATCACTACATCTCATAGGAAAAGTGTCCCATTTTCACCAGCCACTGACAAACCTTTTTAATACAGCATAAACTATGTTGTACCATGTTTCAAAAAATTATCAATTATGTAATGTTAAAGAAAAATCAACATACATATTTTTAAATAAATCCCACTTTTTGTGACTTTTTCGCCGTTGTCGTTAAAAAAGACTGCCGTTTACCCAAAGCTGCCTTTAGCTCAGGGCTTTTTCTGCCTGTAATACACATCCTTGAAGGTAGTTAGTGTGGAGCTTTTGTAACATGTAGTGAAGTGTCCCTCCACTGCTTTCCCGTTGCCAAAGTCGCTCCGCAGATGAGACACACGACTTATTTAAACTTCATGTACAATGAACATATTTTTTAAGATAATGTAATTTTTATATCTACATAAATGCAAGGGTGATTAAAAAATTGAAACAGAATAAAATACAATTTTAGATTAAGTTGTTCTGTTCTGTATCAGAACAAGTTTAAGACAGCACACACTAGCATACGCCCATGGACCACTATGGAAGATACATGGACAAATGAGGAATTACACAGATAAAACCGCATGGTAATATATAACAAAGTACTATGATAAATCACATTCTATTGTCTAAAGAAAGAGTGTTTTTTTAATTATCATTGTGATAAGGGAATCTGTATTGAGCATCGAATCTATTCCTTCGTATCAATATCAAGTTTGAAATGTTATTATCGTGACAACACAACGGCTGTTACCACTTGACACTGTGAATCAGACGAGACTTCCATGGTTGCTCAGGCCAGATCAAGTTGTCCTCTCTGTGTAAAAGTGAGTTGTTTAAGAGTTGTGCAGTAGATTGTTCCTCAGATGGACTCTCACTGTGCTGTGAAATGTAAGGCCCCCCACAGTGATCTCAGGGCAGTGCCTGATAATACAGACGTCTGAGCTAGTACCACTCTGAGACTGTGGAGGAGAGTAAACAACTTCAATTGTGTAGTGTGCACAAATTATATGGACAAACTGTATTACCCTCTCCAAAATCTTACAAAAGAAGTCGATATATGGAGAAGGACACCTTTCCCAAGTCCAGATAAGGAAGAACTATGGCTGCACGATCTGAGAAAATACATGCGATATTCAATAAGTGTTTTGTGTTGCTATATATATATATATATATATATAAAGAGTCCTGGTTTAGTCCTGGTTTAGTCCTGGTTTAGTCCTGGTTTAGCCCTGGTTTAGCCCTGGTTTAGCCCTGGTTTAGCCCTGGTTTAGCCCTGGTTTAGCCCTGGTTTAGTCCTGGTTTAGCCCTGGTTTAGCCCTGGTTTAGCCCTCTCTTGACACGTGTATTTGGAGCAGTTCGTTGACAATAATAAGTCTCAAGGTTGTGCTTCTTTTTGTGCTTCTCCCAAATGAACCGAAATGGGCGTTTGTGTCCTTGTATGAGGCACTGGCCGTTTTAACCAGATTGAATTAAAGCTCTTTGTTGTGAGGAGGCCGCTCAGCTCGTGCGGTGAACAGGGCGAGCGCGCGTGTAATTATCCAAGAGGCAGTGGACACCGATTTTCATTAGCGCCAAAGACAGTGACAGGAGGAGGCAGTTAGTTTAAGACATGCAACCTAATTTGTCCATTTGTCTGAACTTGTATGTATACGAGTAGTAAACATGTATGGACTGTAAAGGGGGGTATTAACTGCTAACACATGAAACATTTAAGTCACCATGTTACCTTTAACTGTTGTACAAATATATGTTTGTGGGTTGAGATTTGGATAAGATCGTACTGTAAGGAGAGTTCGTCCAATTTCTCCTGACAGATGTTTGGCTATAGACCTGTTAATTAAAAAGTTCCAAGCTGATCATTGACAACCAAAAACAAATAGATTCAGTTCATTGCAAGACCCTTCTTTTTACATTAGGATAAAGTGATCAAAATAATGCTTTGATACAGCAAAATATCACTGTATGGAAAAGTGAGTTAGCCATCACTGTCTATTAGAAGAGAACAGCACTGAATGAAATGTATAAGAGACTACTTCAAAAACTGCCAGAATATTTCACCTGCTTGTTAATCATTGATTCCAAAACATTTAATACCAGATCACATGACTGCATAAGGCTAAGGATGCTCCAAAGCTAAGACTGGAACGAGGGCTTATATACTTCAAGGAAAAGCAAAACTGGATGCATTGGTGACACAATATACACACCTGCACCTGTGTTTAATGTTTTATACGGCCTTATATACTTGTTTGTTTTCATTTTTTTCAGTTTGCATTGTATTTTGAACAGGGCATCTATGAAAAAAAGTGCTCTCATTGGATTCCCCTGTATAAATAAAAATAAAGAACATATGGGCAAATCCAGAAAGTCTTACCAACTGTCACTATGGCCTTAACACAGCGTACGACTTGCGAATCAATATTACAATCAGACACTATAATCAACGACGTTAAAAACTAGTTCATTTAAAATCTTCTCAATCACTGGACCAAGTCAATATGTTCCCTCCTGTAGTGAATGATGTATTACACTGGCCTGCCTCTCTTAACAGTTCAATTAGGATCTCTGCTCTGTCTGGCCCCAACGCACCTCACCAGGCAGGGCCATCCATCTCCGGGACAGTGACCGGAGGGGTGTCCCAGAGGCGCCGCGCCCTCTCCCTCATCGCCACCTCCTACGGCCCGCTCCTGGACCCAAAGCTCCGGCTCAGGTAGGACTATTCATCCCCATCAGAACCAATGAGCGCCTGACCTTCACACTAGGAGAGGTTACGCCCACCAATTCTGTACACAGGATTTTGAAATGGAGAGGTGTATTGGGTGTGGGTTTAGTCCAGGGTAAGTCCGGGTTGTGTCCTGGTTTAGTGTGCATTTAGCTCTGGTTTAGCCCTGGTTTAGCCCTGGTTTAGCCCTGGTTTAGCCCTAGTTTAGCCCTGGTTTAGCCCTGGTTTAGCCCTGGTTTAGCCCTGGTTTAGCCCTGGTTTAGCCCTGGTTTAGCCCTGGTGTAGCTCTGGTGTAGCTCTGGTGTAGCTCTGGTGTAGCTCTGGTGTAGCTCTGGTGTAGCTCTGGTGTAGCTCTGGTTTAGCTCTGGTTTAGCCCTGGTTTAGCCCTGGTTTAGCTCTGGTTTAGCCCTGGTTTAGCTCTGGTTTAGTTCTGGTTTAGCTCTGGTTTAGCTCTGGTTTAGCACAGTCCCGGTTTAGTCCTGATTCATAGACTTAGTCCCAATTTTATCCTGGTTTGGACCTGGTTTAAGTCCCAGTTTATCTCTGGTTTAGTCCAAGTGTAGTTCCAATACAGTCTCACTTTAGACCTGGTTTGGTCCTGGTTAAAACAAAGTTCAGGACTGGATTAACCCTGGTTCATTCCATTTAGATCTTGTTTAGAGCTGGTTAAGTCCTCATTTAGTCCTTAAATCCTGCAGTTCTGCTTTAGTCCTGGTGTAGCACTGGTTTAGTCCTTGTTTAGTTCTGGTTAAGATGTGGTTTAGTCATGAGTCAGTTAAAGTTTGGACCTGCTTTTGCTTTGGACATTCAAAATAAAAGCATTAGAACTGACTGAGACTTCTATGTTGCATATCCATGGTTACACCCAGACACACAGGGAGAGGAAAAAAAAAAAAAGACTTTTGATCAGCACTTTTCTGGACACAACAGCGAACTAACCATGAGGAAAAATGCTGAAACTACCTTTGTTTTGTCTCACTAAAGTTGGCAGCCGTGCGGAGCCGAGTACGGGTATATTTGGCTAATGTAGTGAGAAGGGCAATCTGTACAATCCCAAACAGTTTATGTACACGCAGGTTTAAACAGCCGTATAGACCAATGCTAATGTAATGAGGTGTGCACTGCCACTCTGCTGCACACATAGTATCAATCTTTATCGGTGATGAATTAACAGAGGCACTGGGCCTTTGAGACAGAATTAACTTCAATAAACATGTACTGACAAACTTAAAGCACAACTGCCCAAATCACTTTTTTTAGATGGTGTTTTTTCTTTCAGATGCTAAAGAAAATACAATACATTTACCACCAAGGTGCTATACGCTGACTATACCATCCAAACTATATAGGCTGACTTAATATGAACGACTATAATCAAATCAAAACTCTCGACCACTTAACCTCAGATGCCCTCCCTGATCAAGCCTGGATTATTTTAATGAATAAAGTTTCCACGTAAACTCAAGGCATAATAGGCTAATTTTGCCGGGTCCTCCTAACCACAATCCTGGCTAAATATCTGGGAAATGTTGGTCACTGAAACAGGATGTAACTGTCAAACAGCTTTTGCCCAAATGCTAACTCCTACATCAATACACTTATCTCAACCCTTTTATGAGGCATATTGTTTTATGCCAATATATTGGAGCAAACGTATTTAATGGTACCAGCTTTTACAATGTACCATATTTGTTCTGTTTTGGTCAAAATCTTAAATTTTCACCATTTCAATCTTTTTAAAAGGGCCTCAAAATGTCGACTATGGAGTTAAACAGCGACTGCCCAATTCCTGGTTCCAGATTATTAATTTCCCCCATAAACTTTGCGGAAAAAAAGAAAAAAAAAAGAAAAGTTCGACAGTTTGCTCAGACGTAAACAGCTATAGTCCATTTAAAGCAACTGTGCTATATTAGTTACTACGTAGCTGATTAGCCTCCATCGTGCCTTCAAACTCTTGGTATTTTAATTCTATGGGAAAGATTTATGGAAAATGACTTCTGAAACCAGAGCTGACTTGGAAGTGGGCAAGACTGTTAAGCTCCATTACAGGAAGCTCCAACTCATGGACTGGCATGGAAAAACAAAAGTCAACTCCCCATTCTAACAAACATAGCACGCTGTACGCCCTGACACAGCTGTTCTATACAGTAGCGACCTGCTGGTTCAAACATTTGGATTTTCTGCAGGTGCAACCGTTTATCTTGTGACTTTTAAAAAACGTTTAAAAACTTCTTGCGTCGCCTCTAATTGTTCCAGGTGTTCAAAGCAGAATCCATTACCCACAATGCAATTCTGTGTGTCCGCGTAGCCTGGAAGTCCTAATGAAGATCCATAGATGCGAAACAATGAGAGCAGTCAACGCCGCCCCACAAAAGAAAAATAATTATCTGAGAGTACTGGCAGTGATGTATGGCAATTTGGAAACGCGACACGCAGCTTTTTACAGTGCGTACAATGAGGCTGCGCTAACAATAGGAGTCCTGATGGTTCGCTTTTGTATGGGATTGGTAAAAAAGAGTGGATTTTCAAATAGGTGTTTTGTTTGCAAGTTGGTAAGTAATTTAGAAATGGGGCAAACTTGAATAAAACACGCCTAAAAGCAATCATTAAACTATAAAAATGTGCTGAATAGACTACAGTGACCATAAGTGCATGTTTTTGCACATTTAATCTTGGTTATGCTTTGGTTGAAAGAATGGTTTTGAAAGAGAAATGCTTGACTATTGTCACTGCAACAGATATTTGAGATGTAAGGACACTATGCTGTGTTCCAGGCAACTGAGGTCGAATAGTTCCCAGTTGAACGTTACAAGTTCTGACCTAACATGTGCATAAACTATGTCTAAACTATTCCACGTACCACAAAAATATATCTGCATACCACAAGCTGCATGATAAAGTACTTTTTTTCCATCCAGTTGCTGCTCTGTGATTGCATGGAATGTAGGTGCGTGTTGATGTATAGAATGTATCGATATCTTAACATGTTGTTCACTGTAATACAATGTAGATAAAAGACTTTGGTGGAGAGTCTGCCACCTGCTAGGCTGCTAAGGAGTTTAAAATCTTATTGTGGAACTTTCCAAATGAAGAAACATATCCATTGAGACAAGCAGGTGGCAAATCCTCCACTAAAAAGTTACATAATGGGCCTTTAAAATAACAGATAACCAAAATGCCATTGAGTGCAAAATATTTTCTAATAGCTAATAGCTTCTAATATAAACTGAAATGATAAAACAGTGTAAGTGCAATATATTTATAAGAGTATGAAATTATTAGCGACCATCCCCAGCCCTGCTCCCATGCATGTAGCTCTGTCACGATAATGTGTTATTGTTCAGTAAATGACAGATCGTTTTTGCGGGTTTATATTTATTTTGAATACTTTTTCTTTGCACTAGTCGAGAAATGTTATTTATATTTTCTATACATGATTTGAGTAGTAGTTTGAATTATGAACTTCTATGACTCATTATAGATACAAACTAAACTAAACTGCTCATATTTTTAACAATATTGTACAAGTAGAATACATTTTTGCGGTAATTCTGCTTCATGGTTTGAAAATTATCATTTATGTCTATATTTACTCATCAGCAATATATCGCACTTCTAAATATGTTACCGTGACAGGCCTACATGTATACATTGCATCTCCTAACCTGCACATTTGGTCCGGGCCCTCAAAGGCGGTCCCGGGGCCCCTGTACCTCCCTCTAGGGGCCGGGTGAGCAGCACGCTGATCTCGTACTCTGTGTCGGGGTCTAAGTGTCCGATCTTGTGGGTGGTCTTGTCCACGGGCTGCAGGTCGTACATGGTCCCTGACACAGTACGGTACTCCACCTCTCGGTCGATGATGGGCCCGTCTCCGTTGATGGAGTTGGCGTTGAGTTGGATCCAGAGGTATGTGGCCCCCACCGCAGTGAGCTGAGGGGGGGCGATGGGTACAGGGGGTTCTAGGAAAGAAATAGGAAAGAGAAAAGTCAATATACAGTAGCTTCTTTATTGTTCAGTCAACATTTGTTAGTATGAAAGAACAACATGGACTGTTGCTGTTAAAGGTCACATATTACGCAAAATTGACTCTTGTGATCTTTAAGCCATGTTGGAATGTTGTTGCTTCATCGAAAACATACCTTGTTGAGTTGTTTTGGTTCATTCACACACCTCTGAGTACCGAGGTGCGACTTGTACTCAGATATGATTTCACATCTTCGTTATTGTCACACTGACGACTGCACGAGGGCACTCTAGGCTTGTACCAGTACCTACTACTCCTGTACCATTGAACATTTAAAATTTCAACATTACGGTTATTTAAAAAAAAAACATCTGAGAAAGACTGAAGAAAAACACCCTCTAAAAGAAAATTCTATTCAGCTGAGTCTGATGACAGCTACGCACAAGAGGAAGCGGCACTCCATCTACTTACGGAGTTGGCGGAGTTGTTCAGAAGCGACATGTACGAAGAACAAAAAGGATTTAGTGGTTTGGAGTGAGATCAAGAGTAAACTTGTTAACAGTTAATCAAATAACTAAACCTTAAAAAACAAGCTAATATCTTACGTTAACATACCAGACATATTCAGTTCGTTGTCTATGCTTCATGTAGCAGAAAAAATATAAATGTGTTATGGTAGCGTGTTGTACTGCAATTCAGACTGTTGTTCTCCATTTTATTTTAATTATTATGACATGCCTTTAAAGATAAAATGTCTATTCTTGGGCTCAAATTTTGTAAAATAAAATATGAATAAAATGCGACTTATAGTCCAGTGCGACTTACAATTTTTCCCTCATTATGACGCATTTTTTGGCTGGTGCGACTTACCCCAGAGCGAGTCCACAAAATATGGTAACTCTTTATTATTAGTTTGTCCATCTCTCTGTCTACATCTCCAAAGCTCAAAATCTTCTGTTCCACCTTGTGATGTCATGAAGTGGTTGAAATTAGTTAAATGATTCTAGTGAAGGTGTATGGAGTTTAAAAATACAGTGGAGCACTTCCTGTATTAAAACATGACATCACAAGGTGGAACAGAGTCTTCAGTTCAAAAGAAGAACCTAAATTATACAGAGTTTGTGTGTTAAACATGTGTAAATGAAACAAAACACAACTCCAGGTCTGTTTGTGATGAGGAAACATTTTAATATAGATTTTAAAAAATGGCGTAATATAAGCCCTTTACCACTTAACCAAATTATATGACTTAAAGTGAACTTATTTTTTATCTATCATTATTTTTTGTCATCTTATTATTCCCCATCATTCATTTATTTGCATCCTTGGGCAAGACACTTCACTCACTTCACTTACCTGAAAGTGGTGTGTGAGTGAGCGTTTAGAGTATCCAAAGTAGTTAAACATAAAAATTACCTGAATACAAAATTTATTTCAACTTAAGTCCTTTCAATGTGTTTTATTAATACTAAATGCATATTGCATTAGACTCTTACTACCTGCAAGAAAACTATTATTGTTTAAAGCCAGAGGTAGGTAGAGTAGAGTATTATATCTACTCTGAAAAGAATCATTTCCGAGTACTTTTCTAGCAGCATATTTTTACTTTTGGTTATTCTTCTCACTGTGACTAAGTCTACACGTGACAACAGATTTACGCTGACAGTATGAAAAGATTTGAAGATTTGTCTTTCTTGTACTGCTCCTTCAGACATGATTTAGTTGGAGTACTATTTTTGACGACTCTACCCACCTTTGTTTAAACCTGCTGTCTGTGCCGTTTAAAAAGGTAACTCTGTCTCAAACCGTGGTGTAACACATGAACATGTTAGACGCTCCAGGCCCTGAATGTCCCGTCTGATCAGTACAGAGATGAAAACACCATGTTGCAAACGTGTTCGCTGAAATGTTTGATTGTCAGCTCAAAAATAAACTAGTATTCTTCACCTTCCCTTCCACGAAATATTGACTTTATTAACAACAGTGACACTCAAGGGTAGGTCCATGATTACTACAACTACTGCAATCTCTGGTACCTACACTAACAGAGATGTTCGCTAGAAATATTCGGCTTCTACTGCAACTCGGTTATGACAATTTAATCTCGAGCATGTGAAAAACAACTAGCTAATTTTAAACTTCTTATTTTAAAGTTATTACTCAACTAGCATGCTAACTGCACACCTCCTGCTTCTCTGACAATAAACTTTAGAATTAAATGCAGACAGTCTCATTTTGACCCTACATTTACTACATTTACAATATATCTGTTGTAAAGCAAAACCTTGCCAAATATAACACTATACCTTTGCAACTTAATGTAATGTCTTCAACAAAGGTTTTCAGATTTTAATTATTCAATTTTACTATTTTAACAAACATGGCCTTTATTTCTTGCCAGGTTTTCATTTCTTGGGAGAACTCCACACTTGCGATGCTAACCTTTTGTGTTATGTCACCAGTATTTGTGTAATCTCTCAAAGCAGTGTGCGCCGCATGTTTAATGACGCTCTGTAAATGTCAGGGTTTTTCTGGGGTGCGATATTTTCAGCAGTGCTTCAATATGTAAACTGGAGAGCTAACATCTGACAGGGCTTTTTAGGAGGAATAGTCTGTGTCAGTGGGGAAACAAGAGGTCTAAAAATTCTAAAAGGATCTGTATGTAACGTTTGCATATGATGGTTACGCCTAAATCTAAGAGTGTGTTGCCTTCAGTGGCCTCTGAAATTTACAGTAGTTGGAAGTTGATGTTTCAGGTCAACTCTGTGGAAAGGCGCCCCCGCTCACTGTAAGAATACATGTTTTTCATGGTGTTTTTGAGCAATAAAAACAACTGTAATTGAAAAAAAGCGAGGTCAGTAAGTTTAATGCCATGCCCCTGAACATTCCAGACAAACAGGTTGTGCACCCTCCATCAGAAAAGTTACCAAGTGCACCTTTAAAATGTAACCAATATTTATTTCATAGTTATGGTGTGGCAGTGACTCAGCTGACTCTGACCCAAAGATTCTATTCTTGCCAGGACATACTGTTAATGTCATCAAGCCCTGTTCATGTCTGTTTACCAGTATTAATATAATTCAGACACATTTGGTAGATGAGAGAAGACTGCTGTGTAACCAACACAAGAATCTCAGAGTTTTCAAGGGCATGTTTTTAGAGGTCTAAATATTGGAGTTTGCAGTTTTTAACAAGGCCCAATAGAACGGCTATTTAGTCTTTATAGAGAACAGATCAGAAAATCAGATTTCATTGCCATTTTATTATTTGCATCTTACCATTTGTGATTATTCAAATTTTCTGTTTTTATTTTATTCCAAATGGTCATTGTGCTCAAGTCAAGGATATTATCGGGTGCACATGAACAAGTTTAGAGTCAAATCAAAAAGGGTTTTTTCTTCTACAAGGCCTTTTCCATTTCAGTGAGAGTCAAAGCAAATGGCTGTCCTCACAAGTGCTGCTACAAGACGCCATTATGTAGTTAGAGCTGCTTCTGCCCTGACAACACAAACGCACTGTGTTTGGTACACAAGACAAAGTGCTGCACTCAGAAATGTCACTGGCTCTACTCTATGGTTCACTCACACTGGTGTCTAAAAGCATTTTATATTTACCTTCACCTTAAAGGTGCACTGTGGAACTTTTCAGGTGGGGGGTCTGATCATAACCTGGCTCATGCCAGATTGATGTGTGTAGTAGTGATGGGTAAATGGCACCTCAGGGTGTGTGCAGCACATCAAAATGATACCATGCAGAAGAATAGGCCTATCTTCCAGAGACAATCTGGAGAGGCTCTTTCTGAAGCAATCAGGACGTTCAAACAAATACTCCAACATCTGAACAAGCCAAGAAAAAAAAAAAGGTTTTGAAAACCAGATGAGAGAAAAGTGCAGAAATCTTCTCTGTCCACAAATGCAGAAACACGTTTGTGGATGTTTTTCACAAACAAAACAGTATTTCTGTTAAAACAGGTTTAAGTACGTCCATCTGTCATTATCTTTGTTTTGGGCGTTTCACCTTTGGCTCTGCCCAAAACACAAAGCTTCTCCTGTGACTGGTCTGAACCACTGGTTAAGTGGGTCATCACAGCAGCAGGAGCCGGGGCAGTGGATTCTCAGGCATTTGTGAACTCACAAATATCACAAGAATTCATCTTGCTGTGCAAGATTACCGTGATCCAAGACATTTACTGGAATGTTGCACAGTGCAGCATTAAACATGTCTAACTTGCATATATTCAATTATAGGTGTTTTTATGGCTCATAAAATACCTTGAAAAACATGCATTCCTGCTTGAGCAATGGAACAACCACTGAGAATCCAGCACCGGGACAGAGCAAAGGAATCTCCACTTGTCAGTCCATAGCCTACATAAGTCCCAGTTGTACCTCTCCCTCTCTCTCCTCTAATGAGCGTTCACATGTAACACTATATCACCATTAGCCGTCCCACGCATGTCCTGGAGGAGCCTGTCTTTTCCCAGGGCGTCCCAGGGCAGAGGCATCAGAAGCGCGTCCCAAAACAGATGGTTACCCCGCCCTGACCTCCGCCTGGTCCCTGTACTCCCACTAATCTAGAGTCCCAGTGCCACTGTCCAACATCACCTGAAGCGAACCAGCTAATCCCCGATGTCTCCCTGGGTGCTCACCAGTCTGCAGACAGGGCAGAGCTGAGACTGAGGAGGTTTGTGCTAGATGTTGTGGGCTGCTATAGGTTGAGTGATTTTTATAAAAAATAAATCTCTAGTTTTGTCTTTAAATGTATTAGTTGAGGTTTAAGTATCATACAAAGTGCATAAATCTCACTGTGTGCACAATGTGTTCTTTTATACTGTTAGAGCCACAAAGATTATTGTATTCTCTATGAAAAAGTGGGTTGGCCATCACTGTCTATTAGAAGAGAACAGCACTTTATGAAATGTATCTATAAGGGACCACTTCAAAACCTGCCAGAATACCTCACGTGCTTGTTAATCATTGATACCATTTAATTTAATAACAGATCACATGACTGTATACAGCTAAGAACAAAACAGATGGGAAAGAGGGGTTTTAGCCGTTTTACTTCACAGAAATGGAATACACTGCAAGGAAAAGCAAAACTGGATACATTGGTGACGCAATCACAATTTAATAATCTGGTAACAAACTTTTATACACACATCTGCACCTGTTTTAAGGTTTTATATGGTCTTATATACTTGTTTGTGTTTGTATTGTATTTTAAACAGGGCGCCCATGAAAAAGAGCCCAAGTGCTGTCATTGGGTTCCCATGTATAAATAAAGATTAAAAAAAAGAAAGATCGAGCTACAAAGTTAATATATTACATCAAATCACATTACTGCATTGACAGAAGACAAAAGTAAAATTGAACCAGGCATATCCATTCTTTTAAATTTGGGACTGACATAAAGAGTAGCCTGTGTCCTCTTGTGGCTTCTTGGCACTGCGTTTGTAAATGATCACAAAGTGGACTTACAAAACGACCACATGTTCATCAAGTCTGTGGCTGCTGTTGACTCAGAGATGACAAAGTGCAAAAACTCTCAGCACACTTTCTAAGCAACTAATACAAATATGTAACAATATATTATAACTGACAACAGCTGCCTTACAAATGGATAATTCTTGGTTATAAATTCAAACAGTCAAACAAACCCAAATAGGGCTTTAAAGAGGGGGTAGGGGGTTTATATAATGTTATAACATTGTTCCCTCATCAAAAACATACCCTGAAGAGGTTTTACATGTCATGTGTGTAAGTTTCAGTAATATAGCGATCTCTCCCAGGCTGTAAGATTCAGTCCAAAGCTCAGCCCACAAGCCTACGCCTCCATGCTCCCACACAAAAGTTCTCCATAAATATACAAAAGCATGATACAAAACTATACACAACAACTCACCGAAACCTGACGCGATGTGCAGTAGTTTCATTAGCGAGATGCACGCTGATTGTGTTGTGACAGTAAAACAATAAAAGGTAACAGTGATCGAAATGTGTTATGTGTTAGCAGTTAATAAAGTAAATATACCCCCTCTTTAAAAAATCTTTGGTAAAGCCACCTTTTCATTATAAAATATTTTTTGGCATGTGTTTGAATCCAGATTACAATTAACGGTCCTATATTATGCAAAACATGTGAAGTTTAAGCCATGTTAGAATGTTGTTACCTCCTCAAAAACAGACCTGGATTTGTGTTGTTTCATTCACACATGTTTGAGTAACCCTGTGTTATTAGTCTGTCTACATCTCTAAAGCTCAAAATGCTCTGTTCCACCTTGTGATGTCATAAAGTAGTAAGTTAACCGCTGCCTTTTACTTTTTGTCCAATAAAAATTGGCAATTCCAGGTCTGAAATTATCCAAATGATTCTAGTGGAGTTTAAAAGCAAAGTGGAGTACTGCATTACCATATGACATGACAAGGTTTGAGAGAATAATATTGTGGTAATAAACTCCAGGTATATTTTTGATGTAGCATGTAGCATGTGCCCTTTAATAAAACCACTGTGTTTGTTGGGGAATACCTTTTCCATGTGATTGATTCTGTTAAGTCCAGATTACGGGTGACAATTCTTAAAATGGCCCACAATTATTTTAATGTTTGATCAGTCGGGATTACTCAGATTAACTGTTGCAGCTCTACTTCTTAATATCCCAAAAAATATTTATAAAAACTAGAATACTACACCGCGTCCGCCCTTGCGCCCGCCCGTCTGCGGCCCTCCGCTCTGTGGCGCTGGGCAGGGACGGCGGTGAATGACTTGTTAATATCCTAAAGTGTTTGGCTGTTCAAGTGCGTTAGGAGCCGGTAATCCATTATTTTCCATGTGCTGCCGAAGAGGATTACCGCACCTAAGGACTTATTTCATCAACATAAGCCTCTGCTGCTTTGTGAGGGGAATCAAATGTGTATTGCTGCATTACCTACATCAAACTGCTTAGTCATACTGTCTAAGGGGCTGCTCCCGTAGGATTCGAGTGGAAAGCTAAATTGGATGGCTACAATGGTGATTATTGGTGCGCGGGCGAAAATGTGAGCTCTGGATGTTAGCGCCTTGTCATCACCGAGTCTGCAGCAGATGCAAAGTTAGACGGGGACACTTGCTGAAGTACCGCACGACCATATCTGACGCTTAAATAATGGAATCATTTCTTTTAATAAATGTATACAAATTAACAGATTTCATAGAGACTAAAAAAACACTACTGCCAATCGTGGCTAAAGCGAAGCTAAACCAGAACGTAGACTGTATATAAATGGACATGGCTAACAAACTAGCCGCCAAAAATAGGAAGCGAGAATGGGCACTGGCTCTAATTCACTTTCTATTGAAAAAACATCACCCCTCTCTCTGTAATTTCTGCTGTCAGGTTTGTCATTTAGGTCTTAAAATCCGATCTATATGATACCGGTGTTTTATTAACCAGTCAAGTGCCTTCTTTCCCCAAGGTCACTCACTCCCGCTAGCATTACCAACAGGTTTGATCGACAGTGTTGCTAAGCACCCATCCCCCTGCCAAACCAGCGGTGTGGATAAGAAAGGCCATTACACTTTCAACCACTTGGCTCCTGACTTGCTCTTCGGTTGCTATAATACTTGCGGTCAGATTTATAAATATGGAACTTGGCTCTAAATTAGCCGCTATAACCGATATCCTCGAGTGGCTTCGTTTGACTAGAGCCTGACGCTATGGGTGAATTCACACTCGCTTCGTCCACTTCTTTATACAATCTATGAACCAGATGGATAAAGCCGTAACATGAGAATGCTTTGAATCTGCAAAATATATAATAAATATAAAGATACAATATAAAGATAAAACTAATTGAGATTATCTTGACTGAGTACTTTTTTTTCCATTCATTGATCCCTTGTTTTAGCCCTACTAAAGACATACCCAATGAACACTTTGACACAGATTGGCAGTTCCAGGACTGAAATCATCCAAATAAATCTAGGTGTATGCAGTTAAAAACACAGTGGAGTACTTCCTCTTGTACCACATGACATTACAAGTTGGAACAGAAGGTTTTCCATTTGAGAAAAGAACTCATCTTAAATATGCAGGATTTGTGTGTTAGATGTTGATGGGAATGAAACAAAACAACTACAGTTATCTTTGTGATGAGGAAACAACATTGTCCCGTTAACCTGGGCCCTTCAAACTACCACACTTCTGCATGTGTTTAGTGACACTGCATAAAGCAACAGGGAGGTCAGAGCAGCTGTTGGCCCGATGCTGACTGGACCAACACATGGCAACAGTTGGCCCACGCTCTCCCCCCATCTCCCACAGTCTCGCTTTCTCTCTGCCTCCCCCTGTCTCTCCTCCTCACCTCTATTCCCTTTCTTTTTCTCCTTGAGTCTTTAGCTCCCACCTTTCTCTTCTTTTTAGTCTCTCTCTCTCTCTCTCTCTCTCTCTCCCTACTCTCCCTCCCTGCTCTTTGCTCCCTCCTTCTCTCTCTCCCTGCACCTGTCCCGCCCTGGCACAAAGCTTTCCACATTTCCACACATGCCCCTCTCCTCTTTCCTCCTTCCCTCTCTCCCTCCTGGTCTGATCTACATGCAGGCCACACGCTGACCTTTACAACACTCAATAATAAATAATGTCCTCCATAAAATAGTCAAAAGTCAAACTGAGCGGCGCTATTCAATACCAGGACCTTTTGAATTTTGCAATTTGTTTTATGGCGAGCTCTAGTATTCCTTCAACTGCGTTTACAGACCGCTAGACCGGCGATTGTAAAGTGAAGAATGAGTTGACAGTTTATTTTAAAAATAAAATTCGTAGTCAGTGATATATTTGAGAAAACATTGATCTGTAAATTGATAATCATTGGTTGGATTAGGCGATAGCGGTAGAGGGTCTTATCTGACAATACGGGAATGCGACAACATGCAAGAAAGAATCAAACCAGCAACCATCCACTCCGAGACTGTATAAAGAAGTGGACTGAGTGAGTGTGACGTCACCCATAACGTTCGGCTCCAGTCAAATGAAACTCATCGAGGCTAGAGCAGTTATAGCGGCGAATTTGGAGACAAGTTCCATATGATGAATTCCGACCGAGTATCATAGCAACCAAAGAACCAATCTAAAGTGAGACCGTTGAAGGTAACGCCCCTTCCCGCCCACACTGCTGGTTTAGCAGGGAGCGGGCACGTAGCAACGCTGTCAATCTATTGCTAATAAGTTGTTAATGTTCATCTTGAGTTACAGACTCAGTAGGGAAATAAAAATACCAGGATTGTGTAGATGAGGTTAATATGAACATTTTACGGTCAGAAAGTTGATGGAGCTGGAAGTGGAACGATGATCACTTTCTATTTGGCACGTGGCAGCCAGCGTGTTAGCTATGTCCATTTATATATACGGTCTATGATCTACACTAAGGGTGAAGACTTGCCAACCTCTGCCGCACTGTAAACACTAAAATAATTAGTATGGTTTAGGTAATTTCAGGTGGTGTTTCAAATAAGGCCAGATAATACAGAACAAAAAAAAAAGAAAAAAAAAACCTGCTCAAATGAGTATCTAGTTTTGATACTAGTTTTACTATCAGATAGTATGTGATTTTCAGTATTTTTGACAACCCTCGTCTGAACTTTCACTGACAGAGGACTGGCTGTAAACCTCTCCAAGCTGATCATAGACATTTTAAAATGATTAGATTTCAATTCAATTAAAATTAGTATCGACCTAATTTGCATGTTCTTCTTCTACAATTTCGCCTTTCGCTATAGATTCATACAATCTATACACAATTAGAACGCTTGTATAGATGCTGTAACGTTAACCATGTCCTACTCATTTCTAACGCAGCCGACTAATTGCATACATTTAAATGGCTAAAAATGCATATTGCTTTCCATAGTCATTTCCCATCAACTACATTCATTATAAATTTAAATCTTCATTGTACTTATTAATTATCCTACCTCTTCCATTTGTCCATAGTGTCTGCTCCTTGTTAAGATGCAGAGGACCTAGCACATGGTTCATTCTCCTAATTGGAGGTTTGTGAGTGGAGCATTGATCTGAATCTCGCACTGGAGAACGGAGCAGGCCAAAGGAAGATGATGGTTGTATTGGACGGGCTTTGATTTTCAGTGACGACTCTCATTAGCGTATACACATCCACGCTCGATTAGTTTTAAGGTCAGAGAGAGCAGAAGACATGCTAACCCGGTAGAGCGCGAAAGAGGCTACAGGTAAAGGAGCAGGTGGAGGCAAGGAGGCAGGAAAATGCTTTTTTAGAGCTTTTAACCATGTTATAGTCGTTTCCCCTTCTCATTTACCCTCTTGAAGTTGTATTTAGTATGATTCATGCATGTTTCAGTAATCCTTATACTCCAGTACACGTCAACTGTTCTTTACTTACTCGGTGATACCCGCAGGATTCGGCAGCATTGCATAACATTTTGGTACAAATTTTTCGAAATCGCTAATGACTACTGTGATCTGCAGCTATCTGTAGGAGATAACAACAGCTGCATGGCTCTTTGTTGTTCACGGCCATGTCAGCTCCCACTGGGCATCGCAGTTTTCTATTTCTAGTTATCTTCTTTTATTAACCTGCTTTAGATCAATATTTCATCACTGAAAATGTCCAAATTATACCATAACGATCCATATGTCATAGATTATAACTGTATAGCACAATATGTCTTATTTCAAAAGGTAGAAGTAGTATTTTTCTAACTGGACACAGAAAGGGATGGGTCACACCTGTAATAAACATGGGTCTATGATATGCTTGCATTTTACTTTGTTTGATTACAATTCTCTCCAATTCTTACCAACTTTGTGGTGGAAAAATGTTTACTCTTTTCGTGAAATGTATTTAAGCAGAAATGTGAAAAGTACAGCCCTTAAATTCCAGCTCTTGTCTGGAATTGAGGGACTGTTCCATTGGACAAGATTTTTGCCCTGAACAGTGGATGTTTGATAATAACCGATTGCATTTTTTGTACAGCACAGAAGAATAGGTTTAGATTCAATAAATGTAGAGTTCACCTAAGGGCATGCATCCATTTAGAGAACTGGTTACACAAAATTGGGGAGGGACATGAACATCTCTATTTTTACACATGGATATTATGGGGTTTTTTCAGCGAAACGAAGGAGCTCATCGGTCACCTATCATTTGCAAACAAAATCACATTTCTCTCAGAGTTTGGTACTTTGCTCATTGATTCTGTAGAAATCCACAAAGTTTTTTAGGCTAACATGACATTTGTTTTTATTTTCCTTTATTTTCTCCTCGTGAGCATCCATATTTGTTTTAACCTGAACTGGCCATGCTTATCCCTGATTGGCTAGCACACCCGTGAATCACGCCCATCTGAACTCAAGGTGATTGTACACTATTGGAAAAGTGTGTATTTTGGACCCCAGGCAACAAAACTCCATCTTTCCTCCTAAAATCTTGTCGATACCATCATGCATAACTCATTTAAGCCCTTTCATGCCTTTCTCCCAAACTTTATCATCTTTATTACCCCCCAACAATAAATTTACCCATCTAGCCATGACCAGTCCAGGAGGCAGCAGAAGGAAAGGCCTGCGACGTGGAATAATTACACCGCTCTGAGCACCGCTGGCAGCCCGGGGGGGAGCCAAATCTGATACGGCCCGCTACCGTATGGCCGAGAGCGCGCCTCTCTCCTCATCAGCGCATAAATCTGAGTGAAAACTGGCACGCGGCGAGCAAGTGATTATCCGACATAATCAAGCATTCACTGTCCTCATGTCAGGGAGAAGCCACTGTATGCTAATGTGTGCTTGGTATCCCACGGTAACGCTTCGGTCACCCCTCCCCGGAGCGGAGTGAATACACATTTAAGCAGGATTTACGACGTTCGGGACATCGCCGGGAGGGTTAAGCTCTTGTTTTATGGGCGCGATGTTAAGGGGGAGATCTCGGAGATTTTATGAGCGCCACTTCAAACCGTGAAACCGTCTATTTTCCTCTTCAGTGCTAATGTGCAAGTGTGAAATCTCAACAGAATGGAAACTATGGTGCGTTACGAGATTTGATAATGGTGTGTTTGAATGGAGCGAGTGTGAGCTCTGTGTTAATGTGAGAAAAGCTGTATTATACTAACTGACTAAATATTGGGAACATAAACATAAGGATGATACACCGATAGCCGTCCATAATCTGGTCTATTTGTCAGCAATGAGTTGCGATATTACAATTCAAAAGACATTACAACAGTTCTACAGTTATGTGGCATATTTTACGCCAGATGCCCTTCCTCTCAGCCACATAGAGTGACTGGAGCGGGCATGAGAGTGAGGCGCCTTGATCAGGGACATAACAGGAGGTTAGAACTTGCATCTTTCTAAAGGTCACTTGATCCAAATGGCAAAGCATACCTTATTATTGATTTGTGTAGGTGACATAGTACCCTGCATTTGACCCAACATGTCAGGAGCAGAGGACCCATCTCCAGATCTTGAGCTAGTCTTCGTCAGGACTACTTTATCTGAACAAATTTGCCTGTTGTGCATGTTTTAGATTAATGGGGAAACCAAAGTGCCCAGAGGAAACCCACCCAGACATGAGCAGAACATGCAAACTCCAACCCTGGATCTCCTTACTGTGAGAGCCACTTTTAGCCTCTTGAACAATAATATTTTCGCTTTTCCAACAACAATGTCTTTATAAAACATACTCTGCTTAGTGGACAGAGGTGGGTAGCATAGCCAAAACTTGTACTTAAGAGTGACGTTACTTCAAAATGATATTACTCCAGTAGAAGTACAAAGTAGAAGTCCAATAAACTACTAAAGTAAGAGCAAAAAAGTTACTTGAGTAGTACTTTTCTCAAACAGAGTAGCTTAAAGGGTAACTGTCAGCACTTAACATATGATTTATAATTTGAAAGACAAGACATTAAATCATTTACAAAATCTGGTATTTTCAAAAGGACAGACACAACAATTTGAAAAACGAAATCATATCTGAAGGAGCAGTGCAAGAAACACAAATGTCCAAATCATTTCATATATTAACATAAAGCTTTCGTCACTTACTGCAAGCGGGACTTACTAAACGCGGGAAAAATAACCCAAACTTTTACTCGTGAGAGTACTGCTATGGTAACAAAAATATTACTCAAGCAGGAGTAATAGTATGCTGCTAGAAACGTATTCTAAAAAGTGCAATTTCTTTAAAAAGCTACTCAAGTAAATGTAACCGAGCACTACCCACCTCTCTTATTGGACCTAATAAAATAAAAGCGTACATAAAATGGAGCTGTACATTTTGTCAAGTTACCCTCCGTAGCGCGTGTTTAAATATTTATGACAAGGCATTCTGTACTTCACCTGCGTCTTGTTAAACTATATAAGAACAACAACAAGCCAGCCACCATCAGCAGAAACACTGCTGTCTAGTGCTTACGCCTAATAGAGAGGCTCTTGTTTGTCGTTGAATTTATGCATGCAAGTGGTTTTAAAGTGTGAAAACTCTTGACTTTATCGTATCACTCCACTCCCGATGTCCCGAACTAGAGACCATGTATACAATGATTGACACCGCTCCATCTGGACAGCCAGGATTAAACCTATCAATCACTTAAAGCAAGGAGACGCACACAAAAAGAAGGGGGAAAAAAATTGTGGCAGTAAATTCAATTGCGAGCAGGGGGTAGAAAATTGAGGTGAAGAAATATAGAGGGCCATTACAGAGCTATAGGGCTGCTCGAGAGTCCATAAATTCATATCAAATGACTGGAGGAGCGGAGTAAGGGAGAGGTTACGGTGAGCGGGACTGCTTTTGTCTGCTTTTGTGCGCAGCCAAGGACGGGCCGTTTTACAAGTGCGACGTTAACAGTCCCCGGGATAACAAATCAAGACGAAAACGAGGGTTTTTTAAGAGTATGGGGCAGGCTGGCAGGTAGAAGCAGGACTGTGTTTATCTGTACGTGACTTTGGTTGTGTGGAGGTCATGAGCGTGCGGGGTTTGCGGGAGTGTGTGGCTTTAGATGTAATGTGTTGTGTCAACTTTTAAGTCAGATGCTCTTCCTGATTCAATTGATACCATTACGGCTGGGTACTGTTAAAATGCGCTAAGATGGTACAAAAAAAAAGTTAAGGTACTATTGTTAGCAAAACTAACAGTTAAAAGTTTGGACACACTCTTTCCATTATGGTAAACGGTCACATTTGTTTATGGTGCTTTTCCACCTTCAAGGCTTTACATCATCACACACACCAGTGTACGCAGACACTGGATGAGGTGGGTTAAGTGTCTTGCCAAAGGACACAACAACAGCATTCATTTGTGGGAAATGAAATCGTGTCGCCAACCTGTGGGTCAGTGGATTTGATCCCTCAGCTAATGCTGTTTACGTCAAGAGCTGGATTCGAACTGCCAAACTTCAGATCAGTGGACAAACGCTCAGGCAATTAAGCTACTGTCACCCCTGAGCTACTTTTATGTTGCTACTTTTATGTTTCTGCTTTATTTCCATGATTATTTACATACGGACTGAATTTCTTGACCCTGAGAAAGCACAGCAGAGAAGTGAAATACTTTGATGAATTAAAAAAATTTAGTATTTAACTGCTACAAAATTCCATATATTTTGCTTCATATATTTGATGTCTTTTGTATGTATATAAAAAATAAGGGGAAAAAAAACAAAACATGAATCTGTAACTACAGCTTGAATAACAAGTAGCACACAAAAATGTGTGCCACCAAATATACATAGATATAGATTATATATTTTTACTATATGACATTTCTTATCTATGGGTTTGTTCTGTTCATTGCTTATTAACTATTGACGGGTTTCAATAGCAACATTTTCTGGGCTTTTTCCCTTTAAAAAGACATACTATTATACAGTAAATAGTAAACCGAGTTACGACGTGTATCCTGTGGGTTCTGTTTTGGCGTCCCCACTCACGTTTGATGGTGAGGTCTCCGTAGTTGGACACTCCCACGCCTTTGTCCGAGTGCACGATGCAGCGGTACCGGCCCGAGTCTCCCTTGGTGGTGTTCTCCAGCTCAAAGGTCCCGATGAAGCGGCGGTTGTTCCAGGGTTTGGTGGCCTTCATGGGGGCCTCTCGTCCGCCGATGCCCTGTGGAGGAGACACGGGAGGGGTCATGAGGCAGGTGCACTGGCCTTCTACAATTATTATCGATGTTTGGGTTTGTTGTGCCGCTATGGGTTCCAGCTGCTTGTTCTATGCAACATTCTGAGGATTTTTTCACATTCAAAGAGGGCTATTTTGTTAACCGTTATGGAGACAGTCCTAATTTTGTATCATTTTGAAGCACATGGATAGACTATGCATTTTGTCAATACTCAGAACTGTACAAACCAAAAAACTATACACACCTACTACACTAGGCATGCCCAAACTGTGGTCCGGGGGCAAAACACAGCCCTCAGACCAATTTTTCTTGGCCCTCGAGCTTCAAGGATTTTTGGCCGATATTACTTTAAACAGTACTTTTTTCTGTACAGTTCTGAAAATCTAATTTAACAAGCCCATATCAAATATATAATGTGCCCTATGTAAGCATGAATAAAGGTCTAGTGGTTCAGTCTAACTTGTAATAATAATGCAGATTTGAAGTATTCGCTGTATTGGCGACGAGTCTATGGCCCTCAATCAGCCCTCAGCTTTGTCTGTGTTTTTATATGTGGCCCTTAATGAGTACCCCTGCTGTACTACACGTTTATTCTAAGTGGTCATACGTTTGAATATCTCCTGATATGAAGTACATTTTATACATTATATTACATACGACTGTGTGTGACGGTATTGTATAAAAGAAAGGAAAAAAGGAATGTTTTTTTTCTCCATTTCATATAGCTATTACACATTTTATCAGGACAATGCATAGAGATTTGGCTGCATTAAGTCCAAGAGCAAAGTTATTTATAGAACTCTCTTCGTTCCAGTCCGGCAGTACTTAAAGCAACACCGTGTAACTTTCAGAGACGGCACACGTCACCATCATAATTCCGTGGAAATAGAAAGATAAAACCACGCTTCACTCTCCATGGACATAGATGACTTTAATGTCATGCTGTGGAATATTATTTCCATTTGTGGAGATGCAAGTCCGCTCAGAGTAAGAACACGTGTTATTCTATGGTTTTCAATACAATAAAATCACACACACACACACGCACACACCCCCCCCCCCTGCACACCCACACACACACACATACACACCCACACTTGTTAATGGACAGTCTGTGGCCTCCATTGTCCCCCTGCCCTTTTTGGACCAGGTACAACCACTGCAGTGTCCAAAATGGAAAGGTTTAATAAGTGAAGTGTCTCGACCTTCAGTAACGGCTGCCATCTTGTTTGTTTACGTCTCTCTGTCATTCCCTTTGGTGGTTTAGAGGCTACACGTGCATTCATCACGCACACATACACACGATGCTAAACTACATGGGTTCTCCGCAGCTGTCCGCCCTCACAACAGGCAGATGGAGGACAATTGTTCATTAGAAATATTTCTTCATTAGCGTCATTGGGGGACTGCTCTTAATGCTTGTTTTTCCAGCGCGGCGGCTAACGAGGGCACGTTTGTTAAATTGATGGAGGAGCGGTCTAGCATGGCCGGGATTATTCAAATTAATCCCGGCCCTGAATTTGTAGTCTGAACAATATGGGAATGGACAGAATATTGGTATTAGGGGATATTATCTGTATGAGCAAAATTCACAGATTTACAGGCCTTTTTTTTTTTTTTTTTTCCATTTGTAATGGAACTAGATTACAGATCAACCAATATGTTTTTTTTCTCATGACCAATGCCGATTGTTTAGAATCCAGAGGAACCGATAACCCATAATCTGTAGAGCGGATATCTTTTGGTTGATTTATCGTATTGCCCCCCACATTTCTTGAAGTACACAAATAAAACTTTATTCTTATTTATTTAGGAATCCACCCATCCATTTTTTTCCGCTTATCCGGGGCCAGCAGTCTAAGCAGGGACTCCCAGACTTCTCTCTCCCAAGACACGTCCTCCAGCTTCTCCGGTGGGACCCCAAGGCTTTCCCAGGCCAGCCGAGAGACATAGTCCCTCCAACGTGTCCTGGGTCTTCCCTCGGGCTTCCTCGTGGTGGGACATGCCCGGAACACCTATCTACCTCCACCCTTTGTTTAGGCAACAGGGTGTAAATAAAATACCTCTAAATCTAACTTTGAAATAGATGAACAATGAGCTTTCAGAAAACGTACAACATTAAAATACATCAGAGAAGATAAATTTGTTCTTTTTAAAAAAACTACAACTAATCAAACCATCCTGAATTTGCCATATTGTGTCTTATTGTGTTTAAATCTGGCCAATCTGGTAGTTTAGACTTCAACAAACGCATGGTCCTTGTCAGTTTAACAGTCCCCAATTCAGTCTCTCCTAAACTGCTAAAAATATGTTCTTTTTATTTCACAAAACAAAACACAAGGCTGGGTATTTCAGGGAGAGTTTAAAGGTTACACAGTGCCGCTTTAATTGAACAAAGAAACTCTTTTTATGCAGTAACGAAGATTTGCAGTGATGTCGTGGGTGAAAGCTAAGGCAGAGAGCATTGTGGGAAGTAACACATTTATTCATACTTCAAGTCTATTACTTTTCAAATATGTTAACTCCATCACCTCTGTGTGGCCTTTTCTATACAATTTCTCCATTTTAATATATGGTGTGTGTGTGTGTGTGTGTGTGTGTGTGTGTGTGTGGTGTCTCATCTCTGAAAGAAGTGGAGATTGATAAAATGTTAACTGTGGATTTCAACAAAGTAAAAAAAAAAAAAGATTTGTAAAACTTTATAACCTTCACATCAGCACATTTGTGAGGATAAGCTACAGGGTTCTTTTCAATGACAGAATAGGCCTGTCAAAAATATGAATTTGACAAGAAACGACTTTATATATTAAACTATAATGAATATGTCTTACATGAAGGCTCAAATTGTTCATCAGACTTGAATGCCAAGTTAACCCTATGTATTTGTGTTCAGTTGTGGATAACTTACTTATCTTAAAAGCTGTGTTTTGGTAGAATTTAGTAGTTGTAGAAGCCGAGAAGAACAGAAGCTGAAATATTTGTATTGCTCATAGTTTCGGTAAGTTAGTATGGTACCAATACCCCTTGGTTTTGGTAGTATGATTTATGTATTTTTCGAACTATAAGGCGCACTTTTTTTCATAGTTTGGCCAGGGGTGCGACTTATACTTAGATGCGATTTATATGTGAAACATGTTTTTTTCTTTATTATTATGCATTTTTTGGCTGCTGCGATTTATACTCCAGAAAATATGGTAGTATTTGTAGCAGTATTAGCAATAGTAGTTTCTGGCCGCTGACTACTCTGTGTTGGGTACTAGGGTTGTCAAAAGCATTGAAAATCAGATACTAATCAATACTAAAACTAGCATCAAAACTAGATACTCATTTAAAAAAGTATCAATACTATAAATATGTCACATATGAAAAGAACCTTTCCTGAATGATCTTGAGTTGTATCAATACAAATATAAGACCAAATAGACTATTATATACCCACGGACCATTATGGAACCTACTTGGACGACTGAGAGATTACACGTATGTAACACTGCACAGTAATATAAAAGACAGTACTATGAACTAAAGTTGAAAATTGCAACCTATTGTCATTGTACTGTGAAAAAAGTGACTTTTTATTATCATCATGGCATCAGAATTGGTATTGCGTATCCGGGTCTATTCCTTAGCATAGAAATCAGGTTTGAAATGTTTGTATTGGGATCACTAAGTAGTAGCACTCTTGTAGTATATTTCAAATTCTGCTGCTACTTTGATCTTTTAAATTATTATAAAGAAAACTAAAAATAAAGTTTGCACCGAACCTGTAGCCAGAGCCTGAAGTTGTCCCTCTTGCGACCGTTGACCGTGCAGTGGAACGACGCAGACTGTCCCGCATTCACCTCCACTCCTTTTATCGTCAGGAAATGAGGAGTGTTCACTGAAAGACAAATTAAACACAAAAATATTTAGTTACAAAAAAAAAAAATATCTGAAATCCAGTCAACATTTGTGAGGTTTGAATCTAATGTATCACTTTTCGCTGCAGCCCGTGCCAGTCTCTGCGCACCCACTTTGAGCACTTTGCCAAGGATTGCATTTAACAGCGTCCAAGACCACGGGAAATTCACTTAAATAGATGGTGTTTCATAGTTTATAGTGATACCTGCCAACACCAAGAGCTTCCATCAAATTCTTAACAACTGATCACGGAAAGCGCCGATTTTGTTTCCAGTCAAGATATTTTTAAAGTGAAGCTAAATCATTTTTTTTTATTACTAAACTGTGTGTATATAGTGTGTTAATAGCAATGTCTACTGTTCCTAGTCATCTTTTGGCAACTTTAATGCAAACTAGCTAAATTTGCAACTTTCTGTTCAACTTAAATCTAAGTTTGTGCTGCCTTCTGTGCAATTTCAAGCAGTTGGTGACATCACACAAGACTGCCCTGATTAAAACCAGGTTGCAGAGTGTGAATACCTGTCAGAACAATCACACTGCTCCTTACACCTCCAGACCCCGCCCCTCCTTCCCCCCTCACTCTTTCCTTTAGTCCTCCAGGTACCGCCTGGTTTAGCAGCTCTATTTTTAAATGCGGTTGTGGGCGGAGTTTCGGTGTTTTCCCACTTAAAGTTGTTTCGATCTTTGACGCCACTGCTCAACTCTGTAGTAGAAATGAATATGCAAAAACCTCCTAGGACAACACATTTTGGGTTGTCTAGGCCATAATACATTTTTTTTTTTCTCTGCAAGGTCCTGGTGTCCACATATGAGGTCATTAAACTGTCACTTAAAGATGACAGAAGAGTTTAACATATAGTTTAGATTCAAGATGGACTTTGTACCTGTCAGCAGCACTTCAAATGAGCCACATTGTTCCAAGAGGCACAATTGTTATTTGTCATTTTGTTTTTACACTCAGGAAAAATGTTGCTGTGTTCAGACACTTAATACTTTTTGCAAATCGTTATTTTGTTTTATTTTGTTCTGTCAAAATCATTAAAAAGTACAACGAATGTCCTCATATGTGGACATCAATTTATTCATAGTGTAAAAATATAGCTCTTTATTTTTACACTCATCAGGTCCCAACCAGCCCAAATAAAGAGAAATGAATAAAACATGCAAGCAATATCTAATAGGGAAAGTTTCTGATATTTAGGATTTTTGTTTGTTTTCAAGTCTCATTTTAGTTGTTCTTTTGTCATTTAACAATCTGTAAGTAAACATCATAGTCTTGGTTTTTGTTTAATTCAAGTTTAGAATCATAGGCTCCATAAATGTCTAAATACTTTTTGTTTCAGTTTGATTTTAACGTTCTATTTCTATTCCATCATTCAGGTGAGTTTCCATCTCCAGAAAAGCGCCGTACTACCACTTTAATCAAGTACCGAATCAAATATGGCATTAACTATCCATCATTTCATCACATTTCATCTCTGCAGTGTTAAAATATTTTACACCATTTCTAAACACTGATTAACAGTACCTTCAGTGATCGGGCTACAAAATAACTTAAACAGAAAATATTTGATTAGTATCCCTTCTCTGTGTGTGGAAATAGGCCGATTCAGTGGAGCGACCTTGATTTGGAAACAAAATGAAATCTCCAAAGACCAAGCTAAAGCTAATTTTCTCTCTTACATCGTGGAATAGTTCAGACAACACGGTACCTACACAAGCACTCGAAATCGGGTTAATATATGATTTTAAGAGTTATAAGAACATTCAGATAACAGGTAAGCAGTGCAATCGGCTCATTTCTTTTTTAATCGTGGTTCCTCTCATTGAGATTTTGCAGTTTTCTGGACCTTTAACAGTACATAAATATCATGTAATCAGATTATAACCAAGGTGGAAGTAGTACTCTGTTGTGATACTTAAGTAAAAGTACAAATACTGGAGCAAAAAACACAAAAGTAAAAGTATCACTTGAAAAAAAAATCAACTTAAATAAAAGTATTAAAGTGCCTGTTTGAATATATGCTTAAAGAGTAAAAAGTAAACGTATTTAGCGCAGTTTGAAATCTAATAAAGCTTCAAATGTAGAGATTGATACAGATTTGTGCTGAATTTTGCTCAACAGAAACAGATTTTTTTTTCCTAGCTGTTTTATTAGCATATTTTTGACCTTGATAAAAAAAAAATAAACCCCTCAGCCTTTTCAGCAGGACTCAAACAACAAAAGTGTAGTTGAGACGAAAATACAGATGCCTGCTTTCAAAGGTAACGAAGTAAAACGTATCTATTTTAAAATGTATATATACCTAAAAATGTTACTTAAGTACAATCTTTTACTACTTTCACTTTGTTACATTCCACCACTGGATTATAATAAGCCCAGTATCTGTTAGGGCTGAATGGTTAGGGGAAAAATACGTAATTGCATTTTTTTTCTTGCAATGGTGTTTAAATGTGTGGTTTATGTTTAGATAATAGGTTTTTGTAGGTTCACGTCTTAAACACATCCAGGAGAATTGACGAAAATACATACGAGCCGACAAAACAACACAAGAATCACAGCTCTTAAAAACTACAGGCTCAGCAGTTTTTTATGGAAAATAAGACTCCAAAAACAGAAGCTGTTGCGATTTGCCAAACGTGTCTTTTCGAATTTTGATTGGATTTCGGTTCATCTTCCAGCCTTGGTGCACTTTTCTTGACTTTGTGTCGTCAATCGTCCGATGCCAAAAACGACAGATCTATTTTTCCCGGTGATAATGACTCCTTTAATGACAGAGGCAGAGGAGACAGGCCCCCCACCGGCACAATCACACCTTTGTGAACGAGGGGGAGTATTATTAGAAAATGAACTGGCTCGCATCCGCAGGAAGTCAAGTGGTACAAGCAGTATGTGAAGTACGTGTATTATGTAGTAGTAGTCATTGTCGTAGTCATGAGGGCAGCAGCATTTGTTGAAAATGTGTTGGTTGCAGTGACAGCATTGGTAGAAAAATGAATATAGTCATGGTACTAGCTTGATACAAGAAGATGGTAGTAGTACTAGTAGGCCTGGAAATAGTATTGGTACTATTGGTATTCTTCTTTTATATATTTTACATTTGGGTAGGAATTCTTATGAAGTCTTGAATTTAATGAACTGAAACAAATCAAAACTTAGTTCTGCTACTACTGCTACTATTACCACCATCACTGCTTACTACTGCATACTACATATTACTACTATTACTGCTTACTACTACATTGTCATGATCCCTGTTCTGTTCTGTCACGATTCCTGTTCTGCTCTCCCTGCGCCCTCGTCTTCCCCCCTCCCTCACCTGTCTGTCTCCGGAGCTGGGCGGAATCCGGACTCCTCCCACGCGCACCTGCTCCCCATCAGCGCAATCAACGCCACCTGCCGCGGATAAGAGGGGTCCGGACGAGTCACTCGGTGCCGGAACGTCCGCGTGTTTCACGTGATTATGCTCATGGCTTAGTACTTTGATCCTTTCTTGTACACTCTTGTCTTATTGGAACTTTTTTGCTCTGCTCCAGATCTCCGCCCCAGAACCAGCTCCGGACTCCCCCAGCACCCGCACCTCCGCCCTGGTATGGTCTTGTGTCTTCATTGTCGTGCACTTTTGTCTCTCTGCGCTCACGGACCTGCACCCACGCTCCCCAGCTACTCTGGATTTATGAACTATGTTATTTCGGACACTATGCTATGAAGCAGCCTCGTTCCCCGGCCTTGTGGATAAATGAACTGTGGTCTCTATGAACACTTATTGTGAATAAAAACATTGTTAAAATTTCGTGAGTCTCGCAGCTTTGGTCCCTACGCCCCGCTGGTTACGACATACATACTACTACTTTTACTACTATTACTGTTTACTACTACAACTATTATCACTTACTACTATTACCGCTACTACTACTATTACCACCACCACCACCACCACCACCACCACCACCACTACTACTACTACTAGTACCACTTACTACTGCTACCACTAAGTACTACTACTACCACTGTGACCACTACTACTTCTTGCAGGCGGTGGCATTGGTAACATCATTAGTCCATGAAATAATAAGTGATAGAACATACTGTAGTGTGAAGTTGTCACGTACCTGTTATCTATCAGTATTTCTGTATTTCAGCATTTTATTTTCATATTTCCATTACAATCGCCTCTACCTCTGCCCCGTAATTTGACTTTTTCTTACAGAGAAACCCGCTGGTCACAGGGCAGAGTATCGATCACTCACATTTTTACATGCCTCTACATGGATCACGTCGCACAGTATTGATCCGCTCTGATACATTTATATGCGGCGCCTTCAGCCGTACAAATCCATGCTCTATTGACACAACATTTGTAGGATTTCTCGTGCTTTCAAACAGTTAGCCGATCATTAGTCGCTAACAATCAGTGTGTGTGATATTTCAATGACAAAAGGACACTGTCGATTGATAAATACATAGTTATTGATTTCAAAGACACTGCTAATAGTCGGCTTTTCAAAGGTCTTATATTACACAGAATTGACCCTTGTGAGCTTTTAGCCATGTTATAATGTTTGATTAGTCCTTTAGTATTAGTCTGTCTTCGTCTCCAAAGCTCAAAATGCTTCGCTTCCACCTTGTGATGTCATGAAGTGGTAGTTTTCAAGTTAACAGCTACATTTTGACCTTTTATTCAGTACAAATTGGGAAAAATCTGACAAAGCAGGTATGAACTTTCTGGGTTTCCACTGGATGACATCATGCAGTGGCAACCGTGTGTACTGAGCTGTATTTAAAACTGCTTAAATCGGAGAGGTGATTTTTGGTAATAGCAGGTGGCAGACCCTCCTCCAGAAAAGAAAAAAAACACACAAACAACTCCATGTTCTAACAAGGATTTAAAGGTCAATATAACAGATTCTGCTCGGATCATAGGCTCTTAAAGTGTACTACATATAAGACGTGATATGGGAGAACATTTCAGAGCAGGTATAATGGCGTTAAGAGCTCCTTATGGTCTAGGACGGTCCTCTCTGATGTACAGAAACAACTGTTGACTGCACTGGTGCTGTTTATAAGTGCATCAAGTGTTTACAAGAGGCTAATGGGCACAAGGAGCTCGGCTGGGTAGATATAGAACATTTGACATGTTCTATAGGAGCAGAAAAAAAACACTGCATTAGTGATATATTTATTACAACTCTTAAAAATACCTGCTTTGTTTGGTTCAGCTTGGCATTACTGAATGATTGGGAGGCCTGTAGACAAAAGGACATATTGTGTAAAAGAATGATTAGTGAAAATTAATAGCTCTTGTTGGTTATAATGTGGTAATACAGGAAGAGCTCCACTGGGTTTTTAAACTCCTTCACTAGAATCATGGGGATAATTTCAGTCCCGGAATTGCTAATCTCTGCTGAATAAATAGTAAAAGGCAGTTGTTAACTTGAAAAATACCACTATGTGACATCACAAGGTGTAAAAGAGCACTTTGAGCTTTGGACATGGAGTAATTTAGCATTATGAAACATATGTGAATGAAACAAAACAACTGTGGCTAAGCATGTTTTGCATAATATAAGACCTTTTACTTTGAATCAATGGGTATATAAAATCAAAAGTGGAAAAAAGGATAAAAACAGTATTGCAAAATGTTGATAATGGGCTATAGTTAAATAAAAATAACAGCTGTCAGTGTAGTCAGGGATGGGAAGAGTACCTACAAATTGTACTTAAAGCTACAGGTAACTGATAGACTATAAGAACGATTTAAAAAACAATACCATATCTAAAAGGATCGAAGCAAGAAACACAAAGAAGAAGAAGACTTACTCGCATTAGGAAGGGTAATTAAAACACATAGTCAAGCAAGAGCACTGTAACACTACACAATTATTACTCAAATAGTCAAAAGTATGTATTATTAGTATTAAAAAAGTTACTCTGAGAAATGCAACTAAGTACTACCCATTTCTGACTATAGCTGCATTGTTGTTTTTTAAGATAATTCAAGTAATTTGTCTTTAGCTATTCCCAACGCTCATCCTAGGTCATTTTTGTGTATCCATAAATCCTACACGAGTTCTATCCGTTGACATTTATGGACTATTCCCAGATTGTTGTCTTGTCAGGAGGCCTTGGCGTGCTCCTTGTATGGGACAGGTGTCACGGAGAGGACATGGACTTTAGTATCGCGATGTTGTTTTTATGGAGAAGGCAGATCAGACTTACTGCACTGATGTCCCTGGACCACCACGTCTTTAATGGCCACCAAACCGCGCTGCCCCGAGGTTACCACTTCAAATACGATCTGTGGAGAGAGAAAGAGGAGAGAGAGAGGGAGTTATAACGAGGTGATGAATGGGCACGTGTCAGACTGTAGCGTTTGTACAGAGGGAGGAGGAGAGAGGTAATGCAGTATAACGGTAGTGTAGTAGTGATCGAGGGCTGCGAGACTCATCGAAATCTAATCGAAATGGAAAGCAAAGGAGCAAAAATATTTACAAATATATAGTTATATTCAGTAATGCCGCTGCCGCTTTTTTAGAAAACATTCTTCTGGCATGAGTATTGCCCAGATACCAACTAATCATTATTAAAATAGTCAACGATTATTTTAAAGGTGCTAAATTACACAAAATTGACTCCTGTAAGATTTGTAAGATAGTTGTGTTATGTTTATATGTCCTTAAAAACATACCTGGAGTTCTGTTTTGTTTCATTCACACATGTTTTCATGAGCTCCCCAAAGCTCAAAATACCCTGTTCCACCTTGTGATGTCATTTAGTGGTAACGTTAAACTTAACCCTTTAAGGACTGAGTACACTATAGACCAGTATAGCTCGCCTAGACTTTTATTCTTTTTTTAGCCATAAAAATCATGTTAAAGGAAGTATCAGAATGTACTGCATTTTTTCACACAACTACCTCTGTTTTACGTATCCATTTGTATTTTTTCTTTGACACATTGAATAACTGCACCTGTGCTCTCATTCGTCATCTTCAAGGGACAATGGAGGCAGATTACCGTAATGACAGTAAAATATTTAAAGAGCCCCATGCGTCTGCTTTGAGATGCCGTTTGAATTTACATGAGAGCACAATTGGTTGCGGGGTTATGGTAATGAAAATTCCGTAACCACGCTCTATCGGCGACGATAGCATCTGCCTCTAGAGCAGGGGTGTCAAACTCAATTTCACCGAGGGCGACATCAGCAAAATGGCTGCACCCAAATTTGAGTAAATGTAAAAAATATGACTGTAACTGCGTATCTCCTCATAAACTGACACTTTAAGACAGTCATATATTTTAATTTACCTTGTTGCGGACCACATAAAAAGACGTGGCGGGCCGCATTTGGCCCCCGGGCCTTGAGTTTCACACGTGTTCTACAGGGTTAATAGCCATTTTTAGACTCAACTGCTTTACTTTTCAATACGCTAGAATAATATGTGGTTGCTTTTATTTTGGAATATTTCTATTTTACCTTTTGTACAGTTGAGATTGTCACAGGAAACATCACCATAGAATGAAGCATTTTACATGAGGCTAAAAACAATAGCTGTAAACTTCAAAGTTAGGCATATCTGGGGCTGAAATTATCAAAATGAAAGTGAATGTGTTTCGAGTGCACAGTAGAGCACTTCCTTTATTACAATTAATGACATCACAAGTTGGAACAGAGTGTTTCCAGTTTCAGAAAAGAACTCATAAATATGCAGGATTTGTGTGTTAAACCTGTGTGAACGCAACAAAACACAAATCCGGGTATGTTTGTGATGCGGAAACAACATTATAACATAGATATGAAATAGTGCAACATTAATAGTTGATGAATAGTTTTGATTAATCATTGCGAGAGAGGGCGTTATAACAAGGTGACGAATGGGCAAATGAGATGATGGACAGTAGCGTTTATACAGAGGGAGGAGAGAGCGACAGGCCTGGTAATGTAGTAATGTGATCAAGTCTGAAGTCCACAGCTGTGCGGGCTCAACGCTGCAGGATACTCTAGTTATTTCCACAATATGTCACCAGAGAGAGGTGCAATGACAGTGCAAGTGAGAAATCCAGTTTAAGGTCTTAAGATGATTAGTGAAGATGGTGTGGGCAGGGGGAAAAAAAAAAAAAGGTAAGACAGGGTTTTGTTGAGTTGAATTTAATGTGAAAAGAGCATATATAGATTTTGGTGGTGATCAAACTATTTTTAAAAAGTTTACTGTAAACCTTTAGACTTAAATTGGGTGACCATCTCGAATAGAAGTGAAAGGTTATGTGCCTGGGGTCTAAAATACATGCTCCCCTGTTTTCAGATGGGCGTGATTGATAGATATGGCTGCTTACGAAGAAAAAAGGAAATAGAAACTGAAAAAAACAATTGCACGTGCATGTTTGACCGGGCTTGAGACGCAACGGAGGACATGGAGACCAGACTGATATCAATATGTATAAAAAAAAAATAGAGATCAGTCTAGATTTGTCAACCAAACAAGTTATGCAAATTAATTCTACAAAGGCTGCCATGATGCAATCGTCCTCAATTTTAACTCCAAAAATGTATTGAAAGACTTTATAAAATGTTACCTTAATTTTTTCTATGTAAATCTCACTTTTTGTTTATATAATTACAGTGGGACCATGGAAGAGTTGGGAAATTATTTACAGCTACACTTTAGAACTTTTTTTTCTGGTAGAGGGTCTATTACCTGCTTGTCTTCTAGAGGAGCTATTGCTTTGCCTAGAATGTTACACTTATCCAACTTGCATTTAGTCAAATACTTGTATAGCCGACAAAATATGCAGTAGCCAAGACTATTTACAGTCTCCTAAATACAGTGTACTTTATAATGGAGTCATGCAGAGTCCCTTTTAAGTGCCATTTGTACCAACAGTTGCTTTACATCTCGAGTGTCGGACATGCTAGCTGCGAGCGTGATGACAGAGATCCTCAAATCCGTAACATCTGTGCAGTACGGGTCTAACTTTGCACTATTCTGGGTGCGCTTTTTCCTCAACACATGTGCAGAGTCGTGGCAGAGGCGTGTCTGGAGCTATGCCAGTGATAAAAAGGGAAACGCGGGCCGGTTCCAGAGCAGGGCGTGGTGCTGACTCCACACGCACTCACACATGTTCAGGATGCCTTCACTAATGTAAGTCTGTGTGATCCACCACAGAGGCTGTGGAGGTGGGTTTCAGATGGCATAGCATCCTATAGGCCTGTGAGGTTTAAAGATACACTATGGAACTTTTCTCACTTTTTTTTTTCTTTTTAATTATTATTTTGACTGTAGAATTTAACATACACATTATACTTATCTATCCTCATGGAAAAAAGCAAGTTACAGCTTACATCTGTGGAGAGGCAACCTCATTCACAGCATGATGGGGGGTTTTTTTGTTTTTGTTTTTTGCAGTTGTTTTTTAACACCTATTAACTAAAGCCTTAATACATGCAAGATAGATGAGTTTAACACCATACTGTGTGACATTTTAGGTACAGTTGTCCCTCACTGTAACGCGGTCAACCTTTCGCAGATTTTTTTTGCGCAATTTTGCCACAGTATGGCATTAAGCTTATCTGCTTGGAGACTGGCAAGTTACTGGTTAGATTTTTGGAGAGACGGCCATACCCACAGTAATAATAATGCATGGTTTTCAAATTTTGTTTCAGATTTTTGGTAGATTTTTATTTTATTATTTATTTATTTCCCAACAACAAAACCTCTGTAATTAAATCCATGAAATAAATAAAGTTCTTTAGTTTGTTTCATTCCAAGATGGTGTGCTTTTAATATTTAATATCTGAGAACCTTTAATATTGTGCACTTATTGTTAAAGTGGACCTATTTAACCATGTTGTAGTTGTTTTAACTTCTTACTTACCCTCTTCAAAGTTGTATTTAGTTTGATTCATGCATGTTTGAGTAATCTATCCTCCTGTATTCAAGACGTTATTGCTCCAAACAACCCCATTTTTCACCGCTACCAGTACACGCCCTCTGTTATGTACTTCCTTTGTTTTCCAGTTATATTTTCTTAATCGGTGATACACGTAGGATTCAGCAGCAGCACATAGTCATTTTGTTTCAAATGGTCAGCGGACATGTTTCTTTTATAATCATTTTAGATGAATATTGCAATTTTAAATGTCTAAATTATGACACAATGATCCACAGGTGTCACAGATTAATACCGTAAATTCCGGACTACAAAGCGCATCTCATTAAAAGCCGCACACTCTAATTTTAGAGAGAAAATCAGTTTTGTACTTGTATAAGCCGCACCGGATTTTAAGCCGCAGGTATCCCACGTAGTAATATGAAAAATTAGCTAAAAACGTTCATTATATCTTCTTATTACTGTAAGAAATGAGTCACTGACAGCGAGTGACAAGCAGGAACAACATCCACTATTTTCACTTTTATGTATATACAACCAAAAACCAATTTATTATATGAGATATTTACACAGAAAAATATTACATGTGAGGATTTTTTTTTTTTACTTTTTTTTATTTAATCCGCGTAACATAAACAAATATTAAATACGTATTGCTAATGCTTTTTTTCTAACAGTGCCTGTAATGCGGCAACCTTGAAATATACGTTTGTATCGGTTACACACAAATTACGTTGCTTATGTTTTTTTACTCAACAGTGCATGAACAGCATTCCAGTATCTCCTAATAACTGGTAAAAACATATACCAATATTGCATTCTGCCACAAAAGTCACTGATCGCCTTCTTCATCTTCCTCCTGCGCACTAAAACCATCAAAGTCCTCTAATTCAGTGTCCGAATTAAACAGCCTCAGGATATCACCACTTACTACAGTCTCCTCGTTTTCGATGTCACTTGAGTGCACGTCGTCTTCTTCATCACGCAGCAGTCCAGCCTTTCGGAACCCTTTGGTGATGGTTGATGTTTTGACACGGCTCCACGCATTTAGGATCCACTGGCAGACTTGATTTAAAGACGCTCTTCGCATGCGGCCTGTTTTCGTAAAAGATTTTTCACCACTTGTCATCCAAGCCTCCCACTCTTCGCGCAGTGCCACTTTAAATGCCCGGTTCACGCTGATGTCCAGTGGCTGGAGATACTTAGTGGTACCCCCAGGAATCACAGCTGGAATTGAGTTTGTGCTCTTGATGGCAGCTTTCACTGAATCAGTTACATGGGCCCTCATGCTGTCCATAACGAGCAATGCTTTTTTTCTGTGAAAAAAGCCGCCTGGTCGCTTTGAGTAGCACTCTCTGAGCCAATCCTTCATTACGCTCTCCACCATCCAACCTTTTTTATTGACTTTCACCACGATTTCGTTTGGGAATTTCTCCTTTGGCATTGTCAGCCGCTTAAAAATCACCATCGGAGGAAGCTTTAGTCCGGATGCTGTGCAGCTCAGAACACAGGTAAAATGCGTTCTCTCATGTCCGCTTGTTTTCAGTGTGATAGACGAGTCACCTTTTTTATTTACGGTTCGAGTGAGAGGCAGGTCAAATGTCAGAGGTACTTCATCCATATTTATGATATCATCTGGCCTGATGTAATTCTCCGTTATCTTTGTTTGAGTGAATGTGTGGAAGTTAGCAAGTTTCTCCTCGTAGTCAGGAGGGAGCTGCTGACACAAAGTTGTGCGTGCCCTAATGGACAGGCCTTTCCGTTTCATAAATCTAAAACACCACGATGGCCCACCTCCAAAATCTTCTATTTTCATTTCGGTGGCGATAGCTTTAGCCTTCAGTCTGATTTGTACAGTGGAAACACCGCGGCCGCCTGCTCTCTGTGTGTTAACCCAGTCTTCCAGATAGTTTTCAAGCTCGGGCCATCTGCTATGGTTACCTCTGAAAGCTTTTCTCGTCTTTTTGCATTGGTTCAGTTCTTCATGCTGGCGTCTCCACCTTCTCACCATTGATTCATTTATGCCAAGATTACGTGCGGCAGCTCGATTTCCTTCTTCAACCGCCAGAGTGATCGCTTTTAACTTAAAAACCGCATCATACGCTTTTCTTTTAGTATTTTCCATGTTGATTAGGGTTAGTACAAATGACTGATTTACAGTAGTTGTTACAGTGCGCTTGACTGATCATACAATTTCATTGGACCTCTGTGAACTACTCATCAATTTTATTGGTCAATTGTTGCTAGGCAAAATGTTTTTGGCGCCACGAAAAAAAAAAAAAAATTATATAAGCCGCACCGCATTATAAACCGCAGTCTTTAAAGTGTAGAAAAAAAGTAGCGGCTTATAATCCGGAATTTACGGTAATACATAGCAGACACACGCACAATATGTCTTCTTTAACTCAATCTGTAGCATATGTGGATTAACTCTTTGCATACTACTTTCAAACAACAGTACATTTTAACCCAGAAAACGATTTTCCTTTCCATTCCATCTCCATTTTGAAACTCAACAGTAGAACATGGACACAAACTACTTAACAGTCATTTTGTGTTTTGTTGTCCGGGCTGTTGCCATCGCTGTTGCTACGGCGCATCCTTTTGTCATTGGAATGTACAGCGTCGGAGATAGTCGCCGTTGTCATCTGGGAGATCGGATGCCGTCAGATAAGTCTAATTATAAATGCCTTCTTTCGCCCGCTGGAATATGAAAGTAGATGTGCCAATTAGGCCCTCATTACAGGCTAATTTAAAGGAAATTAAAAAGGCTAACCACTCCGTACAACAGCAGCAGTAGACAGATGACCCAGCCCCCGCTCCCTAATTGAAATCCTTTTGTTTATGCAGCTCACATCAGCTGGAAGGCCTAATAGCTCTGATAAAATACATTCTAATACCAATGATAGCACTGTGCGTAATTGGGTATAGCAGGGATATCCGCGTGGGACCGGAGCAGTTGGTGGCATTTTAAAGTCCACTCTCTCATTTGTCATAGAGAAAAAGAAGATTCAGTGGTCAATAGCCATATCGTTGTAAAGGCGCCCCCATAGACCACGCTAACGAGACATTAGCAGATTGATTAGCGCAATGCAGCCGTAGGCTACACTGTACTCACATGAAGAACGGACACTTATGTTGCATTTTAAGATAAAGAGGAGGGATCACACATTGTATTTCTGAAGCCAGGTGCGTTGGAGAAGCCCTGTGTAGACTTCAGCATTCTGTCCATCTTGCAAAAAGTGAGCAAATGGAGTTGTTGAAATATGCGTCTCCTTACTCTATCCTTACATCTCCGCAAACCTGACTCTTATTTGCTCTGGTTTAGGGCTTCCTCCTGCTCATTTCCGTGGAAACAGTGTCCCTATGGCCATAATCTTCCACAATACGACATGCAACTCTAGTCTATCTCCATGGAGAATGTTCCCAAGTATAGTTTTAACTTTTTGTTTCCTTGGAGTCATGCAGGTGACATGCCACCTCCAGAAAGTTACATACTGTACATTTAATGAGCTGAAATGGCTTAAATTTAGAATGGGTGTCTCATAGTGAGCTTTTTTTTTTTTGAGAGGTTACTAAAAACCTACAGAACTGGACATGGACTACAGTGAAAACACTGGCAAAATAATGACACAAAACAATGTCCAACTGATAATTAAAAATATAGCTGACCTTTTTCAAATCAAGGCAAATATTCTTATTTTAAGTAGTTTCATATTTTACCTAATTTCGTAGTTTATCCTGACCTATTGCAAAAACATGATTATATCCTAGAGTCCTGCTTTTATTTAAAAATACTGCATTGTAGTTTCACATTCAAAACAAGACAAACGACAATCTCCATTAAAAGTTTGAGGATGGTCTAACAGGAGTAATTATCAAAAGGCTGGGGATGACAGGAAGCTAAACCGGTAATTAAAAAATAATTCCACACTATCAGGTGGCTTCCCTTTGACAATTGCGTAGGTTACCGTGCAATTAAAGATACCCATAATTAGTGCCGTGTTGTTAATTAGTGACAATTTCCATCTTTTCTTGGCCATGGCAGTGGATCATTGGCAGTGCTGCTGCCATGTTTGGGCCTTCTGTGGTTTAAGCCTGGACCTTCCCTCCGCACAGCCATGATGAGTCATTAGACTAGGCTTGGAGGAAAAATACAATCTACTTCAATGTCAAAGAAACAGGAGACATATTGTACTTTTGTAAAAGTACATGTCTGCTGTGGACTCGTGTACCTCACACACTACAGCACTGACTCACTCATATACATCCGTCCCTTCTCTTCAAGGTGGCCATCTCGTTAACCAAGTCATCAGCTGCATGTTATGAGCAGCAGGACCCCAAGTCTCACTCTGGACCGGTTCTACCTGGTCTTAATGAAAAACCTCTCCAAGCCCCAGCTCCCATTGGGAGGTGAAGGGTCCCTCTGCATCAATTAACATTTGGTGGACTTGTGGAACAAGTCTGGCTCCAGACTAATGGCAAGGCAAGTGTGAAATCACCTTGGCCCTGCCGGCAGTCGTGTGCACCGGGAAGTGAAAATGACTTTCAGAAATGGAAAGGCACAAGTGGCTGGGGCGGAGAGAGGAGGGCCACATTACCATGGATACGGCAGCACCAGAATCAATAATCACAGAGGTTTTCAATGGGCCATTGTACAACTGTTTGGTTCTTCTCGAATAATACATTTGTCTTACTCCTCCCAAAGACCAGGCCATAATGAGGCAGGCTTAAGCACAAAGCCTCCAACACAGAGAGGGTGCTTTATTCTCAGACACACTGGAGAAAGATAAGGACTCTGTGTTACAGCTTAGGTTAGAAAGAACCCAGCAACCTAACAGGTCACCCTAGTGCTCATCATATTTAACCTCCTGAGACCCGAGCTCTTGCATGACAGGCTTTATTCATTTCTCTTTGTTATTTGGGCTGACTGGGACCTGATGAGTCTAAATACAAAGAATATTCTTCTTACATTATGTAGTTTCTGAGAAAAAAATATGTAAATCAAATGTCCTCATATGTGGACATTTTACTCATTTTGATAAAACATTTGAATAATGATTTGCAAAAACTATTTATTAAGACCCTGAACACAGCATTGTTTGTCCTGAATGTAAAAACAAAATGAGAAACAACAATTGTGCCTCTTGGAACAATGTGTCTCATGTGAAGAGCTGCAGACAGGAGCAGGGAGAAAAACAAAAAATAATTTAAATAAAATATTCTAAACTGTTAAAAATTAATATATATAATATATTTGCATTGTTTTTGTTCTTGTATGCTGTTATTCTTCTTCTAAAAATTTGCATTGTGGCCTAGAGCAGTGGTCCCCAACCTTTTTATCACCGCGGACCGGCCAACGCTTGAAAATTTTACCGTGGACTGGGGGGGGGTCAATACCTATAAAAATGAGAGTTTTACAATCATTTTATCATGAGTAAGTCCAGGCCTCTCCAAACCTATCCGAATGAAGACATTTGGAGAACGTTTGGAAAAAGTGCAATAACTTTTGAATGTTTCAACCCACAGACATCAGTGAGGGCTCTACTGAAAACTCACACAGAGGAATCTGTATCTGCACACCCAGCTGCTCTATTACTGTACATTTATATATCATATCAAAACACAATATAAAATGTATATTTGTATATAAAATACAGTCAAAACAGGTGCTATGGGTCAAAATAAATGTATATTTACAAACCACACACTGCAAACAATCAACAAACACACACACACTTCAAAATGTAAACAAACACACTGGAAACTAAGAACATACTGTACATGATTGTACAGTGAGACAGTCAGGACCAATTTCTGTCATTGTGTCCTTAGGCAAGACACTTCACCCAAGTGGTGTGTGCGTGATGATTGGTGGTGGTGGTCGGGGGGCGCAGACTGGCATTAGCTAATGCTAATGATTACACATGATACACATTTGACCCACAATTAAGTTAATAGCAGAATAAACCACGCTTACCGATCAATAACAGCATCCAGTCCATCAAAACATAAGGTCCCTCTGCTCCTGAGTCCACCATGAGATCTTCACTCGGTTCCACGAACTGCTCCGGGTCCGAGATGCCTCTAGTTTAACTTGTACAAAGATCCACAGTGTCCTCGGTCGCGCACTTCCTTTGTTTTGTCCGTTTCGTCATGTTTAAAACACAAAACTGCTGTGTAAAATTACGCAATACGCATGCGTAATTTTACGCGCGGATCTTTATATCCAGTCTCGTCTTTTTACGCGTGCAGCAAACTCCGTCTGCTTACAGTAGACCACTGCACGTCACGCATCAGCGTGTTCCGCAGTTCATGGGCTTTAAGAGGAAACATCACTAAATGTGTGTGATGTAAAAGCTTGATTCTACAAGGGGGAAAGTGGGGCGTACTCTTTCAGTCATCTGTAGCTCTCATTCACTGTCCGCGGCTCCAGTAACCCACAGCCCCCACCTTATTGGCCAACTTTGGTGTCAATCACAAGCTAACAAGTTTGTTTTGCGCTGAGGAACAAAGTTGGCGCTGTCAGAAGTTTATTATGCCTGAAACTGACAAAAGAAATGCAGAGAAGTGACGGAACAGATTTCACTTTCCTGCAGCAGATTGGACATGGAGGCTCTAACTTCCTTTGTGGACATAATTTCTTGACTGGATTATATTCTCTGGACCTGTACGGAATGAATGAGACTGTGTTTGGTTCTGTCAAACATCAACATATTCACACAGAGCGCTCAATGGTAAGTTAAGTCCAAATCCACATTAACGTGTAACGCGGGCGGGCCGTCGGAACGCTAAGTGGTTAAGTTTTCGGTGCTCAAGTGACGGAAGTGTAACCAAGAGAATCCGGTCATTTTTCAAAATAAACGATTTTTCAGACTCGGATAATAAATACAACGTAAATAATTATTTCTTGGACGGCTGGTGGCCCGGTACCAATTGATCCACGGACCGGTGGTTGGGGACCACTGGCCTAGAGGACCCAAAATGTGTTGTCCACATATGAGGACGCCAGGTCTCAGGAGGTTAAAGTAACCTGGTAGTCACTTTAAAGTTACCTGGTATTTGTCATATTTCATTCATGCATTTACCTGGTAGTAGTTAGGCCAGTAGGTGTTGATGGTCATGTTACTATATAAATAAAATTACTTTATATTATATGTAGTAGTCATAGTTGCGTGGTAGTAGTCATGTGTAGCAGTCATATTTTATGTGAAGTTACCTGGTAGTAGTTGGGCCAGTAGGTGCTGATGGCGAGCTCCACCTGGCCCCATGTGCGGGTTGCGGGGCCGGACACGTTCCACACTGGCATGCCCATGGGACTGTTGTTTTCGCGGATGTAGACGTTGAGGTGTCCGGGGTGGCTGGCGTCCCGACCGCCCATGTAGTACTGGAACAGGACGCAGTGGGTGTCGTTCTCTTTGAGCTGGGGGGACAGGAGCAGGGCCCGTTGACCCGCGAAACGCCCTGAAGTGTTTACCATCATGAAGGCTGCTCCTGAAGATGAAACAAGGACAGGATCAGATCATGTATAGAGCAAGGGCAAAGTGTGGTAAAAACAACAAATGGGATTGGATGCACACTTATCTGTAAAATTGGCCATGTTTAGGAACGAATTTGAACAATATTGCAAGATATTCAGCGTTTCAAAGATTTAAAGTGGGAATTAACACCTAAACGCCACTCACAACCACTGAGTACCTGTTGGACTAAAGAAATGAGTGATGAGGGAGGAGGGGCGGGGTCTAGAGGTATAAGGAACAGTCTGATTGGTCTAACAAGTATCTACACTTAAACTTCACCCCTGCAGCCAGGTGTTTGTAATCAGAAACACTTGATTGTGATCAGAGCAGCCTTTTGTGATGTCACCAACTACTGGAAATTGCAGAGGCCACTGAAGGCAGCACAATGGCTTATTTAGACTGTAATCAGAAAGCTACTAATTTACCTGGATTGGACTAAAACTGTCAAAAAAAAAAGACTCCAGAAATGACTCTGAACAGTAGATGATGCTATTAAAACACCATATACACAGTTTAGGAAGGAACAAGTGTATTTAGTGCTTAGTTCTACTTCAGTACAATTAGAAAGTGCAGTATGTAACTTTTCTGGGTGGGGGGGTTAGCTACTATGGAGATAGATAAGTTAAATGTGTTGTTAAGCATACTGTGTAACACTATTTACAGCAGTAACATCTCTGAAGAAAAGCAGATAGCTGACCCTCTACTAGAAAAGTTGCCCAGTGCACCTTTAAATCTGCAATATTCTCACAGTACATACAATTGCTGTTGCTCCATTGTTGTTGTTTTTGGGGTTTTTTAAGTCCCTGTCTCTGAGCTGGACACCTCTCTAACCCGTCTGTTCCTGGAGGTAATTGGGCCCCTCACTTATCCTTTGGCTTCTGAGTGTGGGAGCCATCTTGGTTTATTTCCTTCTTTCCACCTGTCAAATATTGTAAGGATGTTTTGCTTAGTTTTTGCATGAGTACATATTATGTTTTAACATTTCTGCACTTCAAATGTCAAACGCAAGAACAATACAGGGTTATTCAAAGTAGGGATGCCAAAAGTATCAAGAATCAGATACTGTTGATATTAAAACTAGTATTAAATCTATTTATTTGAACAAGAATTGATACAAAAAAGTCACATTCAGACAGAAATGAACCATTCCTGAATAGCTTTAGAATGAATAAAGTACTACAGTTTATTTCTGAAAATGACATTCTATTGTTTAATAAAGAATATTTTATTATCATCGTGGTAATGGAATCGGTATTGCGCATCGAGTCTAGTATCGAAATTGAGTTTGAAATGTTAGTATTGTGATAATACCAATTCATACATGCATGAATCACTCAAAATAAAACTCAGAGCAAAGGAAACGGGTTAAAATATGGTGAAAAGCTCTTAAAAGTAGATTTAGCATTTTAGGTCTGTCTGTGTCTGGCAGTGTCCCCCTCATGAATAAATGTATAGATTCATGTGATATGCATATAAGGTTAATGAGGGTTAATAGCGTGCGGCTGTACATTTGATTATATTAACACTACGATAACCTACATTTTTTCCATTCATGTCGTTTCACATTTCCCAGTAGGTTTTGGTAAGACGGTCCACTCGAGGGCCTTGCTCTTGGTCTATCTGGCTCAAAATATGTCACTGTAGGCTCAGATGTTGGTGCTGATGTAGTCCTCTTATAACTGGACGCTGGCAGTTCAAATTGAGCTCAAGTCGGGTAATGTTGTTGTGTCCTTGAGCAAGGCACTCTACCATTCTATAGATCCGTGGTGGTGGCTGTGGAGGTCGTTGGTGTGTAGATAGACACCTTTCCAACATTCAACAAGTTTGTTAGGTTAGACCTGCTTGTCTCCACGTAGATGTCACTATTTTGCCAGGAACGTTGCACAGTATGGCATTAAACAAATCTATCTCCATGGAAACAAAGCAGGTGACACCAAAAGTCCAAGTTCTAGGTGTTTTTCCAATGCATTCTTAGCATTAGAAACACCTGTAATTGAACACATGCAAGATGGATATGTTTAATGCCATACTATAGAAGCTTTCACATAACACAACCGGTAGCTTACCCCGCACCAGAAAAGTTACACACTGCACCTTTAAAACAGCTACCTAATTAAAGACGCTGTATCGAATTTTTACAACTAGCATGCCAACACACGCTTCTTGATTATCGGAGAGTAAAATACTTTCTAATTACATGTAGACGGGACACAGTAGGGTTGTTAAAAGTATTGAAAATCAGATACTAATCGACACTCAAAGTAGTATCAAAACTACATACTCATTTCAACGGTATCTGTAAGTATCACCCATGGACCACTATGAAATCTACCTGGACGACAGAGATTACACAGATATAAGGCCACACGGTAATATAAAAGAAATCACTTTTATTTAATGTTGAAAATCACCTTAAATTGTGTAAAGAAAAAGTGATTTTTATCGTCATCGTAGTATCAGAATCGGTACAGAGTCTCAAAACAAGAGAATGTTAGCATCGTCGTAGCATCATTTCTATGGATTTTGTTTGTTTGTAGAAAGTAGCAGATCTTTATTGGTTCGTCATTACGCTGCCGACACGAGCGTCCCAAACAAGTCTTAAGTTTATTATCGGTGGCGCCCAAAGGTCCTGGGGTGCAGTCCAACTAAATTAAATGCATTCTCCCTCTCAGCTTCAACGACTGCTTTGAGACCTGTATATTAGCGCTGAGTCTTCCCTGTGTATATCCAGTAATGAGAAAGAGGCGCTTATCTGCAAAACCTATTGAATTCTTTAATCTACCCCATACATCAAAATAAAATGGCAGAAAAAAATACATCTTATGGCGCTGGCAGTTTTCACTGGATGTTTTTCTGTCTCTCCGTGACACTGGGAAATGATGAGGAATCGATACGTTAAAATCCATTCGCCGTCATTTAGGCTGGCTCAATATTATAAAGGTTAATCTAATAGCACGCTGTACGATATTGGCGGAGGTCCATTTTGTATTTGTCATCCTGGTATTTAGCTTGGCGCGGTAACGAGATGGCACGGAGTGGGATTGAGTGCGAGCCAAGGAGACGCTGTTTATGTGGGTATAAGAGAGGCTTTGGTTTTGCAGTAGAGGTGAGACGAAAACATTTAGGAACAAAGTGTTGTGTTGAAGTTTTATGACTAGCAATAGGTTTGGTTTATGACGCGAGTAAAGTTGAATACAAACTGATTAAATAGAAAAGTCTAAATCATATTGTCTTTATTGCTACGCTTGCCTCACATGTGCTGAACCCTCTCCATTAGTATTAGGAGTATTTCTGCTATAACTACTTCTAGAGTAAAAACTATACCCAGTAACAGTTTGTATTTACATGGCATCATTACATTAACAGTTCAAAATGTGAAAATGCCCAGTGTTTTGAGTCCTACCTCCCATTGCTCTCCGCACTAAGTCTCTCCCCTTTCAGAGCGCTATCACATTACAATCAGCGTACATCTTGCTAATGAAACTACTTCTCATCGTATCAGGTTTGTGAAGTTGTAGTGCATTGTTTTGTATCTTGCTGTTGTACATCTATGGAAAATGGCTTGTGGGGTGAGCTTTGGACAAAATCTTACAGCTAACGACAAAGAGGGTTCGAACAGAGGAGGGTTTGGGAGAAATTGCTAAATTACTCAAACATGGATAACATCTAAATCTCTTCAGGCATGTTTTTGATGAGTGAATGTTATAACGTGGTGGAAAGCTCCAAAAAGCTGATTTTGCATGATAGCCCATCTTCAAAATCTCTGGAATAGGGACTTAAAATATTTCCTTTCCGGTTATTTCTTTTAGAAATGGTGAATCTCCCATAGAGTTGTACAGGCCTATTACACAGGGCTGTTACTGGGGCATCTCTATTTAACACTTAGTCCTTTACACAAATGCACACATATATAAAAATGACTTCATGCAGACTTGTCACCTGTGTTTCTTAGAGGGAGTGCGTTCAAGTGCCTAACCTCACAGGAGCCTTTGTCATTAACAGTAAACATGTGGAGAGGCTGAGCTGCTGCTGGTATTATGTTAAAATGCTCCAAGTGCACCGGGTCCCTCCTGAGTCCCTCCCCGAGTCGCTCCCTGAGTCGCTCCGCGAGGTCTGCCTCTCTCATTTGTTCCATCACAATGTAGTGTTGTTGTGTTTGTTTGTACCGCACTGGTAACGCTCACTACCTCCATCTGTCTGACAGGCAGGTAACCACGGATAGACAGCAGAGAGAGAGGGAGAGAGAGATAGGCGGAGAGAGAGATAGGCCGAGAGAGAGCGCGAGGAGAGAGAGAGAGGAGAGAGGGGGAGAGAGAGTGGAAGAGAGAGGGAGCAGAGAGGGAAGGAGAGCGGAAGAGAGAGGGAGCAGAGAGGGAAGGAGAGCGGAAGAGAGGGAGAGAAGGAGAGGGGGGGAGGGAGAGAGGGGGAGGGAGAGAGAGGGAAAGATAGGCCGAGAGAGAGCGTGAGGAGAGAGGGAGAGGGAGAGAGAGGGAGGAGAGAGGGAGAAGAGAGAGAGAGGGTGAGGAGAGAGCAGAAGAGAGAGGGAGAGAAGGAGAGGAAGAGAGAGAAATGAAGAGACAAAAACAGAGGGAGAGAGAGAGACAGGGAGAGTAAGAGAATAACAGAGAGAGAAAGCGTAAGGGAGTGAGAGAGTGAGAGACAGAAAGAGACAAAAAGCGAGAAAGTGTGACAATAAGGGAGGTGGGAGACACTGACAGAGGGAGTGACAGAGAGAGAGAAGAAAGAGCGAGAGAGAGAGACAGTGAGAGAGAAAAGGAGAGAGAAGAAAGAGTGATAGAGAGAAAAGGACAGAGCAAGCAAGAGAGAAAGACAAAGAGGAAGACAAATAGAGAGAAAGAGTGTGACAGTAACAGGCAGAAATGGAGGGGGACACAGGAGAAAGAGAAAGGGAGGGAGGGGGGAAAATAAATGAGAGAGGGAGGAGACAGAAGAGAAAAAGCATATGTCAGAGCTGTTGTGTCTGCTGTTCTGGAGTTGTTCACATGAGCGGTTGGAGTGTGCTGTAATCAACTGTAAATAAATTAACCTGTGTCTAAACATATGAAGTGCATGTACCAATGTACCAGGATCTGCTTCATGCTTTGATGGATGTATTTATGCAAGCGATACTTTAACACTACCACACACACACACACACACACATACACACACACCACTCTGCTCTATATATATTACAAAAACATTCAAACCTTGACTCACAGAAGCTCTCAGACAGTGTCAAGGCCAGTTACAGTATATGAACCACTGGAAGGGAATCCAACCAGCAACCTTTAGTCATTCAAGGTCATTATGCTGTCGGCCAATTGACACTGTGGCTCTTATACGAACTGACAACATGCCACACACGTATACATACATATACCCGACACATTTAGATACAAAACACAATGTACATCTGAACATGGAAGTGCCTATAAGGGTTTAAAGTAAGTTAGAGAGAAAATTAATATCATATTTTAACTATCTACGGAGAGAGACAGACAGAGAGACAGACAGAGAAAGAGAGGCAGACAGAGAGAGACAGAGTAAGGGAGAGGCAGGGAGAGAAAGAGAGACAGAGAGAAGAGATGGAGAGAGAAAGAGTAAGAGAGTGTCAGAGAGAGGGGGGGAGAGTAAGAGAGTGGCAGAGAGACAGAATAAGTGAGAGAGAAAGAAAGGAGAGAGAGAAAGGTAAGGGGTGACAGAGAGAGAGAGGAGAGTGCGGGAAGAGAGGGAGAGAGTAAGGGAGTGAGAGAGGAGCGAAAGAAAGAGAACACAGAGAAGAGACACAGAGAAAGAGAATGACAGAGGAGGAGAGAGAGAAAGAGTAAGGAAGTGACAGAGAAACAGATAGAGACCAAGAAAGAGAGCTACAGAGAGAGAGAGAGAGAGAGAGAGAGAGAGAGAGAGAGAGAGAGAGAGAGAGAGAGGCAGAAAGAGAAAGAAATAAAGAGTGAGAGAAAGAGAAAAAGTAAGGGAGTGACAGAGCTAGAGAAAGGAAGAGACAGACAGAAAGAGAGAGACAGAGGACTGGATTGGATTCACAGTTTACAGATTAATGCTCGTCTTTAATGCCACCAAAATGCCATTTAAGTCCTTACATTGCCTCTTCCTTGTTGCATTCCCAGAGACAAGGACCATCTAAAAATACAACTGAAAGCTGCTATATTACGAAGCATTTCTGTCAAGGCTGAGAACTAATTGCCCGGCTCTCCGCTGTGTTCGTTAGGCAGTTGAGGTGTTGAAGGTAATTCTTTGTGACCGCGGGATACAGATGCAGGTAGATGCAGAAGGACACTTGTTGTTTGTGTGGCTAAATGAAGGAGCTGCTCATGATCTGAGCTTTAATAACACCCAGCCATCTGCTCAAGTGCACACTGCAATACAGACACCACCTCTGAGACTCTGTAACCTTTAGAGCAATAATGAACATGTAATATCTGTTGTTTTATCATATGTTACACAAAGATGAGTCAATAAAAGGCCACCTCCACAGAAATCATGGGGTTTATGGATGATGTCAGTGACTTTGGGTTGAATTTCTTAGCTGAAAATGGTAAACTAATTTCTAAAACTTGTCTCCACCAGTGAGTCATTTTTGGTAGGGTTTTGGAGCACTAGGATGACCGAAGCAGGACTCTACCGGGGACTCTACCGGGGACTCTACCGGGGACTCTACCGGGGACTCTACCGGGGACTCTACCGGGGACTCTACCGGGGACTCTACCGGGGACTCTACCGGGGACTCTACCGGGGACTCTACCGGGGACTCTACCGGGGACTCTACCGGGGACTCTACCGGGGACTCTACCGGGGACTCTACCGGGGACTCTACCGGGGACTCTACCGGGGACTCTACCAGGGACTCTACCAGGGACTCTACCAGGGACTCCAATTTAAAACTGTGATAGAAAACATCTTGATTGGCATGCACTCCACCATAAAAGGTACACTGTGTAAATTTAACACACACAACAACAAACAATCTATCACTATATTTCTTCCAGGGTTGTCAATTTATTGAAAATCTAATACAAACCGATACTTAAACTTGTATCCAAACGAGATATTCATTTGAGCAAGTATCAGTACTAAAAAAGTCCCTTCCACAAAACAGAAATGAACCTGTCCTGAGTAGCTTTAGAATGATCTTGAGCTGTATCAGAACAAGTATAAGACGCCCAGGGACCACTATGGAAAATACCTGGACGACTGAGGGATTACACAGATATAAGGCCACATGGTAATATAAAAGAAAGTACTATGACTTTATGTTGTAAATCACATATACTGTCTAAGCAATACATTTAAAAAAATGATCACTGTGGTATTGGAATCGGTATTGCATGCAGATATTATTTAAGAGCACTGTAGTATTTCCTCATCATTATTAAAAGCAGGCTGGTCCCAGTGCGATCTCCCCTCCACGTTTTGACAGGCCTGCCCAGAGAATGTATGCTCCGCACTGCTCTCTGTTGGTAATTAGAGACGAAAATACGGGCCGCCCGGAGCACCATTTGTACGCTTTACTGTCCCGGTAATTAAATATTAATAAGACAATAGGTCGAGCGTGTGCAGTCACTTCATATTTAGTGCTGCTTAATGCGACGCCCATTAGTGTTAACATTACATGAACTAATACAAGAGGAGGAGTGGGTCTGAGCACAGAGAGCACACTGACTTTGCGACTACTACAATCCTGATGATTAGCACAGACTGTATATGTAAATGGACATAGCTAAACTGCTAGCTGGCGTGTTCAAAATACGAAGTGATCATGTGCGCACTTCTGACTCCATCGACTTTGGCTCCAATTCACTTTACATTAGAAAACTGTAGCCCCTCTCTCAATAACTGCTGCTGTCAGGCTTGTCATTTTGGTCTTAAAATGTTTGTACTGACCCGCTTTATGTGATTCTGGTATTTTTATTTGGCTATTGTGTTTGTAACTCAAGATATGAACATTAATAAGAGACAAATCAGCATCCTTCTTTCGCAGCGGTTGCTTCCGCTAGCCTTAGCAACAGACTTGATTGACAGCTTTGCTAATTGCCCGCCCCCTGCTAAACCAGCGGTATGAGCTGGAAGGGAGCATTACCTTCCAGAGCTTCACTCCAGATTTACTAGCCTCGATGAGCTTCCTTTGACTGGAGCCGAACACTATGGGTGACATCATACTTAGTCCACTTCTTTATACAGTCTATGACACTTGACACTATTTTGATTAGATTATTAAACTCATGATTCATTCATCTTCATACAAATACATTGCGTTCTAGTACTTTTTCTACATAAATAGCCGTTTTTGCAAGAACAAATATGTCTCTTGGGATATACTAATAATAATCAGACTTTGCAAACAATCAGAAATGCCTTTATATCTTTGTTGAGGATCAAGTGCAGTATACCGTAAATTTCGGACTACAGAGCGCACCTTGATATAAGCCGCACCAGCTAAATTTGAAGAGAAAATCAATTTTGTACATATATAAGCCGCACCTGAATAAAAGCCGCAGGTTTTCATATTGTAACATGAGATATTTACACAGAAAGACGGTGCACCGACACGCTTTTTTTAAACTGTGCCTGAAAATTGGAACCAACACGACAACAACACGGGATGAACACATCTGCAGGTTTAGAAAATAAAGCTGCACCAACACGGAAAATCTGCTTTTATTTCCTCTGAAAACTTTTGTCGTCTTTTTACATTGACCAAGTTGGATTCATTGATGTCGAGCTCACGTGCAGTGGCTCTATTTCAGGGGTCGGCAACTCGCGGCTCCGGAGCCGTATGCGCCTCTTTCCGCCTCATACTGCGGCTCTGCGTGGCTTGGGAACTAACACAGACACAGCTCACAGTCCTGCGTAAAGAGCCCTGATTTTCAGACGCTGTGCGCACAGGGGTCAGGAGCAACTTTGGCCCGTCCCTAATGACACACTAATAAGCTCGTCCGTAGATGAATCATGAAAATCCTGCTGGAAATCGCCACAGAAATCTATTTGATGTAGTAGCAAGTATATTATCTGCTCTTGTCTCCGCGGTGACGTATCACGTATAACACATCAGACACGACGCACAAAAGTAGAGCCACAAGCGAGTGAAAATGAGCCAAAACAAAAGTCTTTGGAGATCTTTTTAACAAAGGGGAAAAGGACAACTGAGGAGCCAGAAGAGGAGACTACGACCTCCAAGAAAAAGAAAGATAAATTTAACAGACAATGCCTACTTAAAATCTGGGTTTGTCGCTACAGGTGACTCTCACGCACAGAGTCCGCTCTGCGTAACATACGGGAAAAGCAAATACGGCAATGAAACCTTCAAAACTGCTTAGGCACATGGAGAATAAGCACCTGGGATTAAACGATACGCTACGAGTTTTTTTGTTGTTGTTTTTTTAAAGAAACTGCGGAGTAGAGTAGACATAATCACATAATCAGCGCGATGCATGATGCAGCGGTTTGGTGAGTTGTATTTTTTTAATGCACTTAAGTTGTTTTTGCCATATTTATCTGCCACGTGTAGAAGGCTTGTCCGTGAAAGTAAAACCTACATTATTCCGTTACATTATTGTTATTATACAGTGTTATCTTCATTTTAGATGTCAAAAAGTATTTGCGGCTCCCAGTGTTTTATTTTATGTGGAAAGTGGGTCCAAATGGCTCTTTGCGTGTTAAAGGCCGACCCCTGCTCTGTTTCCTTTCTGTTTCTTTATCTTAAAAACTGCATCATATCCATTTCATGATGCGCAAAATGATCGTTCAAAATCAAAACTAGTGAATTCTTCAGAGCAGAATCTTTCCCCACGTCTGTCTCACTTTTACGTTTACAGCTAGAGAGCGCCCCCCAGGGGCCGTTATCCAGTAAAATTCCATATATAAGCCGCACTGCTGTAAAAGCCGCAGGGTTCAAAGCGTGGAAAAAAAGTAGCGGCTTATAATCCGAAATTTACGGTACATTTTGTCTTTCAAGTATTACCTTAAGCTAGTAGGGTTGTCGGAACTAGCAAAAATCAGATACTAATTGATGCTGAAATGAGGATCTAGTTTTGATACTAGTTTCAGTAAGTATTGATACTAAAAAAAAGGCGCATTCACAGGACAGAAATGAACCTTTCCTGAATCGCTAAAGAATGATCTTGAGCTGTATCAGAACAAGTATAAGAGCACATAGACTAGTATACACAAACGAACCAATATGGAACCTATCTGGATGACTGAGGGATTACAATACAAAAGAAAGTACCATGATTAAATGCTGAAAATCACATTCTATTGTCTAAAGAGTATTGAGTATTGAGTGTATTCCCTTGTATCGAAAGAGTTTGAAATGTTCATATCGTGATAACATAAGATATCTGATTAGCCCCTAGCAAGTTTACAAAATAGACACATAAATCGTGGTTGAAAAGTCTATGGGAAAAATATGCAAAATTCACTTCCAGAGCCTTATGTTGGTTTGTCACTGTTGAGCTGCATAACTTCACAGTGTGTAGCTATGATAAAGACCCCTGCTTTTGTCTCCACTGGGATGAGCCAATAGTCCAATAATCTCATGTCTCCAGGAGCTCAGGGGGAGGCGGTGTATGCGTGGTGTGGTTAATTATGTGAGTCTATTCTAAGCAGCTCTGTGACATTTCACCTTTGATGACAATACAGCGTAGTTAGTGCTGACCTGCGGTAATGAGTGACTGCTGATTGGATGGCATAGTTATACCTGGATACTGGTGAATCACGGGGTTCTGCCTCTTAATGCTATTCAATCTGAAGACAGCAGACAGGGCTACTCAATGGTGCGGCTTCCACGGCAGGTTATACAATTTACACATGTGTCAGTCGAGTATGGTTATGGACATTTTTTTGCATGTAGCTTTGAATGGATTAAGACTAATTAAAACGGATTAAGACTACTACTTAAGTAATAGTATTCGTTTAAAAATTTACTTTGAGTGAAAAGTAGAGTGCAAATTTTGATAGTGTATTGATAAATGTAGTGATATTGATTGAAAAAATTTGACGGCAACTGTTTCATAATTTTTCTCATGAATTGTGTGTATTTATTCTGTTTTCTCAAAGTCGAAGCTTTAACTCGAAAAATTTTGTCAGAATATGAACGAACATGTTACAAATAATCAATCAGATCATATGAAGAGTACTTTTTACTTCAGTTTGAAAATGTAGGAGTAGAAAGCACAGACACCTGCTCTCAAATATAGTGAAGTAAAAGTAAAAAGTACCAACTTTAAAATGTACTTAAGTATAGATGGCTACAAATTTGACTTAAGTAGTTCTTGACTACTTTTTCTTCCTTACCTTCCACCACTGCTCCTACTTGACTAATATTTTTTATTGAAGTTTAAGTAAAAGTTTTGGTTCCTCTTCCCACTGTGAGTAAGTCTACAACTGACAAAAGCTTTATGTTGACAATATGAAATTATTTGAACATTTGTGTTTAGTGCACCGCTCCCTGAGACATGATTTAGGTACTCATGAGTAATACTTTTCCCAAATATTTTACTTTCTTGGACCACTACTTTGTACTTCTATTTGAGTAATATCATTTTGAAGTCACATTACTACTTGAAGACCATAGCATAACAGTAATTCATTTATTTACAATTTCTCATCTAATCTGGGGTGTTGTTGGTAGCATAGTTTTTGATTTACTTTCAGATCCCAGTATCTAACTTAGTCCGTCCAGTTGTCATTCTAGACATTATAGATTACCGAGCCATGTTCTAGTTTATTTTCCTCATAGGCCTAATAATTCCCTTGATGGTGGAAAGTTATGATTAGAATTTCTATTTCCAGATTTCCATTTCTTTCCATCACATCCAATTACTTCCCACCAGAGATTGAATTCTGCTTTATTAACTGTACTGTATTGCAAATGTCTGTTGTTGAACCCTGTGTCAAATTCATTTTCCAGGTAACCTTAGCAAACGGCTAACTGGACCTCTTAGATCAACCAGCAGAGCCCTTTTTGTACATTTGGGGAAAATACACACATTTTAAAAGTACCATAGCATTACCAGAATACCAACACTTCAAACTCAATTTCGTTGGGCGAGGAAAGGCTCAATACTTTATGGATTTTGATACCACAATAATGCTTAAAAACACAATATAAGGTCACTTTAGCGCAAGATGAAAGTAGTTTGTACCATGTGTTTAACCAGATATAGCATAAATAGTTTGTGATTTTTTTCAGTATGACACATGTTCAAATGAATGCTAATTTTAGTATTGAGTAGTATCTGACAAGCCTAGTAGAGCAACAGTCAATTAATCTCCCATCTCTAAGCACAAAGGTGTTATTGCATACAACTATAGGATTGTTAAAGAGGGGTTATTATGCTTCTTTTTTCTTTTTTTTTTTAGTTTTCTACAATGTTATAATCCCTCATCAAAAGCATGCCTGAAAATGTTTTAGATGTCATCCATATTTTTACGATCTTTCCCGGGCCGTATTTGAAACTTCCTGTTCTGTCCAATGACTCCGTCCAAAGCTCCGCCCACAAGCCTACGTCAACCACGCTCCCACACAACAACTCTCTATAAATATACGAAAGAAAGACACAAAACTGTACACGACTACTTGACAAGCTTGATGTGATGAGCAGCAGTTTCATCTGCGAGATACATACTGATTGCATTGTGATAGCGCTCGGAAGGGGGTAGTGACTTAGCGTGGAGAGCAAAGGAAGGGGAGACTCAGAGTGTCAAAAATGAAAGTGAAAATTATAAAACATGTTAATACATTTTTGATGTTTGTTTTTTTTTTTTTTGCAAATGTATAGCATTTTCAAAAACAAATGTGCAGCAGTTTCTTTAGCGAGATGCATACTAATTGCGTCATGATAACGCTCTGAAGGGGGTAGTAATTTAGTGTGGAGAGCAAAGGAAGGGGAGACTGTCAAAAATGAAAGTGAAAATTATAAAACATGTTACTTTTTTTTTGGGGGGGGGGGGGGGGGGCAAATATTGCATTTTCAAAGACAAAAAACAACATGATAATCTAAATATGTGTATGTGTTCGCAGTTATCACCCCATAGAAGTGTAATACCTCCTCTTTAAGTATGATGTTACTTCCGAGTCCAAGGTGCATTAGCTGATTTGGGGTTTTTTTTGTGTTTTTTTTTTTTTTTCAGAAGACACTTCTCTCGTTAAAAAGGGATCGAAGTTGTTTAATGCTAACAAGGTTTTAAGAGTAACAGAAAGTGTATGAGGTTGAGAAGCTAAGAAGCTAGGCTAGGCTAAGATAGCATTAGTGGTGACCAGCAGCTAATGAGATAAACACACTGGTAATCCAACGGTGCGAGGAGGGCACGTCATTATTTACATACCCGATACATTTTGTGGTAGTTTGAAAGGTAATCATGTCTTAATTGATGAATGAGGAACAAAAACAAAGCTAGAAATTAGCTATGAAGTTGTTGGCTGGACCCGGGGGGTGACATCATCACTGAACAATCCCATAATACGCTGCTTTTTTAGTATAATTCCTGAACTTCCTCAACATTGCACCTCTTTCTGTTCTTTCCATCCTTTAATCCCATCCCAGCATGGCTCTTGTACTTAAATTGGACTCGTGCCGTTCGTATATGGGTCAGTCACCAGATCGCGCCGGGGAAAAGAACGCCTCCATTGATCAAACCTGACGTACGCGCACATTTTTCAAGCCTGCCTCATTGTGCTTGCCGAGTACCAGAGCCGATCGGGGATGACAACCTCAACAGTGGCTTGTCATGCAGGCCTATGCTCACCCTCCAGTCTAATGACCGCGTGCACCGCAACACCGGCGTCTCCATGACAAGCTAATTAGCCGCGGAGTCTAAGAGCAAATTAGAATGATACTGTGGCGCACTGCAAAAAATGTAAAAAAGAATAGAAGAATGTCCAAATGAGTGAAAAAGCCTGGTATTGATGTTGTTTTGAGGAGGTTTGACAAGTTTGGATTTAATTGAGTGGTGTAATATATTAAAGAGGGAGTATTACACTTCTATATGAGGTATTGATTGCTAACACATAACATATTTAGATCACCATGTTACCTTTTATTGTTTTGAAAATGCTATATTCACCAAAAACAATGTATTAGCATGTTTTATAAGTCTCCCTTTCTTTTTGATGCCCTGAGTCCTCCCCTCCCTTTGTTCTCCATGCAAGGCCACCCCCCCCCTTCAGATATCACATCACAATTGGAGCACATTTTGAAACGAATTTGATAGAACCTAGATTGTGAAGTTGTAGTTTAAGGAGGGTTCAAACAGGGCTTGGGAGAAATTGCTAGATTACTTTAACATACATGGATGACATCTAAAGCATCTGCAGGAATGTTTTGTATGAGAGATCAATATTATAATGTGGTAGAAAGCTCCAAAAAGATTAAAAAAAATATAATAAATGAAAAAATAAAATAAAATTGCATAATACTGCTTTTCAAGATATAGTCACATCAGCACACTGTACAATATCACAAAAATATCTGACTTATTATAAATATTAATGTTTGTATCGGTGTCATCTGGCCCTCTGCTTGCACATAAGCAAGGTGGGTGAAGTGTCTTGCTCAAGGACCCAGTAACAGTATGCACGTTATCCATTTTACAGTAGTAGTAATACTGCTAATGTGCAAGTAGTTTTATTCCTCCACTCTCCCCTCTCTCTCTTAACTACTGGCCATACCAATTAAAAACGAAGGGTTCTTTTCCGGTGCACTCGATACGCTGCGTAAAGGCCAGGCTCCATTGTCTACAGCATTTGCTAGGAATAGATTTATTATTATTCTGACGTAGGCCGGCTTCACCTTCTATTAGAATGATGGCTGAACACGGCAACACGCGGCCCCCGTCGAGAACAGTGAATTAGCAAAAGATGAGGTACCATAGCTGCGAATGGAGGCCAGCCAGCTAATATAAAAAAGTGTCAGTGTCAATAATAGACAATTTTCTGTGTTATTAATAAGAAATATGATGAATGAATGAAGGATGTGTGAAAATAGGGTATACTGTTTGCATGTAATCAGTAGAGGACAGCCAACACGTCTATTGACTAGCTTGGTGTGATGCTAAATTGCCTCCCTGGCAAACAAAGAATACCAGACACTTTTTTAATTAGCAGTAAAAGCGCCAATTCATGAGGCTAGTTCCCTTATAAATAGAAAAAGTAGGTGGTATAATATGGCACAGCTGGGGTTTATGGTCAGCCTTGGTGTAAGAGATGGTCCGATCGCTCGAATAAAGATCGTTTTACAGGTAGCAATTATGCAGAGGACAGGGGGATTTTGAAGCTGGGATAACCTTGAGGAATAAAATAATACAATAAAAAGGTAAAGATACAGGTTTAAATGGTTCAATATTAAGGGAAATGTTTAGGCTTTAAAAACTCACCTTCAGCCAGATGCTACTGATGTTCGATTGGTGTTTGTTTCCACAGCCTTAGTCGCAGTACAATTACAAAAGTAACTATGTAACTTTTCTAGTGGGGGTCGGCTTATGTCTTTTCTCCATTGGAATTGTACTGTGGAATGTTGCTCAGTATGATATTAAACACATCCATCTTATCTTATTTGTTCATTCACAAGTGTTTTTATTGCTCAAAAATACCTTGAAAACATGAATTCTTACTGGGAATCTGTTCTCATATATGATCTGGTGCCTGCACAACGTTCTTTCCAAACTCAGCTACTAGATTAGCCTAAACTGCTACCCAATAAAACATAATCCAAATCTCATAAATAACCTCCTATTTACGTATTGTAAAAAGGGTTTTCCAATTTCTACAATCTCTTATGAAACAATCAACTATTATTCACAACAGAATTACCATCAATATAACCACATGGATGCTAGAAGGCACCGCAACTGAAACAGACTTAATGACTGAGACCAATTTACCATGGTGATTTCCTTTAAGAACAAGGAAATGAGTCTTATAATTACAGATATGAAGGACATTACAGTGGCGATACAATCTACCACATATGCGTTCACGTGCATAGTGCTAGCTTCACTGGCCTATAGGTATTTGGCTTAATTAGTGCTTGAGTGACGGTTCGAAATAGCGGCTGGATAATTTGCAATGACGACTTGGCGCTTATTATTCCTCCTCTCCATTCGGGTCTTGAACTGTTCCGAGAATCATTATGAGGAATTGCGATGAGTAGGTCCGCTCTTTCAACCTGGCCCTCTAGGTGTCTCATTTGCTAATAAAATTCAGGGGTCAGCGCCAGAAATGTCAATGAAGCCTGAGCTATTCTCCTCACCATCTCTCCATCTACCGCTCTATACCCGTCTGCCACCAATCATATGAAAAAAGGAGTTGAGATGGTTAGGCCCTCATTTCCCTGAACTTTCTGTTTGAAACATGAAAGAAATGAGAGAGGGGGGCGATGAATGGGTCGGGGCAGTGGCAGGCAGCTGTGATGGTGTCAAATATATTCACCCCGAACCCATCCTTCATGCAGACTGTGTATATCTGCAGTCAGGTCATGTAGTCTGACGGAGGTGTGGCTTTTGTATTGCCTTTGTATTTAATGCAAGCATAAATCATACAGTGTGATAAGAGTCTAATGGTAATAAAGTCTATACACGACCAGTCAAATGTTTGGACACACCTATTCATTGGCATCAAAACTAGAACAAAAACAAGAAATAAACTCAAAATAATATGATTTTTACAATTAGCCACCCTTTGTATCAATTACAGCTTTGCATCTTTGGCATTTCCTCCTGGTGTGGCACAACGGTCAACTGAAAACCATTTCAGGAGACTTCATCATGAAGATCAACAAAGCAAAGGATGGCTACTAGAAGTTGAATATAAAATAATACAGTAATTTGCTATATAATTCCATATATTTCATCATATATCTGATGTGTTTCATATGTACATGTAAAAGGTAACCTGCTCCGTCCAAAAACCCAAGTGAACATGGTAAACATGCTAAACATGCTAAGTAGCCTGAATTAATCCCAGGATTGATCAGACGGTGTAATTTGGCGTTGGCTCTCTAATCATATAATGGCATTTGTCCTTAACCCCTCCACCTCGCCTCCTCTGTACAAGGTGTGCTGGTCCAGACTCAGTGTGTGAATGTCTCCAAAGTAATTAGCTGATTCTCGCAACAAGAGCCCTCCATCTCAACAAGATTTTAATTTTGATTAAATTTGCGTTTTCTATCCCTCTGCCCACTGCTGCGTTTGGCAAGGTGGGTGCAGTGTCTTGCGAAAGGACTCAGTAACAGTATGCACAAGGCATAGCTGGGATTGCAGATTAAAACGAACATTTATTATATATATATATATATATACATACACACATATACATACACACACACACACACACACCAAACTGTAGTTGTATAGTGCTTTACAACAGCAGCAATTAAAACAAGGTGCTTTTCTTGTAGATCTTACATTACACAAAATTGAGCTTTAAGCAATGTTGTATTATTACCTCCTGGAGTTGTGTTTTGTTTCATTCACACATGTTTGAGAAACACTTTATTATTAGTCTGTCTACATCTCCAAAGCTCTGTTACACCTTGTGATGTCATGAAGTGGTTGTTTAAGTTAAGATCATTCGTTTACTTTTAGTTTAGTAGAGATTGGCAATTCCAGGGCTGAAATCATCCAAATGATTCTAGTGAAGGTGTGTGGAGTTTAAAAACACAGTGGGGCACTTCCTGTATTACCACATGACATCACAAGGTGGAACACAGTATTTTTCTGTTAAAGAGAAACAACATTATAACATAGATCAGAAAATGGCACAATATGGGCCTTTCAAGTACCTCAATCCCTTTTTTACAGTGCAGAATGCCATAATCTTGGACTCGTGCAAGTGTTTTTGGGCAGTGACAGACAGCTGTGATGGTGTCAAATATGTTCACCCCAAGCTCATCTTTCATGCAGACTGCGTTTTTCAGCAGTCAGGTGAGCAGTTGACCCTTATTATGGTCTGTGGCAGGATCTTTTGTCGAGGACTGCCAATCAGCGCCAATTGTTAATAGCTTAATATGTCCTGTTAATATGCAGTGCACGCATGCAGGTTGGAGATAGGAGCCTCATAAATGGGTCAGCACGTGGCCCAGTTGGCTAAGACTAAGTATGACAAAGTACTGGTACTATGCGATACCTCAACATGCTAGTTAAGTTAAAAGTATAGTATGCATATTTTGACATATAGAGATGCTAAAATAAGACTGGCTGACATGATAATATCTGTTTGTAATGCTGTGGTTCATGGTAGAGCCTTGAATGAATGTAATGCGGTGGGTGAATAAGTTCATGTTGGTTTAAGAGGATGTTGGCGCAGACTGGCAGTCACATCTCTGTCATTGTGCCCTAAGGCAGCTATAGTAAGTGGGATTAAAAAAAATAAATAAAATGAATGCATCAGTATTAGAAACACTATGTACTATAAAATTACTCAGGTACAGCCCCTTTAAAATATAAACAACTGGATTCTAGGTTTGGCAAACTAACTACCATTGTTCTATTGTAATGTTTAGCTCAGTCTTCAAGTTTATCCCTATAACATCTTGTATTCACATGCTTTGTAGTGGGAGTGCCAATCAACTGCACTTATTAATGGCTTCATACGTCATCTTAATATGCGGCAGCACACATGACTGGACCCAGACTTCACAAATGGGTCAGCGAATCGTCCAATTGGCCCCAGTGCCTGTTCAAGAGACTCTGCTCACTGCATCATTAGCCATAGCATGAATACTGATGCTAGCTACGCTGGGCTAATGCGTCCTCCATCAGGGGAGTAATAGAAGCTGTCATAATCCATTTTCAACTGAGAGTCAATCCAGTTTAGCCCAAGCAAACCAGATGCAAAGGAACATGCTAGATATGCTAAGCAGCTTGCATTGATCATGGAGGGCTAATCGTATAATGGAGTTTCTCCTCAACCTCTCCACCCTGTCAAAGTTGTTCAAGGTGTGACAAAGGCATAAGTCCCTATAGTTATTTAAAGGGCCAATATAATGCTATTTTTTGATTACAATGTTGTTTCTTCATCAACAATATAACCCGGTTTGTTTTTTGTTTTATTCACACGTTTAACACGTGAATCCTACACACAGAGTTATTCTCTCATACAGAAAACACTCTGGTCCACCTTGTGATGTCATGTGACATCACAAGGTGCTTCGCTGTGTTTTCCATACACTTTCACTAGAATCATTTGGTCATTTCCCCCCTGGAATCGCCAATCTCTACTAAAAGATAGATGAAAATTAAACTTTTCATTTAAACTTGCATTTGAGCATTTTAGCTTCTAGTCAGACTAATAATAAACACAACTCTAGGTATGTTTTTGACGATCAACAATCTAACATGGCTAAAAGCTCACATTAGTCAATTTTGCACAATATAGGACCTTTAAGCACTTCACAGCACACAATTTCACCAGAGGAAAGTTACTGATCGGATCTGTGGCCCCTGCTGACAGGCAGAATGGATATCTTTCAAGAATATTTCAATCATTAAATCACTCGTAAATCCATACTGTGCACTCAGAACTAAAATGCTTTATTTCCCAGTGAGTAGTAGAAATTTTCCTTTGTAACTGGTTAAAAACACAAAGCACAAAGAGTAAATAAGAATTAAGTAAATGAAAGGTTAAATTGGGCTTTCAGAAGGAAATAAATAAATATAAAACCTACACAATAGAAATTGTTGAGTTATGTCAGCCAACCTGATACTGATTACACTCGCCTATGTACAAAAATCATGCATAAAATCTGACAGCCCCCATTATCTCTTTTAACTGCTATTAATTTTATGACAATTCTAACATTTTATAATTTTATAATAATAAACTCAATATCGATTCAGATACCACGATGACAATAAAAACAAATCAGAGTGTTCCTTTATATTATCATGTGTCCTTATATCTGTGTAATCCATCAGTTGTTCAGGTAGGTTTCATGGTTCATGGGTGTATACTAGTCTATGTGATCTTATACTTATTATTATACAGCTCAAGATCATTTTAAATCTGTTCAGGAAAGGTTCATTTCCGTTCTGTGAATGTAACTTTAGTATTGATACTTGCTCAAATGAGTATCTAGTTTCGATACTATTTTTTGATAGTTTTAACAATCCTAGCTGCGATAGCCAACCTGCTCCCTCCCAAAACAAGTGAACATGGTAAACATGCTAAACATGCTAAGTAGCCTGAATTAATCCCAGGATTGATCAGACGGTGTAATTTGGCGTCGGCTCTCTAATCATATAATGGCATTTGTCCTTAACCCCTCGCCTCCTCTGTACAAGGTGTGCTGGTCCAGACTCAACTTGTGAATGTCTCCAAAGTAATTAGCTGAGTTTCACAACAAGAGCCCTCCATCGCAAATCCCCTCTTTCAACGAGATTTAAATTCTGATTAAATTTCTAGCGTCCTTCACTGAGTAAGTCTGTTGTTGTATGTGGAGGGTCTGTCCTCCGGGTGCTAAACAGTAAACAACATATGGCCCAGGTATAGATGGAGCACTGTGGCGATTCGTACAATAAACATTTAGCTTTTTCCAAATTATCTGAATTATCTAAATGAGTAGAATCAGCAGTGATACTGACAAAACGTTACTTTGGTATTGTTCTGGAAGGAACTTAAGACTTTTTGCTGCATCCTAACAATATCAGATTTTTATTTTCTTAGCGACTGGAAGTGTTGGTTCAAAACTCACAAATGGCAACAATGCAGTCTTGTGTCATTGAGCAAGATACTTAAGCTACTAAACTAAAACATGCTTTGATTTTCATTTACTAGTAGTAGAAGTTGAAGTAGTGTACTTCATTCAGTAATGCATTTATTCATTTCATTTAAACATTAGCAGTGGTTGGAGCTTAAAGTAAAAATAAGCATGAGTCGTAGTAGTTACAGCAGTTGCGTCAGCAGTGGTAGTAGTAGTACCCGTGGTTGTGTTAGTATTATTTTTCTCTTAGTAGTAAAGCTGTTAGTAATTGCAGTAAACATGGTGGTGAAAGTTGCTGTACTCATGACCAAGGACGACGGACATGAGGCAAAACCCAATGGAGAAACAACAGGGCGCAGAGATCGCAATGCGTGTCTGGTGCCATATTTAGACCTGCGTTAACCGTCAACAACACCTCGTGCGGACAGTGTTGCCGTGGCGATGTAGTGGCGTATTGTCTAAAGCCTAATTAATCTGGGTGAGAGGACGTTGCTCGTCCTAGGCCTTGTGCCATGGTCTGCTCTCTGGAGAGGGGGCAGGAGCGGGAGGGCTGTGACTGACAACGTCCAGGACACGGTGGCATCGCAAAGAGCAGCCGAGGTCCATTTAAAAACACCACAGACTTAATGACATCTGGATATTCCATCGTAGTGTATACATCCAGCACCTTTGGATTCATAAGTGGATGGATAGCAAAGTGATAAACGGTGATCCTCTTGAAGCATCAAACAGGTGTGGGGGAAAAGTCACTTCAGTTATTTGTACTTTAATTGAAAGTGTTGGTTCAAACTAAACACAGATCAATGTATCGTCCAGCCAGTATATATCTGTCTGATATTTGCACTTTTCTTAAATCTAAGGCAGAGGCTGATATTTTGTTTGGGCTGACCTGACCTGCTGTATAAAGCTTTATTTGAGCACATCACTGCAAAGAGGACGCAGTACTAAAATGCGACTACACTGCTCTCCTATCCGGTTTATATTCAAATAGGTGTGTAGATGACTTTGTAGTAAATTGAAATTACGTAATTTGGGGAAAATAATAAAAAATTGATTAATAATAAAGATTAGATTTTTCTTTTACTATTGATCAGATCTGGACAACTGAGGGATCACACAGACAATAGAGTCTTGTGTCATTGAGCAACATACAGCCACAAAACTAAAACATGCTTTGATTTTCATTTCTACATAAAATCTACACAGTGCTTGATGCTCGATAACAATGAACCCAATGAAATTTGAATTGGAATTCCATATGCATAAGAATGGACATCTCTACATCTATATGGTTTGGTTTCCTGTTAAGTACTTTTATGAGATCTACAAAAGTTTTCACGGGTGAAGATGGTCTGTCGCGATAACATTTTGAAGTGCAATATTGAAACCAAACCATGAGGCAGAATTATCCTCCAAAAAACATGAGCTGCAATAAGTAAATGACAGAATGCAAAACATAAGCAGTTAGTTTGTGTCTAAATTGTGTCATAGAATAGTTATTTATTCAACCTTCTACAGCGCAAATCTTATCACAGTACAGAAAAATAACCAAAATCTTCACACTAGAGCAAGAAAAAGTCCCATGATAAATATTGACCACCAAAAATATGTTGTTTCATTCATCATGTATTGAATGATAAGTCGATATAAATCATTATCTAGTGAAGATTGACGCTAAAATTAATCTAAATTGAATATAATATCTTAGGGCTGTAATGCGCAATAATCAAGTTGCAAAGGCTAACATTATTTCCATAATGGAATGCCCTTGGTAAAGAGCAAAATATCTTGATTTTATAGAAAAATGTTGTTCCATCTCTAGTTTTAGCCTCTACAAACATGTTCTAAAATGCAAGGAATTTTTCTGGTAGTTTATCAGTTCATATTTCAGTCTTCACTCAAATATTGATGTTTAGAATGTGCACTCTGAATCCTTTTTAAGAATATGTTGAAAATCTAATTGCAACATGTAAAAAACATTTTTTAAATAATGGATTACATAGATAAGGAGAGCGAAAAACAAGTTGTAATAATAGCAGAAGTTGTAGTAATAGCAGCAGGAGAAAGGGTTCTCACTACCACCACTCACCACAACTGTAGTAGTAGTCGTAGTAGTCGTAGTGGTCATACTAATGCACTTCATTCAGTAATGCATTTATTTATTTCATTTACATATTAGCTGTTGTTGGAGCTTAAAGTAAACATAAGTACAAGTACCAGTAGTTGCATCAGCAGTGGTAATAGTAGTAGTACCTGTGGTCGTGTTAGTAGAAGTACTTTTCCTTTAGTGGCAAAGCTATTTGTAATGTGTGATGGAAGTTATTAGATAATTTTCTAAAATAATGGAATATATATACATGCTCCTCCTTAAATCACAGAGCGATAACATCTTCAAGGAGACAAGCAGCTTTCGGAAAAGTTACACAGTGCACCTTTAATATTAATCGAAAGGTATCGTCATACAGTGCCTAGATATCACATATTTATTGTTTGTGTAACTGCTCCATCATTGCTTCAAACTGCCCCATTGTAAACTAAAGCTAACGACTCTCATGTCCTGACTATTCCCAAACCCAAAAGGTGTAAATGGAAAAATACTGCAGTCATTCCAGCTTTACTCTTCCTGAAGTGCTTCCAACTCGTCTCTCAGAGGCTCCGGTCCGAACCGGTGTTTTGTGATCCGGCACATGTAACCTCTGCTGGTAATAACAGGACAGGCGCTGGTGGTAATGGTTTCTCTTGCTTTTTAAAGGGGAAAAACATGCGCTGCAGAATTGGCTGGAGCTATCCCAAAGTAGTCCGAGTATGCAATCAGCTCCACACATGGGGATAAAGAGGGATACACTCCAGTCCAGACATGGTAATTAGACAGAGCAAAGCTGTAAACAACCACAAATTTTTACTTTTTTTTTTTTTCTTTTTCTCGTAAGCAGAGGATGTGTTTTCGTTTCACTTTTCCATTTTGGTAGTCTCTTATTTGCCTGCTGCGACGCTTGGTACTCGGTTCTCCTTGGTTTTAGGGCAATTTGATGAAAGAGGAGACGGCATATACGCGTTTGATTTCAGCCCGTTTGATATCAACAAAGCTCTCTAGAACAAAACATCTATTGATTAAGATGTTTTGAGCAAAGATAACAACGGTGACATTTCCAAACAGCCTCATAATTAATTTGTTTTAAGGTTTAGAGAGAATGGTGGAATCTAATTACAACTGGAGGGAAATTGGGTTGCGCTTAAAAGTTATGATAATTAAACTAAGAAAACTTTGTGACCCCCTTTGCAAAGTTTAAAATGCATTTCAAAATATTCCCAAGCATGCTTAACTAGAGCTGAAAATTGTAAGAAAAAGTGAAAAATATTCAAGTATTTGACCCATTGTGTATTTGACCCATTCCAATGCTCCAAATCTTGAGCATGGATTAGCTAGCTTGATCCATCTTTGCAGTGACATCAGAGTGGGCATGTACTTCATGTATGTCTACGGCGGAATACAATATGGATGTAAACAACACATTTTTAGGAGCCTGTGATCAATACGAGCGTTCGGGGTTCTGTTAAATGAAAAACGGTTGGTTAATGCTTGGTTAATGAACTTTTTTTTATCAGTACAAAATCTGTTTACCTGTTCTAGTTCCAGCTAAGTCAGTTTTTGTATGGTCAGATTGGGTTAAAACAAAGCCTCAATTAAAGTCCAACATGAGTAACAGAGCATCAGACACAGCAGTGCATCCAGTTAGCATCAACCCTAGGGAATATTGATAGCACAGCAAAGTATCAATAAACCCCAAGCACGCTGGGAACTGAACCAAAGCTCTGGTGGGAGGCAAAAGTGCTAGCTTCTTAATTATTGTCTTTTTTTTTAAAGGTACACCATGTAATTTTTCTGATGGAGGGTCTGCTCCGTGCTAGTCTCCAAAGAATTATTTTTTTAAATCTTTTGTTAATATATATATTTTTTAATTTTTTTTTTTTATTGTATTTTTTTATTATTATTATTGATTTTATTATTTAAAAAGATGTACTGTTACTGAACTGGGTCTCCTCTCCACAGACCTCGACCTGTGACTTACGTTAGTTGCGTCACATGCTTTTTTTTAATGAATGGATTAGTTCACCGTCTTACTTTGAATATTCCAGTCAACCAGGTGGTGGACTCTTAAAGTGCAGCTGAATCACAAAGCAGCCAATTTATATAATTACTATCAGAGCACTTGAGTTCATTTTCCTCTTCTTCCTGAATCTAACTATGTAAAATCTGTTAATTATGGGCTTTTTTGTCCAGACCCAACGATTTAGCGAGATCAAAAATCATACAAAAAAGAAATCATCAGACCCTTTCAGTTATTCAGAATAGCCAATAGCTTCACCACTGCGGTCCTCCTGTGCCAAAGATGTGGGTGGAGTGCAAGAGGTTAATAAGGCAGTGAAATGACTGATTATGAGTCTATTAAAATGTTAGCACACGGGGCGCACTGTTAACCTTGATCCAGAGCAGAGCATATGTTAGCCACTTAGCACAGCCATTCAACACGTTTATGCACAAAGGTACATGTGTAGGAGAGTCCAAGTGATTTTCACGTGTCTTTATAATAAATACAATATGGGACATTGTGAGAGGATTGAGGAGATGAGAAATGAGGTTTGAATTTGAGGTTTCTTACATGAACTCACTGTAGGACAAGGCCGGAGATTAACATTTTTATCATAAGAGCTTTAGTTGTCGAGGTTGAGTTTCAGTTATTATAATAGTTTCTTTGGCTTTGCAGTTTTTCCAGGAAATAATGTTTTGATGCTGATTAATTCTTAGGTCGATCCTTGTGAGTTTGAATTAGAAATTATATTTAAAGGTCTGTAATCTTAAAAACATCTACCGTCTATTCGCGCCAATGTTACAAGTTTGTCATTTATATCCATACATATAGATTAGCAATGGATATAAGCAATTGTTGGAGTCTTCTTGTGATATTTTTTCTTTGCCAAAAATCTCTTTACATGTCTTTACGTTTGAATAGCTTTATCACAATAACAAAAGTAAACTTGATTTCGATACTAATAAACTCTATATTCAATACCAATTCCAATACCACAATGACAATTAAAAACACTGTATTTAGACAAAACAGTATGCGATGCTAAAATTTCAAGCTTGGTTTTGTTACTAAGGAAGACTTGATGCTCAAAACAGACAGAATGTCATTTTCAACATTAAATAAGTGTACTTTCTTTTATCTGTGTAATCCCTCAGTCGTCCATGGGCGTATACCCGTCTATGTGTCTTATACTTGTCTGTGTGTCTTATACTTGTTCTGATACAGCTCAAGATCATTCTAAAGCTGTTCAGGTTCATTTTCTGTCCAGTGAATGGGTCTTCTTTAGTATCAATATCTGTTCAAATGAGTTTTTACTTTCACCATCTGATTTTCGATACTTCTGAGAGCCCTACTTTTTGAATAACACTGCAATAATTGTATTTTGAGCATGTCCTTGCCTTAGAAAGACAAAACAAAGTGAATATTTGTTCAGGGGTTATGATTTGTCAATTTTATTATGTAGTTTTTGGCACATTTAATCAACATGACTATAGAACAAATACACAAAAAAACTAAAACATGTTAAACTAATGTTCTACTGAAAGCCTTTTGAATGTATTCCCCCTGCAACATCAACAGCCCAGTCCAAACCTATGAGATTACAAATTCGCCTGTGGTCTCATAAGGCTGTACACAGAGCTAGGTAAGTACAGGTTTCACAGTGACAGACCAATCACACATCAGATAGCTTTTACTCCTACCGTTTTTCTTTCACCTAAATGCAACTCAACTGTCAGCCCACCTCTGCCTCCCTCGCTCCTCCAACGGTTTCAATCGGTCAAGTACACTACGGCGCGCGTCCCTTTAACGCGCTCTCTGAAACGTAACAATTTGTCGTGGCATTCGGAGTGCTCGCTCGGAGACGTGGAGACGCAGGCTGTAAATGATGGACCTCTGGAGGAGCTTGGCCTCCCTGTGAGGAGGAGGAGTGCTAGGGTTTGAGAGAGCACTTTACCAAACACACCCTTAATCAGATACGCTCAATACTGACACGTGTAAGGTGGTCAATATGAATCTCATGTATGTGTAAACGTAAATCCTTCCATCCATTTTCTTCCGCTTATCCGGAGCCGGGTTGCGGGGGCAGCAGTCTAAGCAGGGACTCCCAAACTTCCCTCACCCCAGATACGTCCTCCAGCTCCTCCGGTGGGATCCCAAGGCGTTCCCAGGCCAGCCGAGAGACATAGTCCCTCCAGCGTGTCCTGGGTCTTCCCCGAGGCCTCCGAAGACATTACGACCACAGCTACGAGCGGCCGCATCGACAATAGAGGTGGAGAACATGGCCCACTCGGAGTCCATGTCTCCAACCTCCCCCGGGATCAGGGAGAAGCTCTCCCGGAGGTGTGAGTTGAAGACCCCCCTGACAGAAGGCTCTGCCAGACATTCCCAACAGACCCTTATGATACGCTTGGGCCTGCCAGGTCTGTCCGGCTTCCTCCTCCGCCAGCGGATCCAACTCACCACCAGGTGGTGATCAGTTGACAGCTCAGCCCCTCTCTTCACCCAAGTGTCCAAGACATGCGGTCAGAGGTCAGATGACACGACAACAAAGTCGATCATCGACCTCCAACCTGGAGTGTCCTGGTGCCACGTGCACCGATGGACACCCATGTGCTCAAACATGGTGTTTGTTATGGACAAACTGTGACTAGCACAGAAGTCCAATAACAAAACACCACTCGGGTTCAGATCGGGGAGGCCGTTCTTCCCAATCACGCCCCTCCAAGTGTCACTGTCGTTACCCACATGGGCGTTGAAGTCCCCCAGGAGAACAACGGAGTCCCCAGTTGGTGCACTGTCTAGTACCCCTCCCAGGGAGTCCAAGAAGGCCGGGTACTCTGCACTGCTGTTTGGCCCGTAGGCCGACACAACAGTGAGAGACCTGTCCCCAACCCGAAGGCGCAGGGACATGACCCTCTCGTTCACCGGAGTGAACCCCAACACGAAGCGGCTGAGCTGTGGGGCAATGAGCAAGCCCACACCAGCTCGCCCCCGCTCTCTGCGGGTAACGCCAGAGAAATGGAGAGTCCAGCCCCTCTCAAGAAGTTGGGTTCCAGAGCCCAAACTGTGCGTGGAGGCGAGGCCGACTATATCTAGTCGGTAATGCTCAACCTCCCGCACAAGCTCCGGCTCCTTCCCCCCCAGCCAGGTGACATTCCATGTCCCCAGAGCCAGTCTCCATGTCCAGAGATCCGGTCGTCGAGGCCCCGCCTTCGACAGCTACCCAGATCTTCCTGCACCGGCCCCCTTACGGATCCTCTTGCGGGTGGTAGGTCCACATGAGGACGGCCCCACGTCACTCCTTCGGGCTGAGCCTGGCCTGGCCCGGCCATCAGGCGCTCGCTGTCGAGCACCCACCCCAGGCCTCGCTCCATGGTGGGGCCCCTGTAACGCCAGTCCAGGCCTTGATTGAACACTCGTCATAAGGGGCTTCTGAAACGCTCTTCGTCTGACCCGTCCCCCTGGACCCGTTTGCCATGGGTGACCCTACCAGGGACATGAAGCCCCCGACAACATAGCTCCCAGGATGATTCGGGTACTCAAACCCCTCCACCACGTTAAGGTGGCGGTTCAGGGAGAGGTGCAAACGTAATTAATGTGCTGCGTTTTACAAGAATCCAACTTTTGAAAGTGGATTATTAGGTTTGTTTTTTTTTTGGTTTTTTTATATATTGTAAATGTAAATAAAATGCCTAATAATCCACTTTCAAAAGTTGGATTCTTGTAAAACGCAGCACATTAAATATTGTACTAACGCAGTAAAATAAAAAGCAAGAAAGTAAAAAGAAAGTATCGCCTTCTAGCAAAGTTACACATGGTTTAGTCAGTAATCGAATACTGTTATGTTTATCTTAAAAGTCGGTCGGCCACCTGCTTGTTTCCATGGAGACGGTATTGCTTTATTGCTGGAATATGCCGCATGGTGACGTTAAACTTAACCATTTTATATTTATTCAATTGCAGGTGCTTTTAGTCCTATAAAACAACTGGAAAAACATTCTAACTGAGTGGTCTAGCCTCTCCGCAGATCTCACCTTCTAACTTGGCCTGGTGATGCCACTGGTTGTCTCCATGGCAATAGAAAAGTTTGATGAGAAGATTCAGGGTAAAGAAAAGTAGGTGGTGCATCATCCAGTGTTCTTTACAACACAAAGCTCAATGAACAACTTTAGGTTTGGTAACAGGGTTGACTTTTTTTTTTTTAGTATCGATACTTTTGACACATTCACAGGTCAGAAATTAACCTTAAAGACCATATAGACGAGATGACCACTGTGGAACCTACCTGGACAACTGAGGGATTACACAGATATAAGACCAGGGGAATATAAAAGAAAGTACTACGATTTACCATTGAAGTCTACATTCCATTATCATTGTCGTATCAGAATCAGAATTAAGTATCGAATCCATTCCTAGTATTGAAATAGAGCATCATGACAACATTATTTTGGAATTTTAAATTTTAAGGCATTACAGGGCAAATAGTTACTTGTAGTACCTGCAGTTTTCGAAAGACTTTGAAACTAAACTAAGCCAACTTTTTTTTGTTTTGCTTTGACCAATTACTTCTTTCCTTGCCCACTTTTACATCTATCTTTCGTAATGAGTATCGACTCCCTCTTCCTCCTGTGCAGACACCCCACTTAACCAGCGCTGGTATTTTAATCAGACCTGTTAAATTTAGACGCGTGCCGACTGTTAATGCGTAGGTCGCCGCTTCTCTGGATTCCTGGTAACCTTTGGGCCATCCTCCGCGTGTTCCGACATTAATCAAGTGAAACGGATAGTCCGCACCCCTCCCCCCCGCATCCCCTCCGTCCCCCGTACTCACGCTATCAAACTCATTTCGAACGCGCCACCCACTGAGCCGCGCGTAAACACATTCAAGGCTGTTTAAAATTAGTGGAGGGCTTCGGCTAATTAATTCTCCCCCGTCACCAGAGGGGGGCCCCGCGCTCGCAATCTATCTGGGACGCAGCCTTTTCTTTTGCTAGATTAGGCGTCCAGATAGGGGAGGAAAACAATATCCATTAATTTGCGCTGCTACCTTCTTTGTGATGGTGTGAAAAAAGAAAAAAAAAGAAAAAAGTCATTCCTAAAGGTTCGGTGATATCACGGCGTTTTAAAACTCAAATGAACAGTGATCAATGGCGCTTTAAAAAGACGGATTGCGCGTGACAGTTTGAATGCTTTCGGGATGCGGTGAGGAATTTCAATAGGATTTCGATAGACTTCTTCAATTAAAAAGGTGCGAGTGTGGTTTTTTTTGTTTTGTTTTTTTAAGATATTAGAGCTTCGTCGTCGTTGGAGTCTTGTAGCAGATGTACAACGACGTGCTATGGAAACGGAGGGAGCGTTTGAACGGTGACAACATCTGTAATCATAAAAGTCTGCGGCGAAATATGAAATGGCTGAGTCAAAGCTGCTTAATAGAAGTTGTTGGGAAGATTTAAAACTTGTCTTCGGAAAGGGTGCGTGCTCGCTTGAAAAATATCGCTAAATAAACTTGGTATTTCATTGCTGATGCCATATGTGCGTTGTGAATTAGCCCCGGGTACAGTGGTGAGACTGTGGTACTACTATGGGCAGGGTCTTTCTTGTAGTAGGAACGTGCATTCGACAGGCTCATGTTTTTCTAATTAGTATATCCTCTGGTAGATTAGTGCTTGTGGTAAACGTGTACTGTTGTTTCACACAGAGGTGGGGAGTGTAGCCCAAAAATGTAAAGTAAGAGAAGGGCTGGACTGGGAGAAGAAATTCACCCTGGACTTTTTGGTCTGGACCAGGCCCCTGGAAAAACCTCATAGCTCCAGATTGCCAGTTCAGTCTCGAGTAAGAGTAATGCTACCTCAAAATAAATATTTTAAATAATGAGCAAAATCTGGTATTTTCAAAGGATAGACACAACTAAATAATACCTGAAGGAGCAATGCAAGAAACAAACGTTTCATATTGCCGACATAAAGCTTTTGTAGATTTATTCACAGTGGGAAGAGGAACCAAAAGTAAGAGTACTGTTACTTCAATAAAACATTACTTAAGTAGGAGTAAAAGTATGCAGCTAGAAAAGTACTCTGTTAGATTTAGTTGAGTAACTTTTGTACTTTTCAGAGTATCACCTATCTCTGGTTTTATGTCAATCAACTGTCAATTTGTGGGAAACAATGGAAATTTAGAGGAAGTAAAGCCAATTCCATGCAAAATGCAAGTACCATACATGCACAAGAATTTATTTGTTTAATTTTTTTGACAATTTAGACATTCCGTTAACGAAATAAACCTGTTATCATGCATTTTTACTCAAATAATAAGTTATTAGGTGAGTATTGTGTATGTCATATCTGCGGACTCTCTCCTCTAACTAGGAACTAAATGTATAAACTTCTACAAAATTGTCAAACCAGTGTAAACTAGGTGCAACTTTTTATCAAAAAATTAAATCTACTATTAACGACATTTAACTTCGTCTTGCCTGTCACATGTTAAAGATTAGATCTTTGTCTGTGTGAATGTCCTCAGGGTTGATCAGTTAATAGTGAGAAAAGTACAAATTACTCACTGTAAGTCACTTCCCATGACTCCCGCTAAAAGTAGACGACGAGCTGATAAACAGATTTGTAATGGTTAACCACAAGAGCCCTTAATTTTCCAGGTTTCATTAAGCAGACAGCACGCAAGACTTCACTCAAACCTTAAACCAGCGACAAACTATACAAAATGAGTACAATTATAAAGGTGTAATATGTAACTTTTCTCGTAGAGGTCCGCACAACAATACTGCTGTGTAGAAAGAAGCAAGTTAAACATAAGTTGTGACTAGTTTGTTAGTAACTCAATTGTAAACTCAAAGCTAGATTTAACCGTAAGAAACCAGACTGACATGCGAAGAACACACAAACTCCACACGGGCAAACCCCACACTGTTTTAACCTGGTTGTTCTTGAGTTGGTGCAGAATAGCAAACCAGTTCTAAAATATTGAATAGAAATGTGATTATTGTCTTGAGTGATTCTTAAATATATGTGATAGTGTCTGTACCTGAGGGCATCCATGGATCTGTACTGGAGCTCTTCTCTCTGGTGCTGATCTGCTCCCAGTCCAAGTCGTCCTCTCTGCCCTGGCTGTACCCGCACGCTGACAGGGGCCTCTCAAAGTTACAATCGCCTAAAAAAAAAAACCAAAAAAAAACTCCATTACTCACTTCACACATACAAAGATAAGAGAATAACATAAGAAAACGTATATTGTGAAAATTACACACCAAAATTTGTATTGATCCCATAAAAGTATTGGCTTTTCAGGAAGTAGCAGGATTACCAGACAGGTTCAAAAACAGACAAAACCAGGTTTAAAATGGGACAGTAATAGGTTAAGGTTAGGTTAAGGCCGTTTTCATTGAATTGAGATCCCGTTGTTTGAAATTGTCATCAGGATGGATATTTTTAATGGAGAGAGCTACAGCCAATCCTGTCTGTAAAAGTATGCAGTTTAGAGTGTAATCATAATCGCTAATGGGTGATCACACCCTCATTAGAACCAGGAAGTATTCAGGTCTGTGCTCAGACCGGAGTACTTCCTGCACTGGCTCCTGTGGTTCAGAGAATAGAGTTTCTCCATGGACCAGCACCTGCAGGGACTGACCTCCTGCTGGAGCCCGGAGCCAAGACTAAACAAGGGGAATCAGAGTTTCAGTTTTATGCAGCTAAAACCGTCTTCCAGAAGCTGTGAGATGGGCCTCTACTTTGACAATATTTTCTCAAAATGGTTCTGTTTAGCTGTGCATATGACTGAAAGGTTTTTATTCTGTATTCTTCTCTTTTAATGTAAAAGCACTTTGAATTACTACAAATTGTGCTATACAAATAAATTGGCCTTGCCATTTGCATACTGGTTATTCCCTGTGGTTGTCCTTATTTGGATTTAGGTCTGAGGATGAAGTTATGAATAGGGGATAAAAGATGTCTAAGCCACTTATTTCTGTTTAGACATGGATTGTCTTCAGACAGATATAAGGCAGTGTCCCACCAGTAACCTGAATAGAACTGAAGAAGCCTCTTTGATAATAATAATTTGAAATTGTCAGTGATCAGCTTGGGCCTTTTTAACCTGGAGAGGTCTACAGCCAATCCTCTGTCAGTAAAAGCATGTGGTTTGAAGTCAAGTCTTCTTCAACCTTGAAATTAAGATTGCAAGTCTTATTTATATGATTTGAAAAGAACAAATAAAGTTAAATCTAAAACTGGGATAGAATTGAAAAAGAAAATGTGGACTCGATGGTAGATATAGACCTAAACCAAAACAATACACTGAGAAAACCCCAAGTACCACAGTTCGACTAAATCCATCTTTACAATAGCTGCAGAGGCCTGGTTGTTTCCTATTAACTTTGCAAATGAATGCATTATAAATTAAATCGCTTTTCTGCTGCAGTGTTCATAATGCAATCCGCCAGACAATGAGATGCTCTTAAGTGAGACAGAGTGAGGGATGGGTACCGCTAGCGTCACATATATTCAAATCATTAGCGACGCGGCAGCCCAATTCCACAATGACAAGTACAAAGTGTGCAAACTCCATCATAGTTAGGCATTATGCTTCGAAAGTGTACCGCCATCAGGGTACAATTGATTTATTTCACCTCTTGTCCGATACACAACTTTGCCGCTATGCTATACTGCCTAATTCTTTTCGCAAGCTGCTCGCAAAATGACAGCTAGCAACCATTAGGGCCCCGGCTTGAACCAGAGCGACATATGATCGATTAATACAAATACGCCTTTATTCCCCGGCACCTTAAAGGCCACGGCGAGAATGGAAGAAAGATTTTTTTCATTTTTCGTTCACTCATTTTGGGCCAAAGTGCTTTTCAATCTGCTCATAAATCTAGTGCAAAGGAGCTGATAGAGAAATAGGAGCTGTATTGTTGTGCACCGTAAAGAGGCTGGTGAAGGGGCTGGATTAGTGGGACCAACAGGGCTATGGGTAACGTGGGGAAAATGAATGTCATGGGTTTATATATGATTTTGAAATTTCATCTGCTGAAATGTTGTTCACCAAAAAGATGGGTGGACTTGATATGTTGTTGCACAAAAGGAAAAAAAATGTAATGAAAATATAGAAAATGACATGTTCTTATGGGAGGACATTTCAAAATCCATATGCATTAACAAGACTGTTCTACAAATGCAGTTTGAACCCAGATACAATAAGTACAAATGCTGCCCGTCCAGTCATTTAATATTAGCCTGGCTCACGTCAAATATTATGGGCTGAAGTGCGTCTGTCAGCGTCGCCATGTTTCTTTTGGTTCTTTTGGGCGTTTCAACTTTGACCTCAATGCTGCTCTGTGACTGAGAATATATCAAGACGTTTGTGTACTCACAAATATCATGAGAATCTATTTTACTGCTAATGTAATATAAGAATTACAATCTTATTTAATATCAGTTAAAGAGTTAAAGGTGCGGTGTGTAACTTTTCTGGTCTTGTCTACATGATTATGTTATTACTATTTAACTTCATCAAGCAAGGTACCTCCTGGTCAAGTTACAAGTCAGATCTGTAGAGACATGAGCCAGAGCAGTCAGAATGCATGTTCAATTTTAACAATAAATCACCTGCAAATTGAATTAATTGCAAGCTATAAGTTAAGTTAATAAGACACAGTGGAACATTCCAGGCAAAGCAATATCATCTCCATTAAGACTAGCAGGTGGCGTGCCCTCCATCTGAAAAGGTACATAGTGCAGCTAAGTACTACTTAAAACATGAGGTTTTTATTAAAAATCAATCAAACTCATTTGCCCAGCCCGCGCAGGTGCTTTTCTTGTCTAATATTTTATGCTTCTTGTTGATAACAGATGACAACTGCCTGACTCTGCCTCTTCTATCTCCTTCCCCCCTCTCCCCCCCTCCCGCCTCCAAATGTTTCACTGATAACTTTCTGAACACAGGCGACATACAAATTTTACTGTTGTCGGGGGAAATGTCCTTTTTAGCCAGAATCGATGCAGGGCCAAAACCAATATCTCATCTGCTTACAAGCTCCTGGTGACATCCAGCTCAGAAAGGCTACAGCCGCGCTCTTGTTTGACCATTTATCTGCGACCTGACATTTACAGTGCGTGTGCAAACCAGTGGCCAAACGAGGAGCACGCAGACTAATTAATTTCTGGTTCTCTAGGCCACCTGCTAACGATACATGCAGGGCTGTGTGAGTGGGTGGTAAAGGGAGGATTGCCAAAGCTGAGCAGGTACGGGGCAAAAAAAAGAATCAAGGATCATCATTAAGCATTTTCTGTTTGATTTGATTTTGTCAAGTAAAATTTTTAAAATGCTATGATTTGACATCTTTATTGTTTATGTTCAAGATGTCAACCATCTCCAGAAAGTAACATAGCGTTGCTTTAAATGGCATGTTGATTCCATGGAAACAAAGTTAAAACCATACTTTGGAACGTTCTCCATAGAGACAAGTCTTATGTCATACTGTGGAGGCTTATAGCCAAAGGAACAACATTTCCATGAAAACAAGCAGAGGGAGTCAGATTAGTGGAAACGCAGACCCACTCACTTTCAGTGCAATAAAGACACGGAGTGGCTGTTGAACCCTCCATTATAAAGACCCACGCTGATCACTGAGAAATGATTCAATCTTGAGATTAATTAATTCACTTCAATTCAATTTTATTTATACAGCACATTTAAAACACAGTTTAAGATGATCAAAGTGCGTCACACAAAAGCCAACAAAAACAAATGTACATTAAATATGACACATAAGAAAAGAGCAATAAAACATCAAGATATCCTGCCGAGAAAGAAACAAATGCCAGGGAGAAGAGGTGGGTTTTTAGTCTGGTTTTAAAATGCTTTACAGAATGAAAGGATCTGACAGGCAGAGGGAGAGTGTTACATAGTCTGGGCGCTGCCACAGAAAAGGCCCTGTCACCTCTGGTCTTGAGCCTGGCCTTGGGCACAGCCTGCAGGAGCTGGTAGTGTAGAGCTACAGTAACGCCTCACTCAGGCTGCACCCAGCCCAGTTGCGACTCCTGTGTCGGACAGTTTAGTTGCAGTGTGACACTCACACAAGTACCAGGGGCTCTGCTGTGCTGGTGCGGGCACCGCCTTTGAAGCCGCACGCATGAAACCACGAGTTCACGCCATAACTGTTTATTAAGACAAAAGGCTTGTGGTCGAATCCAGCAAATTTTATTCAGGAGCTCAAAAAATTTAATTGGGAGCTCTGCTGCACCTCAGCTGGCACCACTGCACAGCGTGGCCCCAGAGCTCCTCTCCTATTATGTACTACCTGAATACTTGTGGCCACCGGAGTGGAGCTGCACCACGTGCAGTCTGAGCCCAGAGTAACTCCCTCCAATACAGAGGACCCATAGAGTGCAGACATTTAAACACAATTAATCTTTGTTTTTGTCAGCAGACAAGCTGCATTCTGGACATTCTACAAGTGCTGTCAAATGAGACAATATATCCTTATATACAGCAGGTATTGAAGAAAAATACAACTGAGTAAATAAAGCTATTGTAAGGTGTACTTTTATTATTAATTAGACAAAGAATTTAAAAAAAAGTGGATTTTCAAGTGGTTTGATGTGTTTTGGAAGTGGTTTGAAGTGTTTTGAAAGTATAAAATGGTGAAGACAGACACCAAGGACACTGTTAAAAGCTATTTGCGTGGAGGCAAATTGAAAAAGCGTTTGGAAATGCTTTAAGAACAAAGCACTTAAAATGCTGCAATGATTTGACCTTTTGAAAGTAAATAAGGCAAGTGTTGGTTTTAAAATGGTAAAAAAAAATTCCATTAAAGTATGTGTGTGAAGTGTGTGTTGTTTTGCAAAAGTAAGTGTGCAAACCATGGACCCTGTTACATCTAGTGAAGTTTGTCACAATGTTGCAAAGTTGAAATAATAGGTTGTGGATCAGGGACTAAATCAGGAAAATATAAACTTTGAAGTTGAGGTATTTTCAAACTATGAAAGGAGGAAGTAGTTATTTGAAGTGGGACTAAAAATCTAAACTCCACCCACAACCACATTACAAATACAGCTGCTAAACTGGGCAGTGCCTGGAGGACTAAAGGGGAGAGTGGGGCAAGTGGAGGGGCGGCGTCTAGGCATATGAAGAACAGTGTGTGCTTGGTCTAACAGGTATCCACACTTCACTGTCTGTATCAGAAATATCAAAGGGGGCTGAAAAATATTGTTTCTGCAGAATCAATGAGCGGAGCACTAAACTGTTAATCTGAGGTGAGAGAAAATGGATTTTATTTCTAAATCACAGGTGACCGAAGACCTCCTTAATTTCACGTGTCACTGAAAAAAATGAATCCGATTGCACGAACATGTTTGACCGGGTTTGAGACACAACAAAGGATGTGGGGACTAGTCTGAAATCAACCTGTATTAAAAAATCCAGACAGAGAAACGGTAATACAGAGCGATATCATGCTGGATTTGCCAGGCAACAGAAAGCTGCAAATGTATGTTTAAGTTTTCACCTCTGAATCAGTCTACTAAAATACAGCTCTAAACAAAAACATGGCTCAATCGTTCTAAATAAATGCATTTTGCCAAGTTTTGCGTTGAGCCCATGTTGTCGTTGGCTATAGACCCACAGCGTCTGGCTCGGCTTCGTCACTATTTTGCTTGTATATTTTTCCTGTATACTTTGCCTGTACATTTCTCAGACGCTCTGCCCTGCTCGCCCACCTTCCTGTCGCAGCAGGCATGGGCACAAAGAGGTGGCTGTTATGGGCGTTTGATATTCAAATCAATGGCATCGACCAGGAACAGAATGCATGCCAAGTCAGTGGGAGATTCAGAGCGGTGCAGGCCAAACGGAAAACGAAAGAAACAAATGGGCTGTTTGGTATCATATTAAAAGGCGAATATTAGTTTAAAGGGGATGTATTATGTAAAATCTACTTTAACTTTTTTTTTTTTTACTTTTTATGACAGTGTTCCCTCACCATAAGCCTACACATGTTGTGTTTCGATTGATTCATGCATGTAATTCTGTATGGTCTTGCATTTGAGGCACGACTTCTATTTATTTATACAGGGAAACCCAATAACAGTTGGGCTCTATTTTTCATGTCCTGTTCAAAATATAATACAAACAGAAAAACAAACAAACCAAACAAATATATAAGTCCATATAAAACATTAAAAACTGGTGCAGGTGTGTGTATAAAAGTTTGCTACCAGATGGTTAAATTGCAATTGTGTCACCAATGTACCCAATTTTGCTTTTCCTTGGAGTGTATTCCATTTCTGTTAAGCAAAACAGACAAACTGCAGCTAGTCCTTAGCTTTATGCAGTCATGTGAACTGGTATTAAATGTTCTGGTATCAATTTGAAGTAGTCCTTTGTAGATATATTTCATACAGTGCTGTTCTCTTCTAATAGACAGTGACGACCAACTGACCTACCCTCTATCTCAGCCCACGGGTTTGTGATTATGAAAAAAAAGAAAAGTCCAGGTCATACATGTAGGGTTAAAAAAGTCATGGAACCTTTATTAAAAAAAAACAAAAAAAAAAAACCAAAAAAACATTATTGACAATACACTACTTACTGGGACTGAATTTCACTATGAACAGTGTCTCTCAGTGTCTCTTCTGCAGTTTTGTCCATGAATTTGAGCAAAAAGTGTCTTGATAAATTGTATAAGCTTCTCTTAAGATCAAAATCGGTCAAAGTCCACTGTGCATTGTCTGCACCTAATCAGAAAGCATTTTATTGTCAGTGAATCAGGAAGTGTGCGCTTAACATGGTAGTTTTTGTTTGCATTAGTGTGATGTTACATTCCGCTCTGGCCTCTGTAAGCAGTGAAAGTGCTTATAAACTCATCTATTCCATGTGCAATCAAGCAAGTACTAGATACAAATGTGCATAAAACAGAATATTATGTAACAGAAGTAGGTATGACGTGAGAATAGGCAAATGCAGCATAACTTTGGACCACTGTAAACCGTTTAAAATGAACCATCTGTTTTTCATGTTCTAAGACTTCAAACCATTTTAGATCTATATTGTGATTTACAATGAACAAAATGTAACAAAAGAAACTACGTGCATTATAGACTAATACGAAATACCTGAATCAAAGCATAATGTGTCCTCTTTAATCTTGAAATATTATCCAGCTCATAATTAAGAGATACTTTCTAATGGGTCTCTTGTTACCTCTGCAGCTCCAATAAAGATATTAGGGCACAATATTGAGTTAAGGCATTCGACAATTTCAGTAAGTAACTCCATTAGCCCGTACGCTTGCGCTAATAAAAGACCCGGGCGACTATGGTTTCAAATGGATTATCTGTGAAAGCAATAGAGATGTGGGGTGGGTAGGGGGCTTGGAAAAATAAAGGATTGCTATGTAAGAGCTGCTGCCTTTAATTGCGAGTACAAACCATTGAAAACTATCCGTACGTTGCTCCAATAGGTCAATTTGCGGGGTTTTGACGGGGCACGGCTTTGGTGTTAGGTTTCCGTATTGGGAATTTCTTCAATACCGACTGCAGCGTGTGTTATCGACCTGGTAAAGAGTTTCCATGTCAACACAGAAATGACGACATCCATAAAGGTCTACTGTGGCCAGCTCTGTCACTTTAACTTATATTTGAATGTAATGTGAGGGGAGAGGAGGGGGTCTTAGAGGTATGACGAACAATGTGATCGGTTTAACGGGCATCCGCAGCTCAAACTCCGCCCCTACAGCCAGGTGTTTGTAATCAAAAACACCTAGCCGTAATTGAGGCAGTCCTGCGTGATGTCACATAGTACTTGAAATTGCAGTGGCCACCGGGAGGAAGCACACAACTGGAGATGCCATCGCTTTGACCGGGATGTGTAAATATCTAATCCTACAAATATACGTTTAATCTTTCATTTATTGAACGACAAATCGATACAGTAATAATTGTGACAGGCGTACTAGGGCTTAAACATTGAGTGCCACCATTCATGTTGCGTTCCATCAGTAGCTATGGTTCAAGCGCAGGGTCCATTCAGTGCACGTATGAATGTAGCAGTCAATAGCACCATAATGGTCTCCCTCTCTATAAGGGCAAAGCTGTCAATAGTTTAATGTTGAGGCAGAGCGCAGCTAAGAATTCTATGGCCGAATGGGAAAAATGCACGTTTTTTGGTCTTGTTTATGATTAATATCTCCCATCAACGTGAAAAACACATGGCGCATAGTTTAATGTCGTCTCTGTTAATGAATGTGTTTCGTAATGACTTAATTATATAAAAACACACAGCTTTATGCCACAAGATTGTTATGGGAAATGTATGGATCCAAACAAAAGTGGCTCAACATGTGGATTTCCTGGTTATATTTCTGCATTTTAAAGGCTGGTGCTGTTCTATACGTTAGCTCTGGTGCATTTTTAAAAGAAAGAGATAGTGTTAACCTCCAAACATTGCAAACTATGAACCAGGGCTGTTTTCACACGCAAGTAACAAACAAACCTACCTAACTTGGCTCTAAATTGGCCCCTGTAACTGATAGCCTCATTGAGCTTCACTTAACTGGAGCCGAACGCTATGGTTGACGTCACACTCCCTTATTCCACTTCTTTATACAGTCTATGGTTTATAGCAAAAGCAACGATTTGTCCAGTTGACAGATTTAAACTTAGTCTTGATCCATAGCAAAAGACTGAGGCATTACACAGACAGTCTATGATAATCTGCTGTTATCAAATCACATATACTGCAATTACTTAAGTCCTTTGCAAACGGTTTCAAATTCCAATTGCGATTTTGATTCCACTGCAGTATCTCGCGGCCCTACTCGTAATAGTTGGCAAATGCACCTAACATATAAACAACAAGCGGTACCACTTCATAATAACTAGAACTATAACAGTCCGTCTCTCTGTAGGAGGTTTATAGTACTGCCAGTGTGGCCCAAGCCTCTATATAATCAAGCCCGACAGCTGCTGAAACAGATATCCAGACCGACCCCGCCAACTCGCCCAACATTTTACTTTCAATAAAAACCTGCGTGAGGTGTGAGCCCAGCGTACAAATGACCGCTCTACCGTGTCAACCTTGCTTTTCAGAGACGCCGGCTAAAAAGGTACACCCAGATATGTCATGGAACAGTTTAGTCCCGAGTGAGAACACACAATGGTCTTTATAATCTCACGGCGAGTGCGTTTCAAAAGAAATCCATCCATCTTTTCCTGGACGGAGCCGAAGGACCGGATCGATAATTCAAAGCCTCAAAGCAGGAGCCAATTTCTGCTAAAGATTTGAGAGTCCGACTTAAAAGGGCTTTTGTTATTGCAGCTGTAACGAAAGTAAACTTTGAGCGGGGCTGCTGTGAGTGGAAGTCTGATACTGTGCAGATCGTTGTGAGTGCCGGGCCGGTGCGGGGATTGCTGCGAGGAGCCCATGGAATATTGAACATGCGCTAGCGGGGTGAAGCTGGAAAAGCTTTTTTTATACTTTAAAAAGGTGAAGGGTCGGAGGGTCAATGCTATTGCTTTGCCTTGAATGTGCAGAGTACGCCACTAAAGGTCCATGTTAGAATGTTGTTACCTCCTCAAAAACATACCTGGAGTTGTGTTTAGTTTCATTCACATGTTTGAGTAACACTTTATTATAAGTCTGCATCGACAAAGCTCGAAATGCTCTGTTCCACCTTGTGATGTCATGAAGTCAAGAAAAGTTAACAGCTGCCCTTTACCTTTTGTTCAGTAGAGTTTGGCAGTTCCAGGCCTGAAATAAGGTGGAAGGAGCGTTTTTAGTTTGAGAGAAGAACCTAAACATACAGTACTGTGTGTTAAAAGGTATGTTTGTAATGAGGAAACAACATTATAACATAGACTAAAAGAGATAGAAACTTTAAAGGGCCCATATTACACCATTTTCTGATCTGTCTACTTCCATCGAAATATGCAGTGATCAGTTCCTGGTTAGATCTGTGAAGAGTGCAGGAAGAATGTATATTTGTTTTTCCAAATAGCAGTAATCAAACAAATGCAAGATATACAATTTAAATGCTATAGTGTGGACAGTTCAGATCTGTTGAGAGGCGATACTGCTCACAGTAAGAATGGATATTTTTCAAGGTATTTTTGAGCAGTAGTTGAATGAATGCATGATAGAGAGTCATACTGTGGAACTCTCCAGGCAAAGCAATCTCCATGGAGACAAGCAGGCGACTGACAAAGCTACACAGTGCACCTTTAAAGATTATACAAAAAAATGTTCGTATGTGCAAATGTTACGCTGAGCTCATATTTAATCTAATTCAGAAATTTACAGTGAAATATGATTTTGAAAAGGTATTGTTAAATAAAACTCATCAATTAATATATTTTGTCTTTTTATGGTAAATAAGAAATTACCAGAGATTTCGAACTTTGTCTCTAGCTCAGTTTTTAAAAAAAGATAATTTGAAAAGTATTTTGTCTGTCTGATTTGCTCTCATTATACACTGCTCCTGAGTACAGTGCACATGAGCAGATGCGGTATCATTACAGCAGCTAACTCAGCCTCACATGGAGTCCTCGGAGGGATCACTCGTCCCTGTGGCGCGGATCATGGCTAGCTCCTCTCTTTAGCCCCTCTGCCAAATCTGCCCTCACCAGCTCTTGTCTGCCTCACTGTCTGCACTCACTCTAACAAACATCTCGTCTGCTGGGTCCCTGTAGACTTAAACCACAAGGCAATCCGGGGTAATTTAAACCCAGTGTCGACTATCTCCCTCCAGCTCGGCCAGTTTAGAGCCAGTGAATCCTGTAGCTAAGCCCGTAGGAGACTGATAGGCCCTATTTCACTTTATCTATTGACAGCTCCGCCAGGCCCCTATCTCACCAGTCAAGTGCGTGTATATATACACTATCCATTTGGGGACTTTGAACTCTGCCAGGGATTTAGACAATCTATCTCAATATCATTATCAATCACGGCTCGCTGCTGGCTACATTGATTTGGGAGAAATAAAGAAGTTGGAGTGAAGATTTGCACTGATAATCTGCAGCGGATCGTGCACTTGTCAGCAAAGCGACGCGAAACAAAACAGACAAACTGAACGAGGGCTGAATGATTTGGGGGAAGATATCTGTGTGTGTAATAATTGTTCACAATTTATGTTTTGATAGTAGGATTCTGTTCAAAACTGGGTTAGACCTCATATAGTCTACACAACCAATGGATGAAACTATGAAACCTATACCTGAAGGGATTGCACAGAAGACCCCGTGGTAATATAAAAGAAAGTACTGTTATTTAATGTTGAAAATCAGAGTTTGAAACGTTAGTATCGTGACAACACTAGTCTGAACAAAGCACACATCTGTATAGACTGCAGATATTTGGTGCAGAAAAATAAATAGGGCGCGAATTAGCAAACCCCCGTCAGCCCTATGTTTAGCTCAAACGCGTTCCTAGAGAGACCTCAACTGCAGGCGAGATTTTGTCTTGTCAACCCAGGATCAAGTTGATGAATATGCTTTACAGGAGGCATACAGCGCGGCAATGATCAAACCGCCCCTCATACCCCCTCAGACGAACACGTCGATGACAGGCAGCCTTCTCCTCAGATATGCTAACATCTGACACATGATTTTCAGCTATACACTTTGGTACCAGCCGCGTCTCTTCTTCCCTTCCACTGCTCCTGTCAAGAACTCTGCGAAAAAGACTTCAAATCTGTCTCCATTCTCCATAACCTGTCAGCCACCAATTAAGACTGATATTGCTCCGCACTCCGAGACAGCGAAGATTGTTATTGTCGTGTCTTCCTAAGTGATAAAAATGAGAACTTTCGAGGCTGTCGACGCACAAAGCATCCGGGTTGGGATCTACAAAAAGTGATGCTAATTCATCTTGCTTGTTTACCACAGTCCATCAACTGGGTCAAATAGAATTCATAAGTTTTGGCCAGACGTATTCCCCATTATGGATGCCATTTTGAGGACTTTAAGTTCAAAATGTGCATGCCAATTCCCTGCTCAGTGTTTGTTTAATAGAGATGATCAAGTGGGTCAAATAGTATCCACAGCTTCTGGTCAAGACATTTCCCTGTTACGGACGCCATTTTGAGGGCTTAAAATGCGTAATATGACACCTATTAAATAATCTATAATAATAATAATAATAATAATAATAATAATAATAATAATAATCTATCTATTAATACTCAGTGTTTGTTTTATATTGAAAATCAAGTGGGTCAAATGGTATCTATAGCTTCCAGTCAAGACGTTCCGTTGTTATGGATGCCATTTTGAGCACGTAAACAGGAATTAGCATCACATTTTGAGTTCTCTGATAGAAACCCAAAAGTATATAATGTTGTAGATTGTGATGCCAAAAGTTGAGATCCAGGGGCGTATATATAAGCGGATGGCAAGATTTTTGAATGAAAGGAAACTGCTACATAAATATGGTTTCATCTTGATTCATTTGTGCAGACTTTGAGCTGTGTGCCACTTTTTGTCCCATGTACATTAACCTATATAATACAGAGATACTACCCATAAGAACCTCACCTTGATGATTCTATTGAAATAGAAAATTAAAACCATACTTTGTCCATGGAGATATACGAGTAAGGATGCATGTTTTTTTTTCAGTGCTATAGCCTCAAGAACGCCCATTTTCAAAGTTACGTCACATGAACACAGCCTATTGACTGATCAGAGTGCCCAGTGTTTCTGATCAGATTGGATCAATTGAAAACGACAGGCACAAACCACCTGTCGTCCTCAATGTGAACTTAGAAGAAAGCGGGATTAGCTTCGCCACAGCGCACCTAGCTCCTGTCTCCATTTTCTTTCACAGCCAAAATCTGCTCGTTGTCCGCGGAGACTAGATAAACGGTTGTTTTCAATTCAGCCCAAAACCTAATTCTCTCAACGGCAGAGTGGAATGGCTTGTTTGCTTTTCTATTTGCTTGTTGAACATTGCCTCAGAAAAGACAGGCTGCCAGAGCATAAGAGGATCGCAAATCAAATAGCAAGTAAGACCAAGTAATGGGAGACAACTTATTTGGATAGGAGACAAGAGAAAAAAACATGCACGGAGGAATAAAGCTAAAATGTTCATTTGTTAATACTAGTTTAGAATTGTTTTAAAGTAAATTAAGCAGGTGATGATATAAAAAACAAAACAAGCCAGTGAATTAAGGATGCACCGACTAAAGACATGTTCTGCCAATTGATTAGTAGAGTAAAAATAGCGCATGGAAAAAGCTCTCAAAAGTATTACAGATATCTATGTATATGACCGAAAATGTACTCACAACACTACACGTGCAGGGGAGTTCATGCAAAAACAACTATTTATTCAGAAACAGGAAGGCGGTGTAATTTTCTAGCAGACAGATTAAACTTATGAATCTTTAGCAAACTTATTTTATGCAGAAAGGAGAAGTTAGTGAATGATTAGTCAACAAATACAAATTTTACCATACAAATCAACCAGTACCTACAGCCCTTGTTTTTTTCAGTTCTGATACCGATTTCGTTTTTATAGCTTGAAGTGACTGCAGCATTTATTTCCTTAAAACAAAGAACAAGTTATTTATCTCTCACGTAACTACAAAACAGCTTTGTATAAATAAAAGTTCAAACGTTATGAGACTTTCTGGGTCGACATTCACAAGTAAATGCACATTCAAATTTACGTGGTAAGACTAGTCAAACGAGGATATCAGCTGAATCGATATTTGGAAGCCGATATCTAGATCTAGCTTCTTTTTTTTCTGGAAAATGTACAAATTATAGTTTTTATACACCTTGTTCAAATAAAAAAAACATGTATCCATCTACCCACAAACGGCAAGCAACAGTGATGCTGTGGACTAGGTGGGTAAAACGTCTTGCTCGAGGACAAAACGACACCTTACCAAGGAATCAAAGCACCAAACACTAGATTACAAACTGAGAAACTCCCATTCCATTTTTAATTTTTTTTCCAGTAAAAGGTTGTCTGATATTAAACATGTTTTTTAACCCAGTTTGACCACACCAGTAGCTTCTTTGTCATTCCTGATTGCTCAATATGATGAAGCTACATGCCCTATACCAGCAACTAAGTTCAAGCATCAGTATTTTTGCATGGAAAGTTGCCCCACTTGAAAGTGTTTGTGACAGTGAAAATCCGGGGTTAACCCAGAAGTTACCTCCGGGCTCACCTCCTAATCCAGCTTTGTAGAACAGGGCCATGCATGCATAGCTAACGACTGATCAGTTACGCTTTGATTATGTCCTCCTTAGTTTTTGGTCTTGTTATTGTTATAGTGTATAGCTAGAGGGTTACATCTGAGAAATTACTAAAAGATACACTGTGTAGCTTTTCTGGGGGAGGGTGCAACTCCTCGTCTTCATAGAATGCCTCACAGTATGCTGTCAAACATGTGTATTTTGTATTTATTTCATTATGAGTGTTATTATTGGGGAGTATTATGCAAAATCAACTCTTTGGACCTTTCTACCATGATATAACACTGTTTCCTCATCAAAAACATGCCCGAATAGGTTTTAGATATCATGCATGTATGTTTGAGTAATCTAGAGATCTCTCCTGGGCCTTATATGAATCTTCCTCATCGTTAACAGTACAGTCCTGTCCAATGCTCAGCCCACGAGCCAACTTCATCCATGCTTCTGCACAGCAATTTTCAGTAAATATACAAAAGCATGATATAAAACAATGCACTACAACTTCACAAACCTGATGTGATGTGCAGTAGTTTCATTAGCAAAATGCAAGCCAATTGTGATGTGATAGCACTCTGAGAGGGAGGGGAGACTCGGAGCGGTAAAAATGAAAATGAAACTTATTAAAGCATGTTAATATGTTGTTTTCTGTGAATATAGATTTTCAAAACAATAAAAGGTAACATGGTGATATAAATATGATGTGTTAGCTGTGAATGCCCCATAGAAGTGTAACATTCCTTCTACAGATCGGCTTGTGGCACTACTGTTTAATGCCATACTCCAAAACAATAAGCAATACAATAAAATCTCCCTAGAAACCAGCACATTTCAGAATATTTTCAATTTGGGTAGCTTTGAAAGGTAAAGAAACAAATCTGCATTTAAAACCATTCTGAAAATCCATACCTCTTTTTCTTTTTGGTCCTACATGACAACATTTAACAAACGTCACTGCTTTTGCCTTGCTTGCTTAGCTATACCCCGACGCTTTCATCAAAATCCCCCAGTTAACATTATTTACAGTGGAATTCCTCTCGGATTGACTCACATAAGCAATATAGTCTCATGCTAGCAGGGATGGAAATCACAACTTCCTCTGGCTTGGCTACACACTTGATCCGCGTTAGCTGGACCAGCGGCCTAAGCTGTGATCGATGATGGTAAGAGGAGAGAAATCCTGGGTATCAGGTGTAGAATACATGCACCTGACAAGACCGAGGGGTTCGATGGTTAAACCCCCTACTATGGCTGAGTCCATTGAAACCCCATTCCCATACACTACAGAGGATGACCACTCGATCCCGGTAAAACCTGCCACGTCAACAAAGCTTTGAATTGTGTCGGAGGAGAGAAAAGAGAGGAGCTACGAAATGCTAATGTCGACTTTCCCAGATTTTAATTTGTCAAACATGCAACTTACAATGGTATAAATGAGTCCAATGGGAAATGCCCTCTAGAGGAGAGAGAGAGCGAGCGAGGGGGCTGTTTGATCACTGAGCAAACAAGAAAATTATGGAGGCTTTTTGAGTGTACGCAGTTGAATTGTATTGGATTTTGAGTAGGCAGAACGAGCTGGCATCAAGTTAATCTCGGAATATGAATGGATAGATATACACAGATCTCAGCGATACCAAAGAGATTAACAACATATTGAAATGTAGCACGTCTAAAACTTATTACTTACAATACATTATTAGCAGAGGACATTATAGCTATATGTGGCTGCGCAATTTATCGCAATCTGGATTTAAACTGATGACCAGTCTTTGGACAACAGAGCACTAGCAAAGCAGTAACACAATCATAGCAGTCGTCTTGTAGGCATCAGGATTGTCAAAAGTATCGAAATTAGATACTCACTTGAGGAAGTATCGATGCTACAAAAAAGTCGTAATCACAGGACAGAAATGGACCTTTCCTGAATAGCTTTAGAATGATTTTGAGCTGTATCAGAACAACTATAAGACCACATAGACTAGTATACACCCATGTACCACGATGTAATCCCTCAATCGTCCAGGTAGGTCCCATAGATGAAAAAGATAAAAGAAGAAAGTCCTATGATTTAACATTCAAAATGACATTCTTGCCTAAGCGTGAATTGTATTATTATTGTAGTATCTGAACCAGTATCGAGTATCAAGTCTATTCTTTAAATTGAGTTTGAAATTTCTGCATCGGAACAACAAAAACATGCATAATTTACAGTAACACATGAAGCTCATAGCACACACACTGTACAGGCAAAAGAGCTAACCACTCTGCTACTTTAAATAAAAACCTTGACCATAATTGTACACAAAACTAGGTGAACATAACACTATTGCTAATGTATAAGCCACAACTCTTTTAGTCTATTTCAGAGGGTGTAATTTGTCAAACATGCAAAGCTTGAAATAGGCCCAACGGGAGCGCTCCTCTAGAGAAGACATGGTGCTGTTTGATCAGAGAATAAACAATAACATAGCACGCTTTGTTGGATCTGCAGAACTAGAACAAATGTGTGTTTTTCTGCTCGGAGGAGGGAACGACTCCAGGTTGAATGTCAGAGAATTAGGGAACATAATTGGGAAAAGGTAGCTATGCAGAAGAATACAAGGTGCGAATCTGGGACACGGGGAGAAACGGCGCCATTTGTTGCATTAAGTATCACAGCCTTGTCTTAACAATAACTAAAAATTATGAATAACATAATATTGAAGACAAAGTGTAATGGTAGAGAGAGAGAGAGAGAGAGCCGGAAGAACTTGGTTAAAAGGGCCGAGGCCTTATAGTTCATGAATACACCTTGATCACAATACCTTGCAGTGGAGCTGAATTTTCTAGTGGATTGTACAACACCTGCTCGACTCCATGGAAATGTAACTGCTTTGCCTTGAATGCTCCGCAGTGTGGCATTAAGCTCATCTTTCTCCATGTAGACAAGAATACATTTTTTAAAAAGGGCTGTATTTTAATAAATTGAAAGTGGATCAGTTTAAAGCCATACTGTGGAAGATTCCAAGCAAAGTAATGACATCACTATGGAGACAGCAGATCGTGGCTCCCCCCCCCCCTTATTTTATTTCCAATCCTCGGAAAATCTATGTAAGACTCGGGTGTGCGCAGCTGTCCGGAGGTGCAGTTTGACCTGTGCGTAGACTCACATGAAGCCCTCAGGTTTAGGGTGGGTCATAATGATATTGTTTGTGAACCGGAGCGATGCTTTTACAGGTGTGGCAGAGGAGGAGGGCCGCAAACCCAGAGGGAGGCGGGGAGGGGGGTTTCAAAGTGCTGTCCCGCCGTCTTCATCTGCGCACTTCAAACGCTCGCACGGCCTTTGTTTTTACGGCTGAGGTCCTAGAAATGGCTCCCCTGAAAGAGGAGCGGTGCGCTGGTTTAATCCAAAGGTCCAGGGGTGGTGTGGGAGAGGCAGGAGGCAGGTGGGAGCGGCTCTCTGATGTGTCCGTTTAGGTTCATGGAAGTGGAGAAATCAATGCAATCCGACGTCCGTGGTATTTGAGTGGTGGTGGACTATAAAGGGATGGTCAGATTTATTGTTTTCTATATTATATTGTGGCCGATAACCGATATTTGCCATTACTACTGAGTATCAATATAATCTGTGCCAAGGCTCACAAACTGAAGTAAAGTTTTAACGTCACAAATCAACATTTCCAATATAAAAATAACAATGTATTTTGCGAGATATGTTATTTGTTGCACCTTTTATGCTGCCTGGGATCCAGAACACTGGTGACTCTAATAGAGTTCAGATGGGCGTGATTGACAGGTGGATTAGCCAATCAGTGACATGCATGGTGTCTGTATCAAAACAAATATGGCTGCTTATGAGGAAAAAATGAAAAAAGGGGATGAAAAACAGTAGATTTAATGAGCAAATAACTAAACTATTAATCTGACGTGAGAGATTTTGTTTGTAAATGATGGATGACCAATGAGCTCCTCCGTTTCACATGTAGCACTGAAATAAACTCATCTGACTGCACGATCACATTTGGTCCCCATGCCCTTGTCTCATCTTGAGCCAGAACCAGACTGATAACTGTATTAAAAATAAATAAATAAATAAAATACAGACATTCTAGATTCGCCAAACAACTTCCCAAATCTACAAAATCAACAAAGTGGATATTCTTAAGCTCAAATCCAGTCAAACACTTCACCATCTTCAATTATCTAAACTAAATATGGAGTCTAAAGCTCCACAAAACATACCATTTATCAGCAGGTTTCTGTTGTGCTGTTGGGACGACGACAGAGACACACTGGTCAAACTGAAAACAAGTAGGAGGCTTGGGTTCCTCTTATACATCCGAGCTGCAACAATGACATTTTCAAACAATGCTCATAATTATAGTATACCACTAAAGATCAAGCTCTCCTCTTCTGTGACATTTCTCTTCCGCTCCCATAACTGCACAATACCCCATTTACACAGTATATATAGACTACCGTTCTCTACTGTTCATTGTTGTATATTTTTGAGATTTAAACCGTGTTATAATTGTGTTTTCGCATTACAATGATACTAGTTTTCCCACACATTATTTTGGGTTATACAAGATGGAAGACCAGTACAAAAGTAGTCAAGTCTTTCAAGTTAATTGAGTTGAAGTATGCGTAGGGTTTTAAGTGTTTTTGAAAGCTTCTTTGTTCATCTGGGTTAACCATGTGACGTATTATAATAGCTGGTATATTATGTTGTGTTAAAGAAGACATATTGTACTTGTGCGTGATATATAGTTATAGGCTGACACCTGTGGATCATTATGCTATAATTTGGACATTTTAAGTTAATTTTAAGTCACTTGATCTAAAAATCTCTGACTTCTATGGATAAGTGCATATCACTATAATCACTAGCAGATATATATATATATATTTTCCCATTTGTGTCAAAATTACTACACAGTGCTGTTGAATCCTACATGTATCGCATTAATTTTTTTAAGAAAATAATGTTGGAGAGCAAAGTAAGTGCAGAGCAGTGGGTGTGTACTGGTATCTTTGAAAACAGGAGCAATGACATCTTGAATACAGGAGTATAAAGATTACTCTGAAACTCTATAAACAATAATATTCAAAATAATTTATGCCACTGACACAATAACACTGAATGCAAAAATGCAAAAAACAGTTCTAAATGTGCAATGGTAAATAAAATAAAATAGCTGCATGAAAACACTTCAGTAGTTTGATCGTATTAAACCTCCTTCAACTTAAATCCTGACATAGTAAAGAAAAATAAAGAAAAATAACTAAGTTCCACATTTCAGTTCAAACATTTGTAGAAATCCACTCATTATTAGAAGTGCAATAACTTCTAATAATGTGTCCCTCATTGCAGCTAACCCACTTTTGGTCTATTATAACCAGCTCGCCCAGGTCACCTCCAGCAGCAGAGAACAGTAACAGTAAATGAAATAAATCAGATAAATTGACTCAGACAGTCAAGTGGCATGAATAAGTCAGGACAGCAAAAGGAATTCCCAGAGTCTCATTAATAATATTAATTTTTAAATCCAATTATTGTACAGCGCTGCGTGACCCACTTCTCTCATTTAAGTGTCATTTTGGATCACTAAAGCAGGACAGACTTTTACTGTTTAATGCAGACTGCGCCAAAGATTCAGGTGCAGTTCAGATCAAGTCCAGACCAGCTTTTCAATAACATTAGGCCAATATAAGAAGATGTGACAGTCACTTTAATATTGTATCAATATTACATGAAATAATTTAACACCAACCCGGAGTAAAAGGGCAGACGTTCACCAAGGCAATATGCTACAATATGCTGCAATGTAAAGATAATATGCTCACGTGAATATTGTGAATAACACTGCTGTTAGTTAATTTACTTATCAGGGACTAAGGTTGACAAAAGTATCGAAAATCAGATATTAATCGATAGTAAAACTAGTATCAAAACTACATACACAATTGAGCAGGTATTGATACTGTAAAAGTCACATTCATGGGACAGAAATGAAGGCCACATGGAAATATAAAAGACAATTGCATGTGATTTGCAGTTATTATTGTGGTATCGGAATCAGTATCGAGTATCTATTCTATCTATTCTAGGAGTCTATTCTCTACTAGCGAGTTTAGTATAATGACGACACTATCAGGGACAATCCACACACAACTTTGACTTACACAAAAGAGGAATAATATTTGTGCCAGTTTGTTTATGTCCATTAGCCTGTCCAGGAGTAAATGCTTAACACTTAATACAAACATATTAAAGACGCACTTCACTGGAGGAATGTCCGTCAACTGCATGTTTCTAAGGGGAGGTAATCCCGTTTCCATGGAGACGTTATTGCTTTGCCAGGAATGTTCCACCATAAGACATTCGACTTATTACTCTCCATGGAGGCAAGCAGCTGATACCACCAGGACAAGTTACATGTTAAATCTGTGGAGAGGCAACCCTGTATCTCATAAGGATGCATGTTTTTCAAGGGATTTTAGAAATGTTTTAGAAAAGTAAATGTCTCTAATTAATTAAATGAGTTTTATGTCATACTGTGGAGCATTCAGGGAGAGCAAAAGATCTCCGTGGAGACAAGCAGATGCAACTTTAATAACGATAACAGCAGCAATATAATTAAAATACACGGTCATATATTCTCATGTGCTTTTATGGATATATGTACTTGAATAAATGCAAAATGGATACATTTAATGACAATACGGTAGAACATTCCAAGGCAAAGCAAAAGATCTCCATGGAGACAAGCAGATTATATACACTAGAACATTAACAGATTATATACACTGGAACATTAATAACAACAACAATACAATTCCAGTACATAGCTCCATAGTCTATATGCCCATAGCAGCTCTCAGGTGAATGGCCACAGGTCTTAAGGACACAAACACTCCCGGATCAGTCACTGCTCTGTTCACTTTCCATTAACACCGTCACAATAGCACCGATACAGAGGCAGCAAAAGTCTATGCACCCGGCTGGGGATTAAGCACAGTCTATGGGCCAATGCAGTCACACAGAGGGGTTTGAATGGAGCCCGTGAAGCAGAAATAATCTGATGAGCCGTGCGCAAATGGATGGGGCTTCAAAACAGCTCGCGCAACGGGAAAAGGTGAGGAGCCCAGCGGGAGAGCCACTTTAAACAAACGCATTAAATCACAATGTCTCGCCAGTTGATGGATTATAGAGGGACACAGCTATAGCGGCTGACGTGAGTGAGGAAATCAAATGTGGCAGGCTTATTTTGATTAGCAGAATTTACTGGTTCACAGAGACGTATATTGTTTTGTCTGTGTGTTTAAATTGGCCACTCCAATCAATGTGGAAGGGCACCTGATGTAAAAATCTACCAAATTACTCATTGCTGTGCAGTGGCAACCCAACTTTTTCACCAAAATGCGGGCAGATGCAGATGGAACATACAGAGTAGTACTGATCAAGACTAGTTCAAGATCTGGAGTGTGTGTACTGCACTGCTCCTTACAGGTTGGCCTCAGGCAGATGGGTCAAATGCAGAGGACAAATTTCCAATAAAGTCTTAACCTTAAGAAGTAAGCACTAAGGATGGTAATGTTTTGTATTTTGGTCATAGGATACACGCTAGGCTCTGTGCGGGCCTCAACGTTGTGAATCCAATATGTAGAGTGGCCCAAAAACATGTGACTTATCCCCACTTGTGACTGTACTGAGTTGAATACAATACAAGCTTGAAAATGCTTGAAAATATCCCATAATGCTCTTTCTCTCCCCATTGTCACTGTACATACGTATGGCATTTAATCCAGTGTGGTTAGCATTGATCGGAGCAGAGGCTACAACCTGAGCAGGCACAAAGTGGCAAAAAGACATGAGTATCCTCCATAAGTCAACACACTCATCTGCCTGACATTTACATTGCCTTTAATTAAATGTGAAAAGGCCTCCGCAGCTCTGAGCAAATACTGGCTCTAACAGATTAGTCATAAATGTCTTTTGTCCAATTGTACCGGATCATCCATCACTGAGGAAAAATTTAAATCAAATAAAAAAATTACGCTAGCCACCAGTCATCATTTGTCTCGCGAAAATGTCACTAGAACGATTTAGTGAATGCCATTTTCAAACAACAGTAAAACAACATGTCTCTAAAACACTGTGCAGTCAGTAACTATGGTTTCTGAATCAGGCAATACATCATTAGCCATTCATTAATTAGAGTATTAATCTGGGAATAGGCCTGCACAATATATCACAGTGGAATCAAAAATGCAATTTGAGCTGATGCAATTATCAAAATGCAAAGGCTACAATTATTTAGATAGAAGATAGAGATAGAAGATCGATGGATACAATAGAATGTCCTCTACAGATAACAGAGGTTCTTTACAGAAAAATCTTGTATCTGTGGATCAGACCTCTCTAAACATGTCTTATAATGAACTGATAAACTGAGACAAGAGTCCCATAATATTTTTCAGTCTTTTCTCAGATGTTAATGCTTTTGTAATGTGCCAAAATCGTGCAGCTGTGTCTGGGATTGCTAATGTGACTGCCAAAGTGAGACAAAATGTGTATCGTATAAGTTTAAAAAACAATAAGCTATACAATGTGGGCAAAGTGTCACTGGTGACATTGGTAGTATTGGGTGAAAGAAGGCTTTCTTTACCAGTTTCATTCCCTGTATTTGAAGAATGCATCAAAAAAGTTGCATGGTGCATCTTTAACACAATGCTTTTATGCCAAATTATAGCCATTTCACACATACAAGGCCACACAGCTCTTCTCCACAAACCTTGTCCTCTCCTGACAATGTGTACCAGGTGCACTAATCAGCTCAATGTGTGTGTCAACGCAAAATGCACAAACAAAGATACACAGGCAACCAAGAGGACTCCTCACCAGCAAATGTAAGTAAGTACATCACTGGAGCTCATCGTGCAGCTGATGCTGAAATCTAGTCAACAGTTTATAATGCTGTGGTCTATGAACCTATCAACAGCATTTGAGAACACAATTCACATTATTTATTTACTGCTAGATTGGGTAGAATTATTATTTGTATTTATTTGGCCTGTTTAATATGTTTAATAGTATAGGCCTAAAACATCTGTGACCAGTGTCTAAATCGCCATAACAAATAAAAAATAGGCCAATTGATCACTTTAATTCTAATTATTTGTAATATTAATTGCATTATTAAGTAACTTTTGCTCTTTTCTCTCTAATAAGTCCAACACACAAGTCTACAGCAGAGGCACACGCATGGCCCAGGAGACGTGCTGGGAAAGTCAGGCTAAACATTTAACAGTCAAAATGCTGCCGGGTTCCACACAGTCTATGGACTACTTGTGGCAAAACCTCAATTTCATATCCAATAAGTCTGTTCAGCAAGTTAAGCACCACTGAATTTTTGCATCATATCACCTAGCCTATGTTATGTTACATAAGAACAAAAACAGTTGGGTCAGTGAATTTTCCACATGGGCCTGTCCTGCCCACGAAACACACTCAGAAGTCTGCTAGTGTGACACCTGACGATGCTGTATTCTCCCCTGTTGTCTCCGTTGATAGGTTTTTATGGTTCAGTTTGCACAGTGAATGGTGCATCAAAAGCCTCAGATGCAGGTATGGGATGGATGTTATTGGGCTATTTTGTACCTGTGGGAGCCTCTGTTGGACACTGGTGCACTTACATCTTTGCCTCTGCCCTACGCCGCTCATTTCTCCAGGTGTGTGAATCTGTATACGCCCAACAGTCTGGTATGATGGCATATATGAATGAAATTGTCAGGACATTACCCTGCTAAGATTCTCCGCACCTTATCCCGTGGTGGTGAAAACTGTGTATTATTCTATTGACTAAACTGTTTTTGTACCTCAAAGTTCATTGCATTGAGAATTGCAAATTATTACTCACCAACTTCATTAGTAAACAACTAGAACCATTCAAAATATAGCTCCCACAAAAGTATTTTTTAGGCCATAACTTTTTGTCACTCTGAAATATTTTGAGCCGTCTGTCAACATGTCAATCCCCATCTCATCACAGAGTCCGAAAAGATCAGGACAGTGATGTTACATGTGAACACGCCAGTCCCGCCCACAGGCCATAGTTCCTTATACGGCTCTGTCCAGAAGACCCAAATCAATCAGAAAACCAGAAGCCAGAGCCCTCCTTCACAGCCCAACACGCTCTGCCATGTTAGGGCTGCTTTGACATGGTCCCCCCAAATGTCACGTACATCAGCGGGGACAGAGCACAGGCCTGGGGGAATCCTGTCTGTCAGCCGCTCAAGCATGTCACCATCAACTAGACAAAAGACAAGAGCAAGAGACAACATGGAGGAGTTCAACAGCATACATAAGGGTGTGTGAGAAGATGTTAAAGAAACACACCAACTTTGGCATGATTCCATGGAAATACAAAGTTTATACAATACTTAGGGAATAACCTCCGTGGATATAAGCGTTATGCCATATTGTGGAAGAAGGTAGTCAAAGGAACAACATTTCCATGGATATAAGCAGGCCAAAAAAGACTCAGGTTTGTGGAGGTTTGTTGTTTCATAACACGTTTTTCAGAGCCAAAAACATCCGAAAAAAACAAAACAAAACAACAGCACGCTTTTACTTCAGTCTGTTTTTTGGCTGAAAAGTTATGCGGTGGGGCTTCAAGGCTTAGTTATTGATGAAATCATTGGCCAAGCTATTTAGTCAAGGTGAAATAGTCAGAGTGCCAAAATGTTAAAATGTCCCTTTACTCTGGAAAAAAATGTTGCCATCCTTTAGGGTCATCAAAAGTATTGAAAATCGGATACCAATTGATACTAAAACTAGTACCAAACTAGATACTCATTTGAGCAGGTATTGATACTAAAAAAGTCACATTCAGAGGACAGAAATGAAACTTTCCTGAATAGCTCTACAATGATCTTGAACTGTCTCAGCACAAGTGTAAGGTTCCATAGTGGTTCATGGGTGTATACTAGTCTATATGGTCTATCTGGACGACTGAGGGATTACACAGACACACCACATTGTAATGCAAAAGAAAGTACTACGATTTAATGTTGAAAATCCCACTCTATTGTCTAAAGAGTGTTTTTTTCATTCTCGAATCAGTATCAAGTATTAATTCTATTTCTTAGTATCAAAATCGAGTTTGAAAAAGGATGGAAATGTGGTCACGATAGACACATTTAAAAGTGTTGCCTGCTTTTTCAACATTTGTCAGATTATTTCTTGCTTTGGTTTCCTTCTCTTCCTGTTTTTCTTTCTCATTAGACTTTGCACTAGTTAAACACACATAAGGTGAAGTGGAGTCTCGCACGCGGCGCAGATGGCGGTGTGTGCTTTGAGGAGGTGCTCTGCTTCAGACGGACTCACTATAAAAGAGGAATGCTTTCGTGCCTGTGTACTTAGCTGTGCAGAATTATGTTATCAACTTATCGCCGAGTTGAGCTCAAGAGTCCTTCTGTAAACTCGCAGTGAAGGCAAGTTTGTTCAAGTGTGCAGTATGCAAGAGTGTCGCGAGGTGAGGTTCAAGGTACTGTCGTAATATAGAATAGGCAAGTTCGGCTCTCCAGGTCCACTTTAAAATCATTTATTATTCTCCCAAGAATGAATAAGTTAGACTATATTAAAGGTTGCTAAATTCAAGGCAGACTTTTAACTTTGACACCACTTGCTGTTTAGTTTTGTTTTTTTGTTTGTTTGTTTTTAATATTGTATTAGTTCATACTTGTACAAAGCTCACATCAAATTGGGATTAAACCAGGAATTAAACCAGGACTAGGCCAGGACTAAACTTGGACTTGAACAGACCACACCAAGTCCAAATCAGTATAAAGTGGGCTAAAAACCAGCACCAAACCAGGCCAAGTGTGAATGTGCCCAAAGAATCTTACGTTTGGATATGTGTACTTCCTTTTTTTTTTATATAGCAGTTTTCAAATACATTTTGTTACAATAAACCACATTTAGAAGAGGGAGTATTATGCAAAATACATTTTTCTTAGTGTTGTACCATGTTATGACATTGATTCTTCATCAAACACATGCCTGAAGAGGTTTTAGATGTTATTCATGCATGTTTGAGTAATTTAGTGATCTCTCATAAGCCCGATTCAAACCCTCCTGATGGTTAGATATAAGATTCTGTCCAATGCTCAGCCCACAATCCTACCCACACATGCTCCCATGACAATTCTTTATAAATATACAAAAGCGTAATACAAAACTGCACACAGCAACTTCACAAATCTGTTGTGATGTGCAGTAGTTTCATTAGCTGAACTGTGTCGTGATAGTGTTCTGAATGGGAAGTGGAGGGGAGACCCAGAGTGTCAAAATCGAAAGTGAAACATGTTATTACATTGTTTACAGTGAATATTGCATTTTCAAAACAATAAAAGGTAACATGGTTATCTAAATATGTTATGTGCTATCAGTTAATACCCCATAGAAGTAAAATACCCCCTCTTTAAAATATTTTATCTTACCTTTTGTGTCTACCTCTAATTATCATTCCATTTTGGTTTTCTGGGCAAATCAACAAATTTGCATTCATTCTTTTCAAATTTTAATATTTTTTTTCTTGCCTCCGCCGCCATCGTCCAACAAAACACGATCTGAGTTTGTCCAACATTTACACAAATCCTCATCATCATCATTATCAAATACAATAGTGTAAAACCTGCATCCAGATGTTTCTCTTCAAAATCAATATGGACGTGTTCTTATCACCATCTGTACGCCTGACCTGACAGTATGCTACCAGCAGCATTTGCATCAACAATCTGCAATTAAAAAATGCTCTTTTTCTAAACACAAATGTAGACGGAGAAATGAAAACACTGGGAAACTTTTAACTAACGCCGCAGCACCAGGGATACGGCCATATGCCCAACAAACAATGCACAAACACTCAAGTTATCCAACAGATGCCATGGAGGAAGTTGGCACTCTTCCCACTCCCTCTATGACAAATCCGAATCTGATGAGGATGATGATAACTTGCACTGGCAAAGTTCTGGCTGCTACAAATCTGAGCGTTCAGCTGTACAGGAAAAGAATGTATCATCTATTCCATGCATATAATTACAGCTACTCCATCCCAAATTTGTTTCCATCTGGCGTACCTCAAGGCGAGACACTGCAGGTGAATAAGAAAAAAAATCAATTTAAAGATATCAATTTGAAACTTTTTCTTTAGTTTACTTATTACATGATTAAAAACTTGTAATACTATTTTTCCCCTTAAATGTATATGTTTTCATGTAAAATACGGCATTCTGTGTATAAAAACAGCTAAAATTGACAGGTTTAAATGTCTTGCTTCATCGCTTCTTTGTCGTCATGTTAGCTGCAAAACAATGTACAAAGGGGATTTTGGATATCTTATTTAGTATTTGAGTAAACTAAATCTCATAGAAAAATCACCTAAAAATTCTAATTTTGAGAAAACTACCTTTGAAATTGCATTGTCCCTTTATTTCTGCAAGTTGTAGTATTAGTATCCACATGAAAGCCTGTATGCAAAGAGACCAAACTGAACAAAAAGACACAAATTGATTTTTTTTTTTTAAATAAAGTTTTGCCTGTGTCTCACCTTAAATTTCTAACAGTCTTTTGGGAATTACAAAGCCCTCTCAATGCATAGGGAAGGGCATCCAGTGTAAAACTTGACAATCAATACGAGGGAAATTTGCTGTTAGGAAAGCGCCAATTCGCAGAGATGATCATAGAGGAAAAAAATTCAATAAGGAAAAACAGTTTAAGACAATACTGACAAGTGACGTAGGTCAAGTAATGCCATCTTTTCTGAAATGTGCTGTTGACAAGCATCATTGATCCAGAGTCTCTAGGGGAACATTTAAATTTCAAAGCTCTCTCAAAGTTTGCAAAAAGCTTTTAACATGTCACGTCATATTTATCAGGCAAAATTCTGAAATACTTTTTTTTTTTTTTTTTTACATAATTAAAAAAAATATTCTCCTGAGGTATTCATGTGGATTAAGCTGACATGTGTTGTAGACCATATACACATTATAAAGTTAAAACTATTCTTTATGCAAATGTGGTAAGCACGGCAATTATAATTTTACGCCTCTTGCAATCCATGCTAATTTCCCACCTCAGTTGTGGGTACCCTACTTCCACTATAAATGCTATCTAGTGCTGGGTACAACAATAGGGATTAATGAGATAATTTTTTATTTGTCCAGCAATGGAGGTATTTCAAAATTGCAACAGCAAAAGACAAGACTGCAATAGAATAACAGTTATATTAGAAAAAGCATTTTGGAGCAGAGTGTACAATAGAAAATGTGCATATATTTTGTGTTAAACTGCAATGATTAAAAGCCTGTCTTGTTTACGTTCATGAAATCAATACTAAAAGCTATTTTTATTTTGTTTTGTCCCTTACTATAACATGCTTCACCTTTTGGGGCCTCGCCAATTTTTTTGTGCCATTTTTCATGCTTTTTTACAGTGTATGACCGTACATTGTGTTCTGCGTCCTGATAGGCTAAGGGACTGTAGACCATTGTCCATCAGTCTCCTCTGTGCCGTCTCCTGTACAGTACAGAATGTGTTCAGCCAAATTTACATAAATGTTGGATCACAGTGTGACTCTGAAGTGCTGCATGTTTGCAAGTTTTCTCCCCGACAAAACCCACAATGTCGATGAAATGTTCAGGTTTGAACTTTGAGAGTGTTTAAACAAGAGAGAAATACGAGAAAATGTTAATGCCCGTCTGAGAAAAGTGTATAAAGTGTGTGGTGAGGGGTTTTACAGCCGCAAAACATAGAATAATTGTAAAAAGTAAAGCTGATACTTTGCGGATTAAAACTTCAAACTCGACTTCTATACCAACGAATACACATGATACTCATTACTGATTTTGATAACATGATGATGAAAAAACACTTTCTTCAGACAATAGAATGGCATTTTCAACATTAAATCATAGATTTAAGGCCACGTGGTAATGTATAAAGGTAGGTAAGTTCCATAGTGGTCCATGGGGGTATACTAGTCTACTGTGTGTGGTTTTATACTTGTTCTGATCATTCTAAAGCTAGGAAATGTTCATTTCTGTCTACATGATGTGACTTTTTTAGTATAGATACCTGCTCAGATGATTATTTAGTTTCGATACTAGTTTTAGTATCGATTAGCATCTGACTTTCGATACTTTTGACAACTCTACAAAGAATAAACTACACATGCTAAGACTAATTAACAAAACAGTGTGGGTGTCCAAATAGCAGTCTGGTACTAAACAACCTCAAAATACCAATATATATTATTTCCCTGCGTGGCGTTTGTGGATTCATCTGCTTAATAAATTAGACGAGGGAAACTTTTGGAGGCCCCATCTCTTTCGCACACATTTCATTAACCCGCAGTTCATTCGTTATTGGCGCCTGCGTGAGGGAAGAGCCGCAGCCGCTGATATAATTGGGGTGGAGGGGCTATGGCTAATTACTGGCTCACAACGCGACGTAGACGCTTCCGAATCGCCCTTGATGGAACAAAGCACAATGGTGTGTGACAGGGTTGTCCTTTGCAGAGACGCGGAGGGGCTATGATAGTGCGGCGAGCCCGATTCAGCCAGTGACACGTGTGCAAAGAGCGGCCGATCGTATGGGGACGGTAAGGGAAGCTGACAAGTTTACTGCAGCTGTATGACTTCAAAACCAGAACTGACAACTGCTTACAATGCTGCCATATCTGAAGTAGTGCTCTCCGCTATAAATGTGAGCACGCAAGTAGGGTTGTCAAAAGTATCGAAAATCAGATACTAAATAGACGCTAAAATTAGTGTGGAAACTATGGAATGATCTTGAGCTTTAGCAGAACAATTACAAGACTAAACAGTATACACACACATGGACTACTCAGGAACCTACATGGACGACAGAGGGATTACACAGATATAAGGCAACATGGGAATATAAAAGAAAGTACTATAATTTAGTGTTGAAAATCACATTCTACTGTCTAAGTAAACCATTTGTTTCATTATTATTATCACTGTGGTATTGGAATTGGTATTGATAAGGAGTCTATTTCTTAATATCAAAATCAAGCTTGAAATTTTTGCATCGTGACAACACTACAAACGAATCCAATATATATGTATGTACACATACCAGTGTTGGGAATAACGCCGTTTAAGTACAACAGCGTTACAAACAGCGTTGAATTTACCAGTAACGAGTCATCTAACCTCTGCTGTAATAAGTTATAGTTACAGTAAAATAACAAGCACTGTTACGTTTTCAGTGATTTCAGTGATTCTCAGCGGTGGTCACAGATCATACTCCACTCTCTTGTCTCATTAGGTGTGTTTAAGATGCTGAAATCCTCGCTTGGATTGTCGCCGAGAGCAGGTGGCTGCAGCCAAGGGCTCTGGGTACATTTGGTGATTTTCAGGCCAAATAAGGCCGAATGTTGTTTTTTTTTGTTTAACTATAGTAAATATTGAGTGTATTTTTGAGGATTTTTTGGGGTAAATGAATAGTTACTTTATCGGGTAATTAATTACTTTCATCAAACAGTAACGCAAGTACTCTGGGGGAGAAGTAACGCGTAACTGTAACTACTTACATTTTTGAAGGATGTTGCCCAACACACACACACACACAAGTGCAAGTGATCCACAGAAGTGTATCTTGCATAGCTGAGATATAGAGGTTACGGCACGTCTTGGCAGAGGCCCATGGAGTTGTTCAGGTCTTATTTGGGTTAAGCTGTTTACACAAGTGTTTGACGCCCGACGAGTGGGTCTGCAGACTGCCAGGTTATTCTGGTAAACCCTAAAGTGTCCCGGATAAAGATAGGAGCTACAAGGCATGAGTAGTATCCGCCATTTATAGGACCATTCATAATGAGTGCTACTATGCCCAAGTTGTAGACAAGTTTGGAAGATGTGGAGGATGTTGTGGAAGTGTTTTCCTGTTTATTTTAACCAACTATGACATTTGATAGTTTTGATGATCCCAGTCCAGATACTAATCAATACTAAAAGTTGTATCGAAAGTCATTCAAGCAAGTATCGATACAAAAAAAGTCACAATCTGGACAAAAATGAACCTTTCCTCAACGTCTTGAGAACAATCTTGAGCTGTATCAGAACAAGTAAAAGACCACATTGACTAGTGTACTCCCATGGACAACTATGGTATCATGTATATCACAGCATACATGATACTACAGCAGACACGTGTTGTGACAAGACTATGGACATTGAAGAGTCAAAGGTCCTCAAAATGGTGCCCATAGCAGTTGTGACTAAAATCCATGATGAAATGTGTACATGCATGCCTTACATTGTTGGAATGCATCTTGTTGTCCACCCAATATTTAGCTTGAATGAATCAAAATCTTAAATGAAATTATTTTCCAAACTTGACTATTTTTCAACGTAATTTTAGCAGTGGCACAAGCAACCAATGCATCAAACATTAAGGCCCTTGAATCTGATCTATAAGCAGCTGTGTCCATCCACCACACCCTGAACATTTAGACTATTTTTACAGTGGAATGGCCTTATATTAAATGTCATTGTGTCATCACAGGATCTGATTTCACATTTGAGGGACTGCTGCCATCGCGGTTTGAAGGAAATTCTTGAGTTGTGTCCAGAAATTCCCAGGAGACTCCATTATGCTTGCGGGATTTAGTCTGTGCTAGTCCAAGATTAAATACACCTTTCTTTCCAGTTATTTGTTTTGTGAATATGGCTTCAAATTGTAATCCATTTGTTAAACTTAATTGGAGACAATGTTCATTGACATCAGCAAATGGAGCATAAGGTTCTGAGGATGCCAAAAATTGTGAATGAAACCCCAAAAACATTTTTAAAAGTACCCAGCCTTAACATGGCCTTCTTTAATGTTACCCGTTTTCCGGTACCAATATCTGCTACAGTTTTGGTAAAGCTATTCTTATAATACAGTACAAAACAGAGTTACATCAAATACTATTTATTCAGGAAAAAACAGCTACGTTATTGTTCAACATAGTAACTGGAACAGCGCTTTCCCAGTGTCTACCAGGCACCAAACTTGTACTGAAAACTGGTACCAAAATTATCATTTTACCTTTACTTTTAATTTACTTTTTTGATTTTTAGCACCAGAAGCACTGTGCTGGTACCTTTGAACTGCACCTATCCTTGGTCGGGTTAGATGTTTTGGAGATTTAAGTGTAAAGGACGGGGACAGTAAATATATGGTACAGAGGAGGGATAGCGAATATATGGGACAGAGGAGGAAGAGCAAATATAAGGTACAGAGGAGGGACACTGAACATATGGTACAGAGGAGGGACATTAATATATGGTATAGCAGAGGGACAGTAAATATAAAAGGTGCAGAGGAAGGACAGTGAATATGAAAGTACAAAGGCGAGATCAATCAATCAACCAACATTTATTTATAGAGCACTTTACAACACTCAAGGTGACCAAAGTGCTTTCCAGTAAAATCAAATTAAAACAAGTTAAAATCATACTAAAACAGTAAAATAGGAGAATAAAATAGAATAAAATACATTAATACAACAAAATATAAATAATGATAATGTGTCACAACATTACTAGGTGTTGAAGGCCAGTCTGAATAAATATGTTTTAAGATGGCAAATATTTGTATAGTGTGGTGCCGAGGTCAGCGCTACAGGAAGCAGGAGGCCTTGAAGAAAACCAAAGACGACATTCATGAACGAAACTCAACAATAAGATGCGTTTGACTTGTTAACATTAAGCGCAGCATCTTGTTCATACCCTAGGAGAGTGAGAACTGCATTGTAATTCCAGGCCAGGTTAACCAGGGCCAAGTAGCCAACTGTATAACCACCTTGTATGCATGTTTCTTCCAAGCCCTGGGCAGCTGTACTGAGGAGAGCATGACCTGAAATATGGTAATGCGACTTACACCGACTCGACTCTGAACTTGTGCGCTACGCCGGACCGAGCGCATAAATATATTACATTTCTTGGTTGAAAAATCAAGTCTATTCATTATCAAAATAAAGGACACGTGGCCGGTGTCTAAGAAAGCAGACGTATTGTTCGTCACCTGGTTTCTCTTATCTCCCTCGCAGCACAGTAAAGCCGCTCTCTTGTGCATTCAAAGCCGGCACAAAAGATAGAAGGTGGAAGTTATCCTTATGAATCTGGCCGAGTTTTTCAGTCTTTTATGCTTATGCCGACAGCTTGTCTGATGGGTGTAAAATGCGCCTCTTGTTGCCGCGGCGACTTGCGACGTCTCCTCCATGGAACGACCTTGAGAAACAAAACCGGGACTTTTTTTAATTGTGCTTGGGGAAGCAGGTATTATGTGAGAATGCTTCACATATTTTGAATTACTGGAACTTATGGTATTCAAGTAGTTTTCTTTGAGTGTCATTCTACAGTTACCAAATTAATAGTAGCTTGATTGAATTTTTTTGGGTTTTTGTTTTTGTTTTTAAGTAACCCTATTTCCTGAATCGTGAATCGTTCGGCCCTATGTCAGACCATTTGACTTCGTCCAACCTCATCCTTCGATCTGTGATGTTTTCTTAAGTGTTCCGTAGGCCTCTTGGTGGTGGCAGTTCTATTTTTCTATATTAACAATAAAGTCTATGCTGCTATTTGATATAATGTGCTATTTTGCACTGTTGCCTCGATACTAAAATAAATTTCGATACTAAGGAATAAGACACAATACTATACTACTTTGTTTTATATTACCATGTGGTCTTATATCTGTGTCATCCCTCAGTCGTCCAGGTAGGTTCCATACTGGTCCATGGGCGTATACTAGTCTATGCGTCTTATACTTGTTCCGATACAGCTCAAGATCATTCTGAAGCTATTGAGGAAAGGTTCATTTCTGTCCTGTGAATGTGACTGCTCAAAAAAGTATCTAGTTTTGTATCTGATTTTACTACATTGTTGTAAGGAAAAACAAACCAGACTTAGTCCAACTGCATCTCTCTCTGTACCTGCCTCTTAGCTCTACTCCTCCTCTCTTCTCCTCTTTCTTCCTCCTCTCCTCTCATGTCTCCTCTTTTCCTTATCCTTTCCTCCTCTCCTCTCTCCTCTTCTGCTGTCCTCCTTTCCTCTTCTGTTCCTCCTCTTCTCTCCTCTCCTCTTCTCCTCAGAGTGAAAATCCTGAGCCCGACCGCTTTATCCCCTTCTGTCATTTGTATCTGTGCTCGCTGCTGCTCACTGTCCATTTATCCACGAGGAGCTTCGACTTGGCACAAACCATCACTTTCAACAACAGTCTCCGCGAATCACCGCCACATCGCTCCACTGACGACCACCAATGCATCCGGGTGGCCTGCCAGAGGAGAGAGGGAGGAGGAGGAGGAGGAGGAGACAGAGGGGAGGGAAGAGGGAAGGGCATCGGGGAGCGGGAGGGTGGCTGCTGAGGAGATAAGCTTTAACTCACCAAAAAAGCCAGCTGTTGATTGTGGAGATTATACAATTATTTTTTCGTTTTATTTACGATTACTTGCAACGGAAGATCTTACAGTGTCTGGGGGGGTTCCCTTGGGGTGCTCTAGTTTCAACCCTAAAACAAACAACAGGCGATTGGTTATGGGAGTGGTTTTCTGACTCATCTATGTAGCGTTGGGACTGGGCCTGTCGCGATAACAAATTTTGAAATGTGATATTTTGATGAAGTAAATATAGACGAACGAAGGTATTGAAACTAATTTATGCCACTGACACAACAACCTAATTCATACCATAAAGAAACATTGTTAAAAATCATGAGCTGCAATAAATAAACAGAATGAAACACTTTAGTACTTTGTAATGAGTCAAGGATGTTATGAATTCAACTTTCTACCTTCTTCATGGGCACTCTTCACCGATTACCCCATCATCCAATTCACGAGTTTTAGACCACTTTTAGACTAGAGGTGGGCGAAAAAAAAAAAAGAATAACTATTTTATTTTGGTTGTGGTTCAAATACTGCAAAACTTGAGAACAGATAAGGAAATGAATCACAAACCGGGATATAATCAGCTTGTTTTGTAGCTTAAATAATAACTATATTATATTGTATTTTTACATATCTTAAAACAACTGCGATACTATCCTTTTTTTCCTATATGTCTTCCACCTCTATTTGATACCTCCACATAACTGTCTTTAAAGTTGTATAGTAAACCAGTGGTGAAAGAAGTACTCAATTGTGTTTTTGTAAAAATACAGATACCAGAGCGAAAAAAATGCTTGAATAAAAAATGTACTGAAGGGAAAGTATTAAAGCACCTGTGTAAAAAGTCTGTGTGAAATACTTTTACTTTTTACTCTTTGAGATCTAATAAAGCTTCGAATGCAGTGATTTTAATAAGGATTTGTGCTGAATTTTGTTCAACAGAAACAAGTGAATCAGTCGTTTTCTAGCTGTTTTTATTTGTACATTTTTCTTTGCTCAAATTACGAACATGTTAAAAACAAACCCCTCCTTTTCAGCAGGTCTCAAACTATAATAACAACACTTTTACTTTTCAGTCCTGTTCAGAAATGTAGAGGAGTAGAAAGTACAGATACGTGCTCTCAAATGTAGTGAAGTAAAAAGTATTAAACTGTAAATATAAATAGTAAAAATTTTAGGCATCTATACTTTACTACATTCCATCACTGTAGTAAACATGAAACACATTTTAGATGTAAAAAAAATAATGAACTGATTTCCAACCATACTAAATGTGAAACAAAGTTTAAAAAAAATAAAAAATAAAAAATAAAAAACACATTCCCAAAACAAATGTTAACCCCGTCGTCCTTAATGCCTGCGATCATCCGTCTGATTAAAACGACCCTGATACTACATGAGTGAGGCGACCAACTGAGCCTCTACAACAGCAGTGTCCAAAAACACAACGAAACGTCAAAGTTTTCGCCTTCAGACGGTCCCTGTGTGATTGTCCCTTCTGTTCGCCCGTGTCCCCAAGGTCAGAAATGAGTCCAAGTTCTTCCTCTGCATATGTACTTGTTCTGGCGTCGTTACAGCTAAAAAATCCTGGTCTCTCCATAAATAAACACTAATTGGCATCTAATTCTCTCCGCTCTTGCCTGGTTGATTCAATGCCTTCGGGGCTCCTATGCATTATTCATACGAGTGGCAAAACAGCTTTATGTAAAAAAAATAAAAAATAAAAAAAAAAAACCTAAAAAAAAAGCATACTTTAAAAAATAAATAAAAAGAAAATTTAACTAAAAAGAAAAAACATACTATGGAAAATACTTGCTAAAAATACTTACTTTAAAAATACATATTAAAAAAAATACTTTGTTACTAAATAAATAATTAAAAAAAATACTTGCTACTACATTCATTATGCCATGCGGTGTAATCCAGGCAGTGGCAGATAGCATTAGAATAATATGCATATTGGGTTGAGTGTGTTTGGTCCTGGGGAGCTGGCAGGCAGTCAGGGTGCTTCCGTTGGCGGGGGGAGTGGGAGGATGCGGCTCGCCTAGTGGGTGACAAAAGGCCCTTGTTGTGACAGTGGGGTGGGAGGGAGGAAGGGAGAGAGAGGGGGGAGGCGGGAGGATGGGAAGTATCCTGAAAGAGGAGAGGGGATAAGACACTGCGTGGTGGTCATGATGCAAGGCCTGGAAGGTTAATATGGAAATCCCTAATTTTAAAATAGACTGACCTGCATGGGATATAGGGTTGTCAAAAGTATCAAAGAGAAGAATAGCCTTTTCCTTAAGTCACGATACTAAAGCTTTCTCCATTTTGACACTAAGCCACTGTAGTGCATTGATCTTGGTGCTTCTTTGGGACACTCACACACAGATTATAATATTTCCTACAGTCAACTGCCATGGGGCAAACTGACAGGGACATGGTTGCCACCTGGCAGCTAACAACATCATTCATACATGGGGCAAGGGGTCTAAAGTGTATTGCCCAAGGACATAATGAATATATTTTTCTCTGGGCATGTGTTCCCCTGGTATTTCTTGCCTCTGCCTCGGGACAGAGCTGTGGGAATCTCCGGCTTCAGGGCAGATCCAATCGGACAGGAGGAACGCAAGGATTCCTCTCCCGCATCTTCCTCCCTCCTCTCCCCCCCTATTCTCCTCTTCCTCTCTCTCCTCTTTATCCTCTTCATTTGAGTATATTTTGACCATCTTAAAACTGTTTTGTCGTATTTCATTTGGAGCAATATAAACATTGTGTGGTTGTAATATTGGCAAATCTTATATTAAGACCGTATTTATCTTGATTTGAGTACATTTTGACTATTTCATTCAAGCACTAACTTTTATCTAAGACTGTATTTTTTTTCCTAATATAGTCATTACTTAACTAACCTTAACCTAAAGCCTAACCATAACCTGTTTTAACCCATATCTGAGCTTTAAAACACGCTGTTGATCTGATATTGAAGGATTAACATCATGAGACCTGATGAGGAAAGCAGATGTACACAGATTGAAGTCCCCACTAGGGCTGCATGATTTTGAGGAAAAAAAAGTATTGCAGTTGGATTTGCGAAGGATTCAACTTTGCAGCATATTAGAATGTAGAAAAAACACAGGATATGTTGTTCTTTACAGAGAACATTACAATGCCTACTCCAGTCTTTGCGATTTCATCATTGTGCCAACTCAAATGTCTAGTCGATTGGGATATATCGTGAGGCCCATTGTAGTCCCCACAATGTGTTAAACCCCCCACACACACCCACACGCACAAACACACACACACACTGACACTTGTAAACATACGCACGTGTTTTGAAGTGACATTTGTGTTTCCTCCTCGCTCCATCCGCCTCGTCGCACTGTGCCTGCCCTGTCACTGTGCACTGCTCCTGGGGAAGCATGAAGAGGAGCAGCCCACCCCACACTGAGACCCCCACTGTGAGACCCCTACATGATAGATTACACGTCTCACCAGACCATACATCTGCAAGACTAAAACTGTGTCGCATTCAAAGATCTATATGGTCCAATTTGTACAGTGGTAGTCAACAAAAGAAATTCTTGGCTGACTAAAGACATGCCCCGCTGATCGATTAATCGACTAAACACATAAATACCAAAACATACCCCATCTTCAGCCAAATCACGCACTAACCGCTGGTTTCTGCTATTGTTCCATATAAATCCTTATAGACCTAGAACGGGTGAGTGGTTTCTTAATGCAAAACGCTTTGAGTGCTTTGAAGGTAGAAAAGCGCTATACACATGTGACCATTTACCATTTTATCTCCATGGAGACAAGCATGTGGTTGACCTGCTCATCAGAAAGGTTACATAGTGCACCTTTAAGTAAACAATACCCGAATCAAGATTAAAAACATATTATAAACTACCCTCAAAAGTGGGTTAAAATAAAGTATTCTGTTTGTAGATTTAATGTGCTTGTGCTTGTAAACAGCAGTAACTCCTTCTGAATCACAGCTTTAACTTGTTTTGACAGTGGTTTCTGGCACCAGATACAAGACACATCACAAGGCCATCACATGACTCTTAATCTGGGGAAGGCGGCAGCATTAGGATCAATGTCAAAAGCACGAAATGACTTAGAAAACCACTCTGAAAGATAGTTTCAAGAAATGCGCTGTGGCTTAACCCTGTTCAAGCAATGTTACCAGCTACGTTTAGTCAATGGTGTTTCATACCAGCAAACTTTAATAAGAATGCCATTGAAAATAAAAAGATGCATTTTAACAATAATGTAAAATAGCAGGTAGCAATGTAAAGTAATTACATTAATAAAGCAAATTTACATGAAGAAAGAAAGCTTGAAGGATTCTGGTTTAGAAACTAAAGGGGCTAAGGTTAAGTCACACTTTAATAATGCCAATTTAGTTGTAGTTCATATAAAGTGTTGCTAAACAGCAAATAGCTAAGAATAGACTTTTTGGAACTTTCTACCAAGTTATATTTTTATGTCATCCATGCATGTTTGAGTAATCTAGCAATCTCTCCAGGGCCCTATTCGATCCCGCCTTATGGATAGCAGTGCAATTCTGTTCAAAGCTCAGCCCACATGCCTACGTCATCCATGCTCCCTCACGATAATTTTGCATAAACAAACAAAAGCATGATTCAAAACACTACAGCTTCACAAGCGTGATGTGGAGAAGTTTCATTAGTGAAATGCACGCCGATTGTAACATGATAATGCTGACGGGGGGAGTGATTTAATGTGGAGAGCAAGGAGAGGGGTGATACAGCGAGTCAAAAACGAAACGTGAGACTTATAAAATATGTCAATATGTTGTTTGCAAGAAATACAGCATTTTCAAAACAGTAACAGGTAACATGGTGATCTAACTATATTTATGAGTTAGCAGGTAATACCCCATAGAAGCATAACAGCCCCTCTTTAAACTATGATAGGATATGTGACCAAGGTCAAGCTTTCCATGCAAACAGTTTGTTCTTGCCAACTATCTCATCTGTTGAATAAAGGTAAACTACAAGCTAAAAAAATCCAGGAAAATCTTAACCCCCATGTAACCCTGTAAAATGGTCAAATGTCAGCAATCTTTCACACAAATATTGGAACAATCCATGCACAAAAATAGTCACAAAACATCTCACATATTCTGCGCTTGATGAAACAAAAGCAGAACCTGGTAAAGGTCAAGAAGCATGGCATTACGGCTACTGTTTGTTATGCCTGTGTCTTTTATAGTTCACCCAGGACCCCTCCTGAACACAGCACCCGAACCGGAAAATGAGGGTGCCAAGAGGGTGCGCCTGCTGGTTTGGGACGAGATCTTATTTGTTTACCTGGAAAGTCTGAAATAATGTCATTAAACTTATGTAACATTTAGCTAGTGTTTATTCCATTACAGAAGTTTCAACTGATCAAAAACAGCTGTCCACAGATCTGACCTGTAACTTGGCGTGTCACCTGCTTGCTACAAAATCCCAAATTATGCCATCCTCATTGTTAGTGCATTTCATGTGATCTCCTCTTTGAGCCCAACATGGAGCAGCAGTAACTGTGTAGACATTTGAGGGCGTAAGTGTCATAAATGACCACTGGGGCAGAACAGACAGTGTGCGCCTTCCAAAACTGGCAGCCATTTTGTGTCATGTATTAAAATAATCACAGCAACAGGCATGAGTGATATTTTTCAATCTGAGAAAAGAAATTCTAATGCTACACAACAGAAGTGGGAGAGCAGGATTTCCCACAGCCCAACAACCATAAAGACCAACAATAATCCTCTACAATCCTCGATCCTCCACTATGGGCAAATTAGGTTGAATGATTTTAACTGAGGTGCCTGGGATCCAGAATGCAAACTGGTTCAATACTTTACGAACATGTGAGTCTGATCACCGGTGAATCTTCCAGAGTTTAGATGGACATGACTGACAGGTGGATTAACCAATCAAGCATGGTCCATCTGTCTCAAAACAGATATGGCTGCTTACGAGGATTTCTGCTGAATCAACGATCGAAGCAGTACACTCTAATCTGAGGTGAGAGAAATTTGATTTTGTTTGTAAATGATAAGTGACAGATGAGCTCCTTCATTTCACCTGCGTCACTTAAAATAACAAATCTGATTGGACGAACATGTTTGAGACTGGCTGGAGATCATAAACTGTATAAAGAAGTGGACTAAGTGAGTCTGACGTCACCCGTAGAGTTCGGCTCTAGTCAAATGAAGCTCATTGAGGCCTGCATTTATAGGGACTAATTTGGAGCACAGTTTCATATTTGGAATTCAAAGCGCGAGTATCATAGCAACCACTGAGCCAATCCGGAGTGAGGCTGTGGAAGGTACCGCGCCCCTTCCTGCCTGCACTGTTGGTTTAGCAGGGAGCTTTAGTAACTCTGTCAATCAAACCACTTGTTGATGCTAGCAGAAGAAACCTCGGGCAAAGAATGCGCCTGATTGGTCTGTTATTAATCTTCATATCTTGATTCACAGAACAGTGGAATAACACCAGGACCATGCGTGTTCGAACATTTTAAGACCAAAATGACGAGGCTCACTGCCGCAGTTAGAGAGCGGGGTGACAATTTTTCAGTGTAAGGTGAATTGGAGACTGAAGCGTGCCCATGATAAATTCCTATTTGGAACACGGCAGCTAGAGCATTCGCCATGTCCATTTATATCTACAATTTATGCTTCAGACGCATTGAAAGGCTTAGTGACCATACAGATATTTCTCTGTATACATAAAAAAAAAAAAAGAAAAACAGATCAATATCATTCTGGATTGGCCAAGCAAGACAAGGCAAGATACATATGTTAAATTTAAAAACTCAAAAAATGACCAAAATTACAATCTTTTCTTAATTGCGGTGTCACTCAGATCATACTGGTCAGGCCTACTTGAATCCTAACAGCAACTTAAGTGTGACAGTTATCAATGTGTGCCTTAAAATGTTAATTATATTCTGACCACGCAAATGTAGTGGAGCTTGTAAGCATTTCTGATTTCACGTTTGAGTCCGAGCGAGATATCGACTTCTCCTGCCTCCAGCTTGGATTGACTTTTTCCCTTTGAGAGCCGCGGCGCAGATATTAATGTTAACCAAATCTCATGCATATTCCCACAGTAAATTGGAGGGATGTTTAAAAACTTATTAACAGGGCAAAGGAGAGGATCCCGGCTGGAATTATGGATTGACAGAATGGGAGCGAATTTGGACGAGGTGTTAATTAAGTGCATGGGGTCGCGTGCGTTTTGAATACACTATAGCGACACATGCAAGCTTGAAATGTCAATGTGTATCTATACTAGCGGCTACATACGGCCTGCGAGTTAATCTTTACTCCGCGAGGGCACAGCTGACAGACTGTAGGAGTAATGAAAAATGGCGATGGGCCGCGGGATAAGGGGCAAATGATAAATCCGTGGGCAGAAAACCAAAGGTGAGTTTGGGAGGTAAATGTCAACTCTTCCCACCCAACCCAGGGGGCAGTAGTTTGGCGATAAGACGCACACTTGCATTTAAAGTTACGTTGGTGTCGCCATAGAGGATAATCTGTCTGCATCCTCTTCTCCCAAACCAACTAATTTCACTAATGCCATAAATCTCTTTGGTCTTCCTCTAGGCCTCCTGTTTCCTGCAGCTGTAACCTCAGTATACTTCTACCTAGTACAATAAAAATCCCTTCTGTACAAGTTCAAACTATCTCAATTTGAAAACTTGAAATATATGTATTATGCTTTCAATTAAGAAGAAACTGTAAGACAGTTTGCTAAATAATGTATTATTTAACTTAAAGGGGTCCATCACCTCCTTGTTTCTATAGAGATTTTACAGTTTTAGCCTGCATAGAATGTTTTACAATATGACAATAAATGTGTCCATTTCCAGGGAGACAAGCACAAGGCAAAGTTACTGGTCAGATCTGTGGCAAGCCGAACCCACTCAATGCAAGAATGTATGTTTAAAATCAATGCTCAATGCTCATCCCACAAACCTACATCATCCATACTCCCACATGAAGATTCTCCATAAATTTGCAAAAGAAGAATAAACATTACACTACAACTTCACAAACCTGATGTGATGTGCAGTAGTTTCATTCGCTAAATGGTAATGTGAAAGCGCTCTGTAGGGGGAGTGACTTAATGTGGAGAGCAAAGGGAGGGGGGACTCAGAGCATCAAAAACAAACTTATAAAACATGATCATGCGTTGCTTTCTGTGAATATAGCATTTTCAAAGCAATAAAACATAATGGTGATCCAAATATGTTACGTGTTAGCATAAAAGTATAAGGAATGCCATATAGCAATAAGATCACAATAGAGACAAGACAAGACAAGACCCTTCCAACAGAAAAGTTACATAGTGCACCTTCAGGAATATCAATTTTTAGATTAGATTAGATTAGATAATACTTTATTGTCAGATCAGAGATCTGAAATTTGTCTTGCACAAAAAATTTTTGTTTATTTTCTTTCAGTGAGTGACTTATTTAAGCACAAACTGACACAGTCAACACAATGTACTGCCTCTCATCCTCTCAGTATCTCCAAATAGGCTGCCCTGTTTTTACAAGTGCGGCGGGTTGAACTTCACCTCACCGGGGCTAGTTACAGCGATTAGGATGAAATCTGTGAAATTGTCTTTTGCACAATTTGAGATAATGGACGCGTGATGGCACAAAGCAGTGTGACCCGCGAGGAGACCCCTTTTGTGGAGGGAAATTGCTGCTAATGACAAGCTGCTGCTCTGAAATGTTTCTCTTCAGAGCCTCGACAATTGACACGTGTTCAAATGCGACCCCACTTGCAACAAATACAGTAAACCGTTTTATTATGGCAATCTTGAAGAATGCATGCATGGGTAAATAAATGGGTATTCTTTAAGGCTGAAAAAATCTGGGGAAAACATTTAATTGTAAGTGTTCTGACAAGCTTTGAGACTAGATTAGTGATTTGTGTTTTAATCATGGGGTGCTAATATAATATGCTCACAGAAAGGTCACACATTTTAAAAGCGTCCAGAAAAATTGACCAAAAAAGCAAGTATGAACTGACAAACTAACACAAGAATCACACGTTTAACTGTCTGCACTACAGGGTTAGCGGTTTTCATGCAGAATGAGAAAGGATATTGTCATTTGCGAAGGAAATTAAAGGTCTCCGACTTGTATCAACTCAAATTGCGATTTTGATTACGTTGCCATTAATCTTGTAGACTTAAATTAAAGCATATATATTTGTGTAATGGGTGGACAGTGGCACAGCATGTATTTTTATTGGAAACATCCTTTTAGCCAACCACAACCAGACATTTCCACGTTGATTTGGTATTGAGTTTATAAAATGCTACTTTTCAATTTATTTAAGTCCAAAATTGGAGCTATAGCATAATAGCACCTGTGCCTGAATTATATTTGCCTTTAAAATTACTATTACTACTGCTACTAATAACAACAAATGAACGCATTTATCGCAGCCAATCATGGTATAACAATTTCTCAGGGAACATCAAACATAGATTAGGTATGCTAAATTCCCACCCCCTCTGTCGGGCTGTTTATAATGATCATAAAATCATATGCAAAGTGATATGCAAAGCCCTTCCTACGACCATAATCTACATAGCAACTTCACAATTATAACTATTCGCAGTAGCAGTCAAGTTTGCAGACGAAGTAACCTCATTTCACAGTGAAGGTGCTGCCATCCACTTGGGCATGTGAAATTAGGTGCAAGGCCATCAAAGTAAAAACCTAATTATCCAGGAGGAAATGAATGTGCATAAAAGCATTAAGCTAAATTAATAAAACTAATCCCAACTTATCTTTTATAGAGCGGGAAAAGCCGGGCGGTCCGAGGGGATTTCTGCCATCAAAATTCCTGACACTACACTACAAAAAGAAAAGCGCATTAGTTAAAAATGACTTGAACTCTTGAATTGACTTTACACATTAATCTTGATTTGAGCTGTTTTGATTAGTTTATCATTGTTTTACTTTATTTAAACTGTATTATATTTGTTTCAAGTTATTTGAGGTTTCACAGCGGTTTGAAAAAAAAAAAAAAAAAAAGCAAAGCCATCTGCAAGTAAATGTTCACTTAAAGATTCTCTATGTAACCTTTTTGGTGGAGGGGTCAGACTCTGCTATCTGCTCGACTCTATGGAGATACAATTTCTTTTCCACAGTATAGTGTTGTCACGATACTAAAATACAGACACAAGCAAGTGACTACTCAAGACCATATCACAGGTCAGATCTGTGGTAAGGCAAGCAAATTCACAATAAGAAGCAAGTTTTTCCCAACATATTTTTGGAGGCATAAAACATCAGCAATAAAAAGAAATATATAGTAGATATGTTTAATGTCATACTGTGGAATATTTCAGATACGGCAATAACATCGCCACGGAGACGAGCAGATGGCAGACCTCCCATCAAGAAAATTAACAGTGCACATTTAAAATAAGAGAAAAAAAAAAAAAAAAAGTAATTAAGACATTCAAGTAATATAAACTACAGCAAAAGTTATTAAAAACAAGATTATAATTCTGCATTTACATTAAAACAAACACTGAGCCCCACTTAAAGGGCCCATATTATGCAATTTTCTGCTCCATGTTAATGCTGTTTCCTCTTCACAAATATACTTGTAGTTGAGTGTTGTTACAGGCACACTTAACACACAAACTCTGCATATTTAGGCTGAGTTCTTCTTTCAAATGGATTGTGATGTGATGTCATGTGGTAGGAAGTGCTCCACTGCATAAAAACTGTCACTACATGACATCACAAGGTGGAACAGAGAATTCTGAGCTTTGGAGATGTAGACAGACTAATAATAATAATAATAAAGCATTACTCCAACATGTGTGACTGACAAAACGCAAGTCCAGGTAGGTTTTTGACGAGGTAACAACATACTGATATGGCTTAAAACTTAGAATAATAATTTAGTTTTTATGATAACAAAAACAAAAAGAAAACTGAATTATCATCTCAGGCGAAGTCACGGATAAGTAGATGTTTTCAGTGTGTAGCTTTCCTGACCTGTTTATCCCAACTCTCCAGCCACCATTGCCACCGTCAATTCGTTTCATCTTGGAGCCAGGAAGAGAAATCCATATTTATTTTTTCCTTGTCACTGCCAAGTTGGTGCTAATTACGAGTGGTACATAATCTAGTATGGAAATATGGAAATGCAGGCCTATTTCTTTGATCTCGGCGTGCGGCGGAGGACAGCGGGATCACACACATTTGGGCGTGATGTGTCATTTGAGTTTTGAAGAAGTGAAGAGGATGAATATTTGTTTTTATGTTTTCGAGGGCTACAAGGTGAAAGAAGGCTGGATATAAGAAGCTAAAACAACAGATCTGCTCAGATCTCAAATAAGACCTTTTGATTTTCTAAGTTTTAATTTGGTTCTTTTGAAATACAGTGCTATAAGAAGTTTGTACAAAAGGGTATGGATCAACCAAGGTCAATTTAAAACAGTTAAGTGGGCTATTTTCAAGCTTCAAAATGGTGTAATGTCACTTTCCGGTGAGTGTGTTCTGTTTGCAAGTTGATTTGCTTTCCGTCTCATCTGCTACTGTGAATCCACTGATTATTCAAATACTTTTCTAACTTCTTTACACACAGTTGGCTTTTGGTTACTTCCTTAAAGCCCCAGAGTCTTACCCAGCTCCCAATCGCTTAGTATTTTATGGATTTTAGGCTTCAGCCTGAACAAGCCTAGCCAACTAGCATCATGGCTGGACCCTCCTCTGCTTCATTTGCTCTATCCTGCTCAAGTTGTCACATGTGATTCAGAACCCTGGCTCCTTCATTGACCACATAGTTGCATGAAGTGTACACCGCGTTCCAAATTATTATGCAAATTGTGTTGTCATTAAGGTGGTATTTTTTGTTTTCCAATGAAACTCATGTGTGGTATTGTGTCTCAGGGCTCTTTGGGTCAGTGAAATTAACCTCCCATTAAAGGAAAGTCCTATGAAGGGAAAAACTACTGAAGGATGTTCCACATTATTAAGCAGACCATTTTCAAGCAATATGGAAAAGAAAAAGGATCTCTCTAGTGCCGAAAAGCATGAAATAGTTGGACAAATTATTAAAACCTTAGATATGTCACAAAAACTGAAGCGTGATCATCGTACTATTAAGAGATTTGTAGCCAATTCAGAGCACACACAGATTCATGCAGATAAAGGCACAATGAGGAAGGTTTCTGCATCAGATTAAGAGAGCAGCTGCTAAAATGCCATTACAAAGCAGCAAACAGGTATTTGAAGCTGCTGGTGCCTCTGGAGTCCCACAAACATCAAGGTGTAGGATCCCCCAGAAGCTTGCAGCTATGGATAAACCTTCTATTCGGCCACCCTTAACCAAAACTCACAAGCAGAAATGGCTCCAGTGCGCCCAGAAATACATGAAGACTAATTTGAGTCTTGTTCACTGATGAGTGCCGTGCAAACGTGAACGGTCCAGATGAATGGACTGGTGGATGGAGTGGTGGATGGAGTGGTGGACGGCCACCATCTCCCAACAAGGCTGCAACGTCAGCAAGAAGGTGGTGGAGTCATGTTTTGGGCCGGAATCATGGGGAGAGAGCTGGTCAGCCCCTTTAGGGTCCCTGAAGGTGTGAAAATGACCTGTGTAAAATATGTGGAGTTTCTGACTGACCACATTCTTCCATGATACAAAAAGAAGAACCGTGCTTTCCGCAGTAAAATCATCTTCATGCATGACAATGTATCATGCAAGGAATACCTCTGCATCATTGGCTGCTATGGGCATAAAAGAAGAGAAACTCATGGTGTGGCCTCCATCCTCCCCTGACCTCAACCCTGTTGAGAACCTTTGGAGCATCCTCAAGAGAAAGATCTATGAGGGCGGGAGGTAATTCACATCCAAACAGCAGCTCTAGGAGGTTATTCTGACATCCTGCAAAGAAATTCAAGCAGAAACTCTCCACAAACTCAAGTTCAATGGATGTAAGAATTGTGAAGCTCTTATGCAATATGTTTGCCTGAGTGTAATATTTAATGCAGTGCAATATTTAACACAGTGCAATATTTAACACAGTGCAATAGCTAATACAGTGCAATACTTGATCAAGTGCAGTATGTGACTCTGTCAAACAAAATTTACAATTACCCGGTAGTAAATACTGCAGAGTTGTAGTCTGGGGTGTTTTAATGTTTTAATGTCTGGCACTAGCACTTACTTATTTTAGTTATACTGTGTTGTAAGTGTCCCATGTCTGTATTGGAGGGTTGTTTTTAATCTCGCTGTGCATGTGTATGGTGTTGTACATGTGTATAGTGACAATAAATGCATTCTATTCTATTCTATCAAATAAGATATGTTAAAATGTAACTTGACCTGTTAAGGTGTTTTGATCGAAATAGCATTTGATTTTTCAGTAATATGCTAATGCTTCTAATTGAAAAATAAATGACCATTTTCAGTTTTTTACAACAAAAACATGGTTTGAAATTCTGTTGTGCATAATAATTTGAAACGCATTGTAGTTTATTCACTACACAATCCTGCAAGAGGGAAGAGCCAGCTGCTTTTGTTTAAAACTGATCGTTTTCTGAGAAATTTAGTTTGCATAGCTTCAATAGGTCAAATGCTCCTAACCTCCATGACTCCCCGCACAACACATGCTTAGAACATTTCCAACAAGAAATCTGTGCTGTGAATTAAAATGTGGTAACGTGGGCTATTTTTGACCTAGCAACGGGGCATTGTAGATTCACTGATCACAAACTGGTAGGCCCTGTCCCCCTCTATGCACCACGAACGGACATGACGGTATTAATTCATTGGTCTTTTCATTTTTTGTTATTCGTTGCTGCCAGTCCGCGCTGCAGTGTCACCAATTAGTGATAGCCACGGTTTGATTAGGCCTTTCCAATACGGACGCCTTCTGCCACATCACGGGTAATAAGCGCGAGACATGTCGGGGAGGGGAGCTGACGCGCGCTAACAAGGGACAAAACACGGTTAGCTTGCGCGCTACACAGACAACATGAGACCCGACTGCAAAACAAGTGTGCCATCAGGAAGCGCACAGTAAACAAGCAAAGCCATGCTCACTGCCTGTGCAAAGAGACACCCACGCTAACATGCTAGCGCAGCCTCCACGGCTTTTGTTCGTGTAATTATAGAAGTGAAGGGTGAATGATGAAATCTGAAATGATGGGGGAAGAAGGAGGAAATTCACTGGAGAGTGTCAGTCAAATGGGTAAGAACTGTAAAATATGACACTTGACATTGTGCCTTAATCGGGTTGTCAAAAGTATTGAAAAGCATACTAATTGATACCAAGACCAGGATCAAAAACAGATGCTCAATTTAAAAAGTATTGATATGGAAAAAAAATCCCATAAGCTATGACCTTTCTTAAACAGTTTTAGAGGGATCTTGAACTTTATCAACACACGGTAACTTAAAGAACCTGCTATTATCAATCTGATATTGAAATTGGTTTAGAGGACCGAGCCTTTTCCTCATAAAATAGAGTTTGAAATTTTAGTATTGTGAAAACGCTATACCTTAAACAACTACAACTGCGGTGAAAAGGGACTGAACAGTTGACTCCATGATTACTTACAGAGGGCACAGAAAGGATTCAGACTCCCATACATTTTTCACTGTGTTATATTGCAGCCATTTGCTAAAATCATTTAAGTTGAATGCAGCCAAGTACAGTGATATTCTGGACAAAAACCTTCTTCAAAGTGCTCGAGACCTCAGACTGGGCCGAGGGTTCACCTTCCAACAAGACAATGACCCTAAAAGCACACAGCTAAAATAACGAAGGATTGGTTTCAGGATAACTCTGACTGGTCTTGAATGACCCAGCCACAGCCCTGACTTAAACCCAATTGAGCATCTCTGGAGAGACCTGAAAATGGCTGTCCACCAACATTCACCATCCAACCTGACAGCACACGAGAGGATCAGCAAGGAGGAATGGCAGAGGATCCCCAAAGTGCGAAAAACTTGTTGCATCATTCCCCAAAAGACTCATGGCTGTATTAGCTCCAAAAAAGGCTTCTAAAAATACTAAATACTGAGCAACGGGTCTGAATACTTATGGCCGTGTGATATTTCAGTTTTTCTTTTTTAATAATTCTGCAAAAATTTCAACAATTTTGTGTTTCTCTGTCAATATGGGATGCTGTGTGTACATTAATGAGGAAAAAAAAAAAAGAACTTTTAGCAAATTTTAGCAAATGGCAGCAATATAACAAAGAGTGAAAACATTTAAGGGGGTCTGAATACTTTCCGTACCCACTATATGACATTTTTAAATGGTTCTATTTGACACTTTCATTTATACAACAGCTTGAAATTATATACATTAGATAAAATGGGTGAATGGGCTGGTCCATCTGTCAAGTAGCAATAGTTGCAATAGGGCAGACTGACTGAAGCATGACTGCCATTCTACCCCTATCATTTACACAATCACACTGACAATAATAGAAGAAAGATGAAGTGTTATGCTCAAAGACACAATGGTAGTATAGACGGATGGTTGCAGGCCGAGTGTTAAACATATGTAAGATGCACCAGTAATTGTTTTAGTATTTGATTTTTGATACAACCCAAATTTCTAAACATAAACATGCCATTTATAAAAAGGATAAAACCAAAATAACTGACAAAAAAATGAAGTTGGTTTAAAGTTGTAGATCTCTGTGTAACTCGGTGACTGATGCAACAGTGGCCCTAATTATACCACAGCTCTGGTTCCTAGTCGGTCTATATATCTTTATCTCCTGGTTCTGACAGTACAGAATGGAGTGGGTGAGGGTGCTGGGGAGGTGTCCCTTGGGTGATGGTGGGGTCGGGTGGGGGGTATGGGACAGTGGAGGGGGGGGGAGATACAGGTACTGCTGAATACTAGAATCATGGGAGAAAGTCTGAGCCCAGGGAAGTAAATTATTCATGGTTTGAAGCAGGACGGTTTGTGCCTGTGCTCCCAAGCTCATCTGATGTGGCTTCAACTTCCCCCCAGACAGAATACATAAGGTTAGAAAAAGTTATCACAAATGTTGCTCACTTTTTAACAGTGCACAGGTAAAAATGCATGAGGAATAGTTATTAGGGAAGTCAATTTGCAAACTGGATGCATGCAGATGTTCTAAAAGGCCTGTCTACAGAGAAGGGAAATACAGCCCTGGCTCAAACCTGCACTGTGTCGTCTTCTACTGGTGAAAGGTCCGACACCTTCTCGTCTCCAGAGGTGGGTAGAGTAACCAAAAATTGTACTGACGTAAAAGTAACGTTACTTCAGAATAATATTACTAGAAATATAAAGTAGTGGTCCAAGAAATGACTCAAGTGAGAATAAAAAAGTATGAGAAAAGTACTGCTCAAGTAAGAGCAACTTTAAGAGAAACTGTTGGCAGCTTATTTCTAATTTGAAGTTAATATAATTGGAAGGACAAAACGGTAAATAATGCATAAAATCTGGCATTTTCAAAGATAGCTACATATCTGAAGGAACGATGCAAGAATCACAAATGTAACTGTTACTTCAATGAAAATATATTATAAGTAGGGTGAAGGATGTAAACATCATTGCTCATAAGTATGGTCCTAGAAGACTAATCTGAAAAGTACAATTTCCTCAAAAAGTTACTCAAGTAAATGCAACTGAGTAAATGTAACTCAGTACTACCCACTTCTAGAGATGATGGAGACAAGCAGATGACACAACTAGGACAAATTATATCCTGGAATTGTTGGAGAGGTTTTTCAAGGTATTACTGAGCAATAAACACCTGTAATTGAATTAATGCAGGTTTAATGCCATACTGTGGAACATTCCAGGCTATGCAATAACATGCCAATGAAGAGAAGCAGGTGGTGGTTCATTCTCCAGAAAAGTTACATATTGCACATTTGAATGTAATCATATAACAAAGGGGACGATATAGACCCAACAGTTCCCCAGACTAATGCTAAAGTAGATGGATCAGTCTCCACTCTGACACATGAAAACTGACATTGTTTCATTTGGCAAGACACTTCACACATCTATTATTGCAGTTTTAATTTAGACTTGATTTGAATGTTCAGCAAATTCAGCCATTTCAGCATTTTAAAATACCAGAGCCACAACTATTTTAGTTGTTAATATTGCTTGGATCAAAAATACAAATTGCTCCCGTGACATTACAAAAGATTTGGTCACGGTTACATTCTTTTTAAGTAACCCCAATAAAACCTTGAGCGTTGCAGCTGGAAAAGTGACATTGTTTGTGACTGACCCTGAGCCGCAGAGGAGAACATTTGAAAAATACATGTTTAGCCGAGTAGACTGGAGTTATGTCCCTTTTCTCACCTCAGAACATTGAGCACGCTTTTATTTTAATATTTATTTTCATGAAAAGTTTAAAAAGGTTAATTAATTGTACAAGGACAAAATCACCGTCTAGACCATTTTTCAAAAGCACACCTTTTATTTTGAATTTTTATTACTTTCCACTGATACTCACAGTGTATTTTACAGCGGAGTCCTATTGTTAATGTTTTTAGACCTGTTATCAGAGCGCCCAGGTGAAACATGTGCACACAATGAACAGAGATTTGTATGGAATGGCTGATACTGACATCTGACCTTTGTTTTTGCTGTTGTGGCCGATAACCAGTATTTGCTGATACCGATTTTAAGCTTTCAAAATCTATAATGAAGACTAAATGTAGGTAAAGTTATACTGATGTGAAAAAATTATTTGACACACATGCAGAAAAGATATCGGTGGCAAATACCCATCAAATTTTCAATATCAGACATATACCAATATCAGGCAAAATCCTCTGATATACAATCCCTAAAAAATGTAGGTCACTTTTCTGACAAGCACTACTAAGATTGTTAAGTAGACGTATTTTTTTATTTTTTAAGTCCAAAAACATTAACGTCTGAGAACAGTTGTAGTTTTAGAACATGTTTGTAGAGGTCTAAATGACATTGGAAGCAGGTTTTATGGAACAGAATATTTAAGGGGAAGTTGATGCATTAAAACACTATTTGCATGACGTTCAAAGATGTTTACATGGCTGTCGCTGAGTTACTGGCAAATAAAATACTTTGCATCATCATTTTACGAGAGAGCACCAATCCAGTCTTGTCAAAGTTTTTACACTAATACATTTCCGTAGCCTCGACAAAACTAAATCTAGGAATACTGCAAAGTGATATGTAAATCTGATTATGTGATGCTCCTATAGCGTCGTCTTCCTCTGTTTCCCTGCTTTCAGCTGGTACCCTGTTCTGAATAATGCCCCATTTACAGAGTGGGGCTTTGGGGAAATGCGCAGAGAGCCCTGGGACCCTCGCAGACTTTGTAGGACAGGCCCAAGTCGTGTTCGAGTCGATCCGAAGATGAGAAACTTAATTTGATCTGAGCGTTCCACTGGAGCGCTGCATGCGCTACATATCGACCAATGAGCAGGGGGCTTTCAATCCAACAAAGAACATTTCACTTTGATTCTAACGTCATTTTGTGTTGACGTAATTTTGTACATGGCAAAAGTGAAAAGTGTTTTTTGGATTTTAGGAAGAGTTAACCAAATTTACTACTAAAATGACAGCCCATGAGCAGTGAACATGGATATTGGAACATTTGAAATCAAAGTAAAAGCCAAAGTTAAATCTGTCAACTGGACAAAACGGAGTGAAGACGTTTCGCTGCTCATCCAAGCCGCTTCTTCAGTTCTGGTTATTTGAAATCAAGTTGAGGTTCCATAATCAAGTAATTAAATACAACAATACAATTTCAGTTGGTTTTCTGGTCCCTGATCTAATGATTTTTTTGGGTCAGATATTACGCAGTTGGGTAATGCAGTCAGAAAACTGAAAACAACATATTGACATGTTTCACTTTCATTTTTGGCGCTCCCTTTGCTCTGAGCACTAAGTCACTCCCCCTTCAGAGCGCTATCACAACACAATCAGCGTACATCCCGCTAATGAAGTGACTGCACATGGGCTGAGCACTGGACAGAGGGGTCAAACAGGGGCTGGGACATTTCGCTAAATCATTGAAACATTCTTGGATGACATGTACAATCTCTTAAGGCATGTTTTGATGAGGGACTTTAGACTCAAATGTCACACAGAATGGCATTAAACACCATTGAGACACCATGGATACAAGTGATACTACAAAGCCAAGTTACAGGTCTGATCTGTGGAGTGACGAGCCAGCTCATATCACAGTAAGAACGCGTGTTTTTTTCAGCTTTTTGGAATTAAAAAAAAAAAAAAAAACACCTGTGAAAGCTATAAAATCTCCATGGAGACAAGTCGATGGCAGACACCGCGGCAGAAAAGTGACATAGTGCATCTTTAAACTGTCTTTATGTCTTTTCCCCATGTGGAGTTTCTCTACTAGTTTTTGTGATTCTGTAGTGGTAAAGACATTTTGTCCAACTTGTGTTAAACCATTTGTCAGCTCTTTGTCCCTCTTTCCTTCACTAATCGCTGCTTGTTTCCTGACACCAGCCCACTTCCCCTCCGCCTCCCACTGTTATTAACATCAAGTTGTCACACGTCCTCCGTTAAGTTCACTCACATGTTGCATTATTGTTAAAAAAAAATAGCTGCAATGTCTTTCAACCCATGGCATTTCACCAGATCGCTCCCTTCTAATCACTCCGGCGCCCTGTAATTTCTTCAGCGTGGCAGAGTCTGATTACAGGGTGGTTCTTGCTAGCTTCCAGCCAACTTTCCCTCATCTTTTCCAGTTATTGTGTTAGCGTGCGTTAGTGTGTTGTGTTGCTACGTCGTTAGCGTAGCGCCGGCAGCCGTGTGTCTCTGTCGCGGTGCGCGGAGGAGGCAGTTGTTTAACACCGGAGTGATTTAGTGCTACAGTGGATCGGGAGGGGCCCTGGGCTAGTGATTTTCAATGCATTGTTTGCTCAGACGTGCCAGCAGATTAAACAAGGGGTGAATTAGGGCGCGAGACAGGGCTGTGAGGGAGAGAGGAGAGGGAGCGAGGAGGATGTGAATCAAGTTAGCCACGACATTAGAGGTTAGATGTCTTTGTGAACAGTGCTGCTTGTAACAGGTTTGATATTAGGTTTAGGCCAATTTTTAAAGGGCCGGTACACCATTTATGTTTATGCAATAAAAGTACACTTCCCAAGACAGATATATTGTTAAAAATGTGACTGTTGTGTGCTGTCTACATCTAATTATTAAGCATTTTATTATCCACAAACCAGGAAGAAAGGCTGGTGTGTTGTTAGAATGATAGTTGTTGTTAGTAAAAATCAGGTACACACCTTTGAGTGCTTAAGGAGAAGCTGTCCGGTAAATGCAGTGATAATATTAATTAGGGTTTTCAAAAGTATCAAAAATCAGATACTAATCGATATTAAAACTAGTATTGAAACTAGATACTGATATTTGAACAAGTACTGATATGAAAAAAGTCACATTCACGGGGCACAAATCATGTTAAGCTATATCAGAATAAGTATATTAAGATTTAATGTTGAAAATTGTATTGGAATCGGTGTTCAGTATCGACTATGCCCTAGTATCGAAATAGAGTTGAATTTTAGTATCGTGACAACAATACTATAAATGAAAGATTGGAAGTTTGATTCTTCTTCCTGTCATTGTGTTGTTGAGCAAGACTCTGTGGAAGGTTGGCAGTAAGATACCAACAAGTGGTGGTCAACGAGTATGTTGTGTCCTTGGGCAAGACACTTTATGGTCTGCCCCATAAAATGAATCCAAGATACAAGTTAAATGCCATCCTGTGGAATATTCATGCAAAGCAATAACATCGTAGTACTAAGAAAGTACTAGGAGTAATGCTATATTCGCTCTGCTCACTGCTACTGACTTACAATGGCACCACAATTTTATCTTTGTTTTCTTATAAACAAGTGCAACAATCCGCTACTAAGAGCTTGAGGCAGCATGCGTTATTCATAAAGGCAAGTTAATCAAAATGTTTCCTAGTGTCTTTAAATGGCCCCTCAGCCTTCTGGACCAAATGAGCCGATGATTTAGTGAGCCTCTATTGGACCAGGGCCTAGTGATTTCCTATGTGCCGTTTGCCTGGACACGCGGATGCAAATTAAAGGAGGAATGAATCAGGAAGTCCCTCTGACAGTGGAGAGTGATGGAGTCTAGTGCCCCCTCTAGACCCATTAACTGCTGTGTTTACCCAGGATTGGACTTAAGAGTTAGCGCCCTGTCAGGAAGAACTAATGTTGTGATAGGAGCCACGTGTTTAAAAACTAATCAGACCAACTCAAACAGGGATGAAATCACACGGTGTGCAACTGGATGGGCATCTGAGATAAACATGACAGAACTTAAAAACAAATGGCAAAATAAAAGTTCAGAAAAGATAATAAAATGGGTCCTACTGCTGGTAGATTTATTTATTATGTGGTGCGTGATGGTTAAAACGAGTAATATGGGTCAAATACTTCAAACAACTACAGAACACTTGAAGACGCCAGGCCAACTTTAGCAGCTTCTGTCACAATAAGACCCAGTTACATCCGCAAGCAACAACAAAGGGCCTTTAACCCCACTAAACGTGCCGTTTGGTCATGTACATTAATCTGGAACATATGGTCATACAAATCATTATGAAATACAATTTTTAGGTTTAAATTATAGCCAGCTGGGCTTTTAAATTATTTAGATTTGTGAATCGATTGAATAAGATAATTTGGAAAAATGTGAGAAAAAAAACTGTTACATCCAAAGAGAAAAGCAGACAAATTTCTCTGCCTGTTGTACTGTTAAAATGCTTTGACCAATCAGCATCCCAATAGATCCCGATCACTTTCATTGAGAGACGTTCCAGATTGAATTGAGTTCTACACATTTTTCAGAGTGCTACACATATCACTCTGATGTGAGCCAGAGTAAGTTCCCTTTTCACACGATAGAGCCTCTGGGGGAGTAGGCAAGCAGTACCAGGAGCACTCAATATAAAAGGAGTGTTTGAAAAGGCAGAGCCCGAGGAGGTCAGAGGTCATGGGGCTGTTTACTAACAAGGTTCTGTATTGGCCCTCGTCTCCCCAGAGAGAGACCCCTGCTGTGAGGAAGTGGTATTGCAGATCTTCAGGGGGGGACAGGTCATCAGTGCAAGTAGGCCTCAAGAAATAGGAGAGAAGGAGAGAGGAGAAGGGAGAGAATGTGAAAAAGAGGGAGCAGAGAGAGAAATGCAATGCTTGTCAGAAAAATAGCAATTGGGTATATTAGTATTGTGACAACAGCACCTTCCAGTAATGTACTTGTTTTTCCATCACGTTAACATCCAATCAATAAATTACCCATCCACCATTGACCTCTCACCAATGCATTTTCCACATTAAACCAAGCTGAGCACGTCCTGCTTCACTCCATAGGGCGCTTCATTATTGAACAGTTAAACGGTCAATAGGTTTGGCTGGGGCAGCTCTTAGCACGGTAAAAGGCCCATGCAAATCAGCGGAGCAGACCTAATGCATTAATGAGAGACTGGCGCTAATTTGACAGTAATGCAGAAATGTGCCTCTGGTTGTTGCGGAGGAGGAGGAGAGGAGGAGGAGGGAAGTCCACCTGTGCACTGTCAAAGTTTTCACACCAGACTGAGAAATAACAGGAGACAAGGAGAGGCAATGAGAAAGGACAGAGAGGAGAAGATTGGACAGTTTTTTTGGATTCAAGATAGGTCAACTTTAAAGTGAGACTAAACACCTAAACTCTACCCACAACCACATTTCAAATAGAGCTACTAAACTGGGCAGTACCTAGAGAACTAAAGAGTCAGGGATAGGAGGGTCTGGGGGTATAAGTTACAGTGTGGCTGGTATCTGTACTTCTGTACTCTTCCCCTGCAGCCAGGTGTAATCAGAAAGGCCTGGCTGTAATCAGAGCAGTCTTATATTATGTCACGTAGTCCTTAAAAGTACAGTGACCACTGCAGCCAGGACACGCACATTTTTTGACCAGAAAAGCTGCAAATTTACTCAGTTTGCACTAAAGTTACCAAAAAGCACTAGGAAGAGTCGGTCATGCGATTAAAACACCATATAGGAAGTTTTGTAGTGAAAAGTGTTTATTTAATGTTTAGTTCCACTTTAACCAACTTATCCGGCTCTTTATCTGTCCTGATTTAAACAGTCTCCCTCCTTTCTCCCTCCTCATTGTTCCCACATTAGCGACCTTTGAACCCCTTGGAGCGATAATCAGTGCATTTTCCCCTCTATCCACCTACAACAGCACACGGTGTAAAAACATGCCACTGCAGAGGAAACCAGCTTTTTATTTTAGTTTTCCTGATGTTGACAAGATCGTATGATAGTGGGAACAGGATTTTCTTTTGCCTCTTCTCCTCTCTTTCTCTCTCTTTACCTTGACCTCTCTCCCCTAACCCCCTTACTCTTTCTAATCCACTCAGTCCATCCTGTTCCCTCTCTCCCCTCTCACTAGTCCACCCAAAACCTCTTCCTCTCTCCCTTTTCATTGCCCCCTCACTCTGCCCCCTCACTCTGCCCCCTCACTCTGCCCCCTCACTCTGCCCCCTCACTCTGCCCCCTCACTCTGCCCCCTCACTCTTTTACTTCTCAATGCTGCTTCTCTCAACCTCCCTCCATCTTTTTTTCCCATCCCTCTTTCCCCTTAGCCTCTGTCCCTTTTGCCCTCTTCCTCCCGCTCACTCCTCCCTTCCCTCCCTCCCCCTCTATGTTCCCATCTCTCCCCCTCTTTTGCACTCAACTGCTACTCACCCTCTACCTTTCTGTCTGCCTCTCTTTTTCCCTCCCTTCCCTGTCTCTTCATTAGAGATCCATGGTGCCAGTACGCGTGTGCCTCATTAGCTTTTATCCCCTCTCCCTCCCTCTTTCTCTCTCTCTCTTTCTCTCTCTCAGTCTCCCTCTCCCTCTCTGTATAATTAGTGCTTCTGTGTTGGTCCGGCATCCTTCAAAACAGTCACATCTCGGGGCCAATTATCATTCAGACAGATAACACAGCGAACGCCTCACGGATCCACTTCAAACCGCCGCTGCCTCTCCAGAATGTAAATAAAATCACCGATAATGACTGCGTGTGGAAAGAGGAGGGAGGAAAAGAGGGGGAGACGAGGCTGGACGTTTGAGTTCACAGGCAGCCAACTTGACCAAATATCAAAAGATGCTTAATATTTAATTCAATCAACTGGCCTCCATAGATTTATTTGGGACATCATAACTTCAAAAGGCTGTTTTCTTAAAATGTGTTTTTCTCCCATATGGACAAGGATCACCTCTTAAAGTACCACCTACATACATCAAACTTTATAATATTGTACTGCAACAAGATTTTGCCAAAACAGACAGGATTTTTAAAAGTTTTAATACAAAAAAAAAAAAAAAATATATATATATATATATATATATTTTTTTTTTTTTTTTTTTTTTTTGGACAGTATCAGTGAGATTTAGTTTACTCAAATACTAAATAATAATAATAAATAATGAAGCATAAAACCTGTTGGGGTTTTTTTCATTTTCACCTGCAATGTCTCGCCTTAAATGAGATCATGTTAATAGGTGTTAAGTACTATTTGTCTTGATTTGAGTATATTTCGACTGTCTTAAACATGCCAATAGAACAAATTCGTCTCATTTCAAATTTGTCTCCTCATTTTAACAGAACATGCTTGACTTTTTCTCTTATTTTAAGACATTTTGTGCTTGTTCTAATGGCAAATCTTATTTTAAAAGACAAAAAAATTGAAGTCAAAATGTCCCTCAATTCAAGATAAAAGCTTTTTGATTCAAGCCCCTTAGCTTTTTTTAAAATTGAAGATTGTATTTTTTTCCCAGTGAATTGCATGGAATTCGAGAAATATTATAGTGACAGTTTATAGCCCTAGAGTGAATGAGTTAGAGATAAAGATATATTTGGTATTGAATTTTTTTAATTGCAGATTTGCTCACTATCTAGTCAAAAGGTCTCAAAACTTTACAGGAAGCACAAACCATGTGTATTTATAGTTTTAAAGAGAACACTGGGCACAGTGTCATGAAACCAAAATTTAAATGTTAAGGAATAGACTCAATACTCCAATACTATACCAATACTATATTCAATACTGTCTCTTTAGTCAACAGAATGTGATTTTCAACATTAAATCATAGTACTTTCTTTTACATTACCATGTGATGTGATCTCTGTGTAATACCTCACTTGTCCAGTAGGTTCCATAGTGGTCCATAGGCGTATACTAGTCTATGTGTCTTATACTTGTTCTGATACAGCTCAAGATCATTCTAAAGCTGTTCAGGAAAGGTTCTTTTTCGTCCTGTGAATGTGACTTTTTAATATCCATATCTGCTTGAATGAGCTTATGGGTTTTGATACCAGCTTTAGTATCAATCAGTATCTGATTTTCAATATTTTTGACAACCGTACTTTTGAATGAGCAAAAGTCCACAAAATGTCGCCTATAAACAGGAAGCAAAAACCAGAAACAAATGACAGAAAATCTTTTCAGCAAAGTGACATAACCTCCTAAAATTATAATCGCTGCATGTCTAATGGCATTTTTACTGGAAAAGAGAGCAACAATAATCATCTGATGTTTAGTGTAACGTGACGAGATAAAACTTTGAAAACATGCACTAAAGTTGAACCTAAATCCTGTCTGCCCAAAGAGACATGTGAAACAGCGTGATGGTACAGTTCTAGATGTCCGGGTGGGTTTACCTTGATTGTGCTCATTTTTAACAGCAGCATCTAGTCTGTGGACCAAAGGGGCAGGTTAGAATCAACCACAATCAGACAGACTTTGGACTTTCTGCAGGGCTCAGTGTTTTATACCTGCTGTACCAGAACTGATCTCAGAAGTAAAGCAACATAACAGTGTCATCAAGAAAGGAGCAAACTTTTAACGACTCATATAATGACATCACAACTGGAGTAGGTGCAATGTTCAAATCGCTAAAGCTGCAATTGTTTAGATATTAGTCCTGTGCAAAGAACAAGTCATTCTGTATTTTTTAATGGAAACATGTCGCTGTAGTTTACACCTCTTAAAACATGTTCTGAAAAGGAAGGGATAATAATCAATACTAAAACTAATATTGAAATTAGATACTCATTTGAGCAAGTATTCATACTAAAAAGTCACATTCACAGACAGATGAACCTTTCCTAAGCAGCTTTAGAATGATCTTGAGCTGTATCAGAAGATCACACAGACTAGTATACGCCCGTGTACCATTGCAAAACATGGACCACTGAGGGATCACACATCAAGTTGCATCTAGTTACTTTATATTGTGTTGTTCTGTCAGTGGAGCCACAGCTGCCCTGGGATTGACTGACTAAAAACATGGCTGCCACTCTGCGACTTCTTCAGCCACCACCAAACAAACTGATGCAGAGAAAACACATCTTTCCCAAGGAAACAGGGGTAATATGAGCTGAATAGAGCTGGACAAAACCAGGACTAACCCTTAGACTAACCCAGCCAGGTCCAAACCAGGTCCAAGCCAGGTTTAAATCTGGTTTATAGATCGACCAATGTTATTATTATTATTTTTTTTTTTTAATGGCCGATGTCTGTACAGATTGTTTAGCTCTGTCGATATTTTTTGAATGATGTGTGATACAGACTTGGACCGTTTTTCCCAAATTATGTCATTAGAATTTACTATAAACTCACCCACAGCCTTGTTATACTATAAACTGGATAATAGAACAGTGTAGTCATATTCTTTGCAGTTATCTCTTTACACTACACTGTTCAGTTAGTTTTATGCATATTCTTTAGGCAGCAGATATTGTTGAGTTAAGGCCACAGCCGATGCTCTAAAGAGTGGAAATATCGGACATCAGATATATCAGTTCATCTCTAACCAGGTCAAAAACTAGGTGTGCCCAATGAGGTGAAAAATAACCAATTAGGTCACCCAAATATAGTGCTGTATTGTTAATAAAATGCTCATACATTAAAGGGAAACAAAGCTGATAGGATTTATTCCCACTGTTGAACATGTATTTCCTGGACTAACACTGTTGTGCTTACACTTCAAACGCTCTCTGTATAAAGACAGCTATGGCGGCGGCCTATAAAGCCGTCATGGCGCTGAGTACAGTTTTAAAGTCCTGTCTCTTCCTGATCACTCGTCGTCCTCCTCTGTGTGTTGTCTCTTTCCACGCACATGTAGCTCGATGTTTGAACACTCCGGTAAACCCGCCTGTTCCTCCCTACTTCATTAACATCAGAATAAGAGCGCGCAGAAAGCCTTGACGCCTCACTTTCTTTGCTTTGTACTATCATCAATCACCTGGGCACACTTATTTCCGACGCGGTAAAGCCATCATGAAAAACGTGCATATTTAATTTCATTCTTCGCTGGTGCGCACAAAGGAAGCCGCCACGCTCCGGGACTCCTCCTGCTATCGGCTGGATTCTACAGGAGTTACCTGAGAATGGGAAAAGAAGGGAGCTTTTTGAAGAGTCACAAAGTTATACAAATGATTGCAGAAAATGAAGTCAGTTTGGAATAATAAAGCATAACTTTGTTTTGCTTGCTCAATAACATATGTATAAGGCTGTGCAATGAATTGAATTTTAATCTCTCAGTTACTAGCCGGCAATGACATGGGTGGGTCCTTTTAATCAAGAAGTGTAAAGCTAAACCTTCAGTCAGTAAAGCATTTGTATGAGGAAATAAGCCTGAATGGGTAGTAACAACAATTATATTTGGGTAAGCACGTTCTGATTGAAAAAATAAATAAAAATTTAATTTGTTTTTAATAAGGCAAAACAAAATAAAAAATTATCAATTAAAATGAGGGGGAGAGGTCCAAAAATGTAAAAAAAAATCACCACATTGGCCAGCCTAGTAAGTAAATGTAAGACATGTGTGTATAAGCAAAATCCTCCAGCTAGGTACTCCTTGTAATTCAATGCAGAGTATCATTCAACCAGTTCTCTTCATGGGAACTTCATCACAAGTGGGGAAATTAAGAGTGTTTTATGGGACTATAGTCGACATATATATGTGTCTGACTCAACCTGCACTCAAAACACGACAGCTGCACTGGAGTTCAAGCAAAAACAACTATTTATGCTGGGAAAAAATACTAAGAAACACTGCATTTATATCAACACAGATTAAACTTGTGAATTATAAGTCTACTCCTTTCTGCTGTGGTCCCATATAAATCCTTTATAAACTAAATAAAATTATTAGTCAACCAATACAAATTTTGGTCAGGACATAATTGACCGGTTAACAGACTAAACAACTAAAGTGCAATAGCCTCAGTGTTTTGCATCTCAGTCAGTGCCTCCTTGGCGAGATATATATATATATATATATATATATATATACACACATACACACACACCTGTTATGCTCAGGAGGTATGGATTGTGCCGGTAACCTAACTATTGGAGATAAATGGGAGATGTTGCTCAAGTAGTCTCTCAGTCAATGAAAAAAATAAAAACATTGCATTGTATTGGAGTGACCATAACCTGAACCTCACTCAAGATCTGGAGATGACCTGGACATGCTTTGCCAATCAAGTTGCGTGCATGCATTTTACACGGATTTAACTTCTTTCATATGATCGCAGCGTAACCCTACTCAGCACCTATACCAGTAATAGGGGAGTGTGTTAAGTGTCCTCATAAGAGCAGGTGCTTGGATACGGTGTAAATGAAAAGCCAGACTAGATGCTGTTGTGATCAGGTTGCAGCTGTGAGTGCTACTCTGCTCTGATCTAATTATCACATCAAGTGTTATCACTACATAACAAATCCCTCCGCCGCGCGCCTCCGGACACACACATACGCATACATGCACATACGCAGATATGTTTCACACACATACGCTCGACTCGTGTCTGCTAAGTACAGTAGAACTCAAGACAAACATTAACAAGACCTACTGCCTTGGCCCCAAATTTTTGTCATGGAGGGTCTGCCACCTGCTTGTATCCATAGTAGGGTTGTAAAAAGTATAGAAATATAGATACTAAAACAAGTATCGAAACTAGATACGCATTTGAGCAGGTATCAAAACAAACAAAAAAAGTCACAATCATAGGACAGATTTTTTTTTTTTTTATTTAATCATCATTGTGGTATTGAATCTATTCCGTAGAATCAAAAATCAAAATCGAGTTTGAAGTTTTAGTATCGATAACACAACAATTTATTCCAGTTAGCTTAAAAAGATGAAACCAAGATGATGATGGATCCAAACAAGATCCTGAATTCAAGTAATATCAGCTAATATGGATGAAATTATGTTACTGCAGTGTCCAAACTCTAAAACAAGTAGTGATCCCATAAACGCTAACCCTACAAGTGGAAAAAGCCCCCATTTCATCTGAATATCTGAACAGGTCAGGTCCCCACACTCCTCTGTAAACCAGCGCGCACACACTCACAGCATCACCCTGCGTTTGGGAGCGGCATGTGGCTAACCCGTCAGCGCTGCCCGGCTAACGCCAAAACAGGACCGATCGATTTCTCCTTACGTTTTACATATTTAGGCTCACACTCGTGCAATTAGGAGCACTTTTATCGACGGTCTCGCTGGCGCTGGGAGGCCGGAGCAGTGCGAGCCAGTCTGATGAATCTACATGTCCCGGGGCTATGGGGAGGGGGAAGGAGCAGAGGGGGTCTAAAGCGGAGGGTGGGGGCGCGGGCTGATCAGATTCACACCCAAATGGACCGGGGCTGGGAGAGAGCTGGAGGCAGGTATTGACCGTAACTGTCTAACAAGTCGACACAGTGTTTAGATAAGCATCAGTGTCTGCTGCAGGACCTGATCTGATGCATGGGGAAAAAGATATAAAACTCAAACTTCTCAACTCACTGTAAAGAAAAGTCCCATTACATCTAGATATTGCACATGTTTTTGATATTTAGATTTATCTCAATTGTTGTTTTGGCAAAAATTGAATATTAATTATAAATAATTTTGTGCAAAATTTAAAAAAAAAAGCTCCAACATGTAGTTAAAGTGCCTATATTATGCCATTTTCTGATCTATGTAATGTTGTTTCCTCGTCACAAACAGACCCAGAGTTGCGTTTTGTTTCATTAACACACAAATCCTGCATATTTAAGCTGAGTTCTTCTCTCAGGCAGAAAACACTCCGTTACACCTTGTGATGTCATGTGGTAATACAGGAAGAGCTTCACTGCGTTTTTAAACTCCACACACCTTCACTAAAATCATTTGGATGAATTCTGCCCTGGAGTTGCCAATCTCTAGTAAACTAAAGGTAAAGGGTAGCTGTTAACTTGAAAACTACCACCTCATGACATCACTAAGTGAAACAGAGCGTTTTGAACTTTGGCGATGTTGACAGACTAATAATGCAGGATTATTTAAACGTGTGAAAGAAACAAAACACAAGTTTGGGTATGTTTTTGAGGAAGTCGCAGCATTAGAACATAGCTCACAGCTCATAAGAATCAATTCTGTGTAATATATGACCTTTAAGAGTGGGGGGCATGGATGTGTATATTTATATCCTAAAATTAATATTGTGACAGTTAGCAGTTGTGCACCAAAACTCCACAGTTGGAGTTTTTTTGTTGGCAGAAAGTGCAGTTAATCCACTTTACAGCTGCTACCCTAAAACAAAAAGATGCATTCTGTAAATCTATGTATCAAAACATATTCCATTATTGATATCATAATGGTAAAGTCTTTTGCAGGGTTTTTTTTTTTTTTTTTTACTTCAAATGTATATGAAGTGAATAATTTAGCTGAGATGCTGTCTTATAGTGCAAACAGAGCAATACAAGGAACAGTAAACAAAGTACATGTAATCTACAAAAAGCTGTAAATAAGATGTTATTAGCCCGATACAACTAAAAGTAGGCAATCTTTCATTCATACCAATTCATTACATAAGGCTGGCACTAAAGAAATAGAAAAAAAAAAAAAAATTCAATGTGACAAAAATAGAAAGGAAAATACTTTTTGTTTTTTAATGGGTAAAAATAGGGTCGTTATTATATATATTTTTTACTTTATAAATAATTAAGCTGAATTTTGACAAAAGAAAAAAGTTTACAATTTGTGTCAGCCTTGAACCCCAAAGCAGCTCTGATCTTGCTCCGTGAGTTGAAGTGAGCTCTCAGCCTCATCGTCTCTGTATCATATTTAATGTGTGCCATGCTGCCCCCAACAGGCCACTGTGAGAAGTGCTGCCATCAGCGGTCAGCATCACCGTGTAACAGACACCACCACAACAAACTGCACCACAGGCAAGAGACAGAAGCTTTTTAAACAGCTCAAGCTCATTTTGAAACCAGACATATAATACCATACCAAGAAGTTAACAATTCAAAACACGTATGGACACTGATTTATACAGCAAAGTGTTTATGTTATCAACTTTGGGTGTTGTCAGAATATCATTGAGTCTGCAGCACAAGTTAGATTAGGGTTGTCAAAAGTATCAAAAAGCAGATACTAATCAATGCTTGAACGAGCACTGAAACTAAATACTCATTTGAGCAAGTATGGATACTAAAAAAGTCACATTCACAGGACAGAAATGCACCTTTTCTGCATAGCTTTAGAATGCTTTTGAGCTGTATCAGAAGAAGTATAAGACACATAGACTAGTATACATCCATGGACCACTATGGAACATACCTGGACACCTGAGGGATCACACAGATATAAGGCCATAAGGCAATATAAAAGAAAGTACTATTATTTAATCTTGAAAATCACATTGTATTATCTAAAAAATAGTGTTTTATCATCACTGTGGTATCTGATTGAGTCCATTTCTTGGCATCAAAAATAGAGTTTGAAATTTTTATATCATGCCAACACTACAAGTTAGTAGTAGTAGTACAAGTAATTCATTTGAAATTTTGACTCAAGAAACTAATTTTTGATAGCTCTAGCTTTGGGGCAACTTAAAGATACTATGTCAATCATATCTTAGACTTTATAATTATATACTTTAAATTCTGCCCAAATCCTCATCCAATCAGCATCAGTAACATCCAAATTCAAAAATCTAAATCCTCACACTTTAGCTGTTTTTACATGACTTCTATCAAACTTTTACCTCCCCGCATAGGTCAGTGCATTGATTGGCACGAGTGAATATGGGCCAGTGCACCTTTTTAACATAGATAATGCTTCAATACAGATGGAATGGCCCCTCCGGATACAGCGCGGAGAATGTCAAGTCCGCTGGGCAAATCAGAGGGCGGCGCAGCCAAGGTGAAAGCCATTTTAACGTCGTTTGAATCGTTTGAATGAATACATCACCATTTAACACTGATTTCTGAACTATTAACTTAAGGTCGTGCTGAGAGGTAAAGCAGGTTAATCAGATACAAGCAAGAAAGACTGCGCGCGAAAGTTACATGGATTGCACAGATTAAAAGTCAGGACTGAGATGCAAGAAATGGATAATGCATAACAAAGTGAAAATCAACTTTTAATAGCGACTGCAATACATAACTGCAAAGATATGTTGAGATGCATGCCCAAAGTTAGAATTATGAACAAACGTGCGCTTTTAATCACTATTACGCACGAACATTTACCTCTAAAAATGTGCCTTTATGACTTTGAAACTGCACAGCAACTGCGTATTCGCTTAAAAAATTCTACAAATCTAATAAAACAACGTTCTCTTGACATAATTCAGCTATACAATTTGTGGTTGCTTGTCAAACTAATGAGCAAACGGCGCAGCTTGTCTCGAAGTTACGCGCACAAGTTGGAACTACTTGCCCGCCCTCTCTAGCCCCAGGAAACTGAAAAACACCTCTACTTCACAAATCCGAGTCACATTGCTCATCTTAACCAATTATCCGCGCCACTTTGAGGTGAGGACAGTTGCAATTTGTTACGAGGAGGAAAATACGACAGTTAATAAGGCAGGTTAATCACATTAGATCAAAACTTATCAAGATAAAGTTAGAAGAGGGAAACACTGGCGCGCTTTGCACCAGTGTGAATAGATGCTGTTTAGAGGCGCGGAGAGTTGGACAGCTGACCATTACCCGCACCTGCTCAGTGCTACCATCAAATTAAGAATGAATGCCTGGCTTTGGATAAATGGTTAGTTTGAAATTGCGGGTGGAATGCAGTCATATTTTGTGGAAAACGTGAGGTCTAGACAGCAACAGTGATGCCATAACTTATTACAAAGCCAATATGCAACGTTAAAATTGAAAATATAATCCCCAAAAACACACGGTCACAAGTTTAAACTGCGCACAGATCAATCCGCGTGGTTTTAGTTGACAGTTGCAGCGATTACGCACGGCAGTTGCGCGCGAATTCATTCAGTCAAAAAGCAAACAAACGTGGAAATACGTGCACCTTACCTTTAAAAACTTCTCCCCTCGCAGACAACAATAGGGTCAACGCAGCAAAGAAGCAATTGATAACTTTATCCATGTCGGAAGCGGCGTTAAGTGGCGTTAACCCCAGTCGCGGGGTTAACTGTGGACTCGTCTCGTCTCTCCTAACTTGCTTTTCTTTTCGCTTTGGTTGGGTCCGAAGTGGCTCCTGTGTCCTCGAGGTTGGCCTCCTCCTTCCGAGTGGACCGACCCCTCCGTGCGCTGATTGTCCGAGTGTGGGGACGCTGTGGCCGGGGGGATCAAGCGCGCTCCTCTCCGGTAGTAGTAGTAGTTGTAGAGAGACTTGGAGGAGGAGAGCCAGCCGTGAGTGAGTGAGCCCTGATTCCTGAACTGCGAGTGCGAGGAGGGAGGGAGGGAGGGAGGGCGTGTGGAGAGGAGAGGAGCGTGGTACTGGTAGAGAGCAGGAGCGCGCTGTGACCGCTAGAGGGCGCGTCATCGTGTCTCCGGTGTGGATCTAATTGCGCTGATGCGGAGCAGCTGTGGACAATCACACTGGCAGGTACACTTAACACGGTTATTATTAGGCTGGCTGTTAATGTGCTGTAATATCCTTTACACATGAGTTGACTTAAACCGTTTCAAGTGAATAGCAAGAAGTTAATTTAATAGAGAAAGTCGTGTTTGCACGGTTTCAAAAGGTACTTCACCCGGGTTGAATTTCTGCACCTTCAGCTAACTGAGATCCCAAACGACAAAGCGAGCTCCTATCACCTTTCAAACTCTCTGCTAAGGCTGTGGCTATTACGCAGTTAAGTTGTGCTCAAATGCACTCAGATACAGCTGTCAAAACTTAAGCAAACATAAAAAGTGTGCACGAAAATGTCTAGTCTTTTATACAAAACGTTATCCATGTAATATTTTGGCACTGTATTAACTTGTTTTATACCATTATCCACATATTCTTTGAGCCTGCAGGTTTCTACTGTTATCAGAGCTGGGTAGTACTCAGTTATATTTATGTAACTTTTCAAAGAACTTGCACTTCTCAGAGTACTTTAACCAAAGCTTTTACTCAAGTAGGACTAAAAATATACTGCTACTACTCTTCTCGCAGTAAGTCTACAAGTGACAAAAGCTTTATGTTGACAATATTGTATGATTTCTTGCAGCGCTCTGTCAGATATGACTTAGTTTTTCTCATTTTTGTGTCTATCCTTTGAAAACGCCAGATTTTGTGTACAGTATTATTTATTGTTTTGCCCAATTAACTTCAAATTACAAATGCGGTGTTATGTCCCAATAGTTACTCTTTCATTTACTTTTCTTGAGATGGTTTTCCCAAATACTTTTTTACACTTGAGGACTTTCTTGGATCACTTCTGTGCATTTCTATTTGAGTAATGCCCACCTCTGTTAAGTGTGTTTGTTGGTGTAGATTAAGAGTATTAAGACAGTTTGGGGCTTGTGTTGTCGCTTTTTCAGTAACTTTATGATCTCTTTACCTATTGCATGTCTAGAATTATACCCAGGTACAAAAAAAAAAATAAAAATACTGAGTACAGCTACAGTAACTTGAGTATTTAATTTGTTACTTTCCATCCTTTGCAGTAGTCTATACAGAGGGTTGTTTATGGACGGGACAAAGTTGTTTAAAGGGCCAAGAAAACCTAAATTTGTCTTGTGAATCAGCTGATGAGCATGTGGCCCCAGACAAACAAGAGTCGAGCTGTGATATGGGTCACACAGGCCAATGGTCACAACTAAGACAGTAAAGTGAAGTGAAAACAAGTTAATTACATGTTGATTTTTATTTTTTTACTGGATACTCCATAGCGATTCCTATACCTTGATAGAAATAAAACACTCTTTATTTAGATAATGGAACATGCACTTTCAATATTAAATCGTAGTACTTGTTTTTATATTAGCATGTGGTCTTATATCTGTGTAATCCCTCAGTCGTTCAGGTAGATTCTACAGTGGTCCATGGGCGTATACTAGTCTACGTGGGCTTATACTTCTTATTCAGTTCATTTCTATCATGTTTTCAATGCCTATAGTTTGATTTACTAAACCCAACATTTTCCCCTGTAGATTTGAGGTAGTCACGGAGCCTTATAAACACATAGTTAAATGAAATATCTATCGTTAACATTGCATTTGTCCATTACATTGGCTCAGACTTGCTGTACCACATGATAGTATATTTTCCCAATACCTTGCCATATAGCCCCATTCTGTGGTGTCCTGAAACATACGCTGTGTTTAAAATAGCATAGGGAGCCGCATAGTGCATAGTGTATATTCTTCAAATTAGTAGGTCACAGGAAAGATGACTTGCGCATGGCTATACTTCAGAAATGTGTTTCTTCCTCTCTCAGCAACGGGTGTGGAGCAGTGTGTGTATGTTGGAACATGGTGAAAAAAAGTCAATAGTTGGTCTTAAACTATGGAGGAAGGCCGTGCTTGGACCTCGATAGACTTGGTTTAGTTTAGGAGTGAATAGAAAAATATGCAAATGTGATTTTTCTGACAAGCAATGCAATTCAGATTAGTGTTGACGTAATACAAAAAATTTCAAACTTGATTTTAATACCATGGAGTAGATCCAATACACAATACCAATTTCAATACCACAGTATTTAGACAATAGAATGTGATTTTCAATGTTAAATCATAAATCTTCTATATTATCATGTGGCCTTATGTCTCTGTAATCCCTCAGTTGTCCAGGTAGGTTCCATATTGGTCCAGGGCATATACTAGTCTGTGTGGTCTTATACTTGTTCTGATAAAAAAAGACAAAATTTAAATCTACCGCTTCTTCAGTTCTGGTCAGATCGCTGGTGGACACTGCCTTATCTATCTGAAGGTAGGAGCTAACTACACTGAAACTGTAAACGGTTACTGTCTCCAGTTTCAGCCTTAACGGCCATATTCAACCCTTAATGCCCCCCTTTTGTTCTCTTTGTTCATGTTTGCTTTGGGTCTGAGGATAGAGTTATAGATTGTTTATTGGTTATAGAACTGTTGTGATACAGCTCAAGATTATTCCAAAGCTATGCAGGACAGGTTCATTTTTGTCCTGAGAATGTGACTTTTTAGTATTGATATCTGCTCAAATGATTATCTAGTTGCAATACTATGTAACCCACTTCAGGGTATGTACACGTCTGGACCTCTAGGTTCGTAGGAGCTGAGATATAGCAACAACGGACTCAGTAAATGTAATTAAATGTGAACTTTTAGTTATAAAAAACATTAAAGAAGTGCACAATACAATTTCAAATACATTTACAAATTTGGCCCAAAACTAAAATAAAAGTGTCCCATGGGAATTGTTCATTTCCGAAATGTTTCTTTGCAACTTGGATCAATGTTCAAGTCAATAAGTCAGGGGATAGTCATGGAATGTATCCGGAGTAGGCTCGTTGGTATTGGTCAGTGGGACTGACACAAATCCTGCCACAGGATCCGTTGTATGGGATGATAGGGCTCACGATTCGATTGGGAGGCTCGCCATCAAACGGATTTCATCAACGTCGTTATACACAAAGGTTGGAACATCACTTTTCCAGTGAAGTACAAAAACCTGACCTGTATTAGCAAAACAGGTTTTACAATCCAATTCTCAATGTGTGAAATTGCAAATAGGTTAATATTAAATTTACATAAGATATCAACATAGGTAGTGTTGTACAACATAAATTTATCCTATCAAATGGAAAAATAAATTGCCTGTCTCATATTCAAATAAATGTCTTGTATTGTTAAAATATATCATTTTAACCAGAGTAATTTCAATTGAATTTCACAATATAGTCACATTTTACCAATGTGTTCACTTATTTATGGAAAACACATTAACTTAGAAAATATAAATATGCATTATACTGTACATGTATCAACTCTTTTTAACACAAGGTTTTAGATAAATTAAATGAAATATAACAAAAAATCACAGCTTTGCTGGTTATACGTATTTTAGAAAACTTAATTAACTGAAAATGACAATTTTTATCTTCGTACATTTTAAGTTCATTTTATAAAAAACATATTGTTAAAAGGAATTGAAATACTCAAATAATGAGCTAGCGTGTTCGCAAGGAGCTTGTCAATGTGAACATGTGCGTGCTAGCTTACCAAGACGACCAACTCGGATGATTCACCAATTTTAAAGTAACTCAGCAATGGTTCTGCCACCTCCAACAGGAGCTTTAATCACATTAAAACAAACACTTTAACATTTGTCACTTTCAAAACACAAAACTTCGGGTTTCATACCTTTTCTCTATTTTTTCCAGCAACACGTGAGGGAGAGGCCGTGCTCTGCGCGTAAGGAGCACAGTCAAGCTACCTGCGTGCGCTCATAACACTTCCGGTTTCGTCAAAATAAAACGTCCGACTTCAAAATAAAACCACTTATATTGACACGCCAAATAAATGTAAAAAAAACCCCTCATTTTAAAACTATTTAAATATTATTTGGCTCTAACCAGGCGGGTTACAACTAGTTTCTGATTTTCGATACATCCAGATTGTAAACATGTCCAGGTGTAAGGTTTCTATTGGACAGATGTTGTTTTGCCTGGAATATTTCACATAATGGCACAAAACTTCCCCATGGAGACAAGTAGAGGACTTCACCAATATAAAACACTTCTAATCACAGACTAAATTTAATATGTGAAAGGCTAAACTTGCAGGAATCCCATGCATTTCAGATTGTAGAGGTCGAAACTAGGACTGCAAGATTAATCACGATCAAATCAAAAGCGCAATTTGAATGGACACTATTAGCAAATTGCAAAGACTGCAGTTTTTCCAAGTACCATTATTTCTCCCACAACAAAATATTGTGTTTCATTCTGCATAAAAACTGCTAATCCTGTAGTTTAGATCTGTGCAAACATGTTCTGAAATGTGATTCTGTTGGGTTGTTTATATTTCAGTCTTGTCAATTGTGAAGTTTGGACAGAATCCTTTTATTAAAACATAAATGGCAAATCTAAGGACAATCGCAATGCTTTTTTTAATCGTAAGACTGGATACGAGATCAAATATTTGCAGATGAAATACATTGTATTTTGCCATTTGTGTATTCTGTCTTTTCAAATTGTGCTTTCATTTTGATTTTGATATAGTCCTGATTTAGCCCCAGTATAGTCCTGGTTAAGTCCAGGTTGTCATTTAGTCCTGTTTTGAAACAAATTGGATCATTATCATACGGATTATATTATTTTGCATAGGGCTGCTACTACAGAGCTGTTTTAAAGCCTCCCAGATAATCAGTGCATTGTTGACTTATTGTTGCATATAAACACTGAACATTTTACATAAATTAACCTACTTTACAACATATTTTAGCGGTGAAACATTTCCCAAATACTCCATTGAAATGAATGGGATTCGCACTTAACTGGAAGAACCGCCACAAAAAAAGCGCAGTTGGGTAGCATTTATGGCAAAAGTGGGCGGGGCGGAATAAGATCAGCATTACCATGTTGTCTTATATCTGTAATCCCTCAGTTGTCTAGGTAGGGTCCATAGTGGTCAAGGAAATTTTAATTTCTGTCCTGTGAATGACTTTTTAGTATTTTTTAGTACTGATATCTGCTCAAAGCTCAAGTTTCAATACTAATTTTAGTATCGGTTAGTATCTGATTTTTAACACTTTTCACTATCCTAAAAGACTCTATTTTATTCCAAAGGAGAGACCTGGTTCAGTCTTGGTTCTGTCCCTTTTTGACCTACTTTGGATAAAAACACGTTTCTTAACTTCACTTTTTAGACTCCTCTGCCTATAACCATTTACTTAGCCTATCCATACTCTCCACTGGGCTGTACTGCATTTTGGATTACATAGCACTTTTCCATTCTGCACTCAAAGCACTGTTTTTACCCTTGCACATGTTACCGCGGTGACAGCACTAATTTGGGGTTCAGTGTCTTGCCCAAGGACACTGCAGCAGATGAATGGGCGGAGCCTGGGATCAAAAGCTTTTACTCTGTATGGTTGATCCAACTTCTGTAGACCTAAAACCTGCTAAATCTGCACTTTTACTACTTTAAATACAAGACCAAAAAGACCATAGACAGACCCTACAATATGATAAAAGAAACGTCTATTTATATTATCATAGATGAGTCAGGTCAAACTGTTCAGAACAGCAAAATGTTGTTTTTAGAGCTTTTAACCATAGTTTGTTTTCTTTTAATAGTTATTTCCCTTCTCATTTACCCTCTCAAAGTTGTATTTAGATTTATTCATGCATGTTTGAGTAATCTTCATACTCCTGTATTCAAGACGTCATTGCTCCAGTCAACTCCCATTTTCACCTCCACCAGTACACGCTCACTGCTCTGTACTTACTTCATTATCCAACTTTATTTTCCTTGTCAGTGATACATGTAGGATTCGGCAGCTTTGCGTAGTCATTTCGGTACAATTGAAAAGAAATTCAGCTACTTGCTAGCAGGATATGCAGCTGTCCATAGGAGGTGCAGATAACTTCACCTCTCTTTGATATGATGGTGTTCTCCCTTTGAGCACCTCCGTTTTCTAACTCAGAAGCCAGCAGAGTTTCTTTGATTAAGTATTTTTAGATGAATATTGTGATTTAAAATGTACAAATGATAATAATCCACAGGGTTCATACATTATAACTATATAGCAGACTCAAGCACAATAGGTCTTCTTTAAAGATGGAAGGACATGCAAAAAGTAGTACAATGAAGGGAATGCGTGAAAGATTGGAGGCAAGACTTGCGTGGTAAATAGTGACTGATATCTGTATTTTTTCATATAGAAGGATATCAGTCTGGTCCCTACACCCTCCATCACCTCTGGAGCTGGAACCAAACATGATCGTTTCACATGCATCACTAAAGAATAAAAAAACATTTGATTGCACGAAGGAGCTCATTGGTCATCTATGATTTACAAACAAAATGACATTTCTTGAACAGAGTTTAGCACTTCACTCATTGATTCTGCAGAATCAATGAGTGAAGTGCTAAACTCTGTTCGCCGTTGTATTATTATTTTTTTCCTCATAAGCAGCCATATTTGTTTTGATAAGAAGGCACAAAGCATGTCCCTGATTGGCTAATCCACCTGCCAATCACACCCATCTAAAAACAGGGAGATTCACCAGTGAAAAGACTCATATTTCCGTAAACTATTCAGTATTCGAGGCAAAACAGAGACACCAATCTACCAATGCCAGTTTAGACATCTGGTGTATTGAAATGACAAGTCGAGATACGCTGTACTTAAATGACCACGAGAGAACAATTATAATCCTTTGTTTTTTTCTGACAGATTGGCAAAATGAATGAACACTAAAGTCACATATGCCTGACACATTCATCCAAGAAGCCCGTTTAACATATTTCCCAATGACAGATGCAGATGTCTGTCAATCAAGGTCGTAGCATGTTCAACCTTCAGGAATAAACCGAAGGATTTATCAAAAAGGACAACAGCGCCGCAGAGACCAAGGCTGGCTTTTGTTATAATGATGGATCTGACACGAGGGATACGTTCTTTACCTCCTTTCGTTCCTATGGGAAAAGGGATGACGCTACTTCTGATTAAATATCAAATTCTCATATAGATCAAGGTATGTTTTGTAGATGTAATTTAGACGTAGTTACTTAGGGGAAGCATAACATTGTGTATTCAAATTTGTCACACTTGATTTCTGAAATAATTTGATCTTGTGTGTCCTTTGTAATCATCTCAACGTATGCAGACTAAACCGGTTAGTAATGTAGTAACCTATGCGTATTTATGGTGACATCTTCTGGATAAATTACTACTAGACTAACTCTTGAGCAGCTGGGACATACATATATTATAGAAGTAGTTAATGTTCTCTTGAAATGTGGAATGCTTTCTTTCTTCATTCATTCTTCTGTATGCTTGTTTGAATCCGCCATTGTTTGCATCCTCAAAGCTCAAAATGCTCTGTTCCACCTTGTGATGTCATGAAGCAGTAGTTTTCAAGTTAACAGCTGCCTTTTACATTTTGTTTTTTTGCAAGTCCAGGGCTGAAATGATCCAAATGATTCTAGTGAAGGTGTATCGAGCTTAAAAACAGAGTGGAGCACTTCCTGTATTACCACATGACATCACAAGGTGGAACAGAGTGTTTTCAGTTTGAGAGAAGAATCTAAATAGGCAGGAGTTGTGTACTGAAACAAAACGGGTATGTTTTTGATGAGAACACATAACATAGATCAGAAAATAGCGTAATATGGGCCCTTTAAAAAAAAAAAAAAAACTTGTTCAACTATATTCTTATTGTTTTTTTGTTTTGTTTTTTGTGTGACCAATTTTCTTCTGTCATTTTGTGCTCACTTCTGTGTAGAGCCAACATTATTACTGTTTCTTAAATACTTGTACTGCCATATTTCTGTGGTTTAGTGCGACATTAGCTCGGTTGGTAGTTTTTGTCCTCTGATCCAAAAGTTGGCGGTTCGAATCCGCTCTCGACATAAACATCATTGGTAGAGCCGTCAGATCCACTGACCCACAGGTTGGCGGTGCAAATCCAGCTCCCGCAGATTAATGCTGTCATTATGTCCTTGGGCAAGACATTTAACCCACCTCGTCGATAGTGTCTGCGTACACTGGTGTATGAATGTGTGTGTGAATGGGTGAGTGGTTCCCTGATGTAAAGCGCGATGAGTGCCTTGAAGATGGTCAGGGTTTTTTTTTATATAAAGCTTTTCCATTTACCATTCTGTTTAGAACCAACATTATTACTTAAAGGTGTCTTAAAGGTCCTAGATTGCGTAAAATTGACTCTTGTGAGGTTTTAGCCATGTTATAATGCTTTTACCTCATCAAAAACATACCTGAAGTTGTGTTTTGCTTCATTCACACATTTGAGTAACTGTTTGTTAGTCTGTCTACATCTCCAAAGCTCAAAATGTCCGGTTCCACCTTGTGATGTCATGAAGCTGCTTTTCAAGTTAACAGCTGCTTTTTACATTTAGTTCAGTAGAGCTGGGCAAGTCCAGGGCTGAAATGATTCTAGTGAAGGTGTATGGAGTTTAAAAACACTTGGAACACTTCCCGTTTTACCACATGACATCATGAGGTGGAACAGAGCGTTTTCTGTTTGAATTAGTATGTTCTGTTTTTCCTTACAGAGAGTGCATTGTAAAAGCAACACTGAGAAGTTAACAATGAAGTAATTAAGTAAGTAATTGAAAAGGGAGGGTCATAAGTGTCACGTTAGTTATATACTCACTTGGAAAAAAAAGTAAACGGAATGTATCCAATGTTTTAATGCATTTTTTTTTTTTTCGCCCCCAGTATAGATTTATTGGAAAAGCAGCTCTCAGGGATAAAATAAAACCTCTGTGTGCTGTCTGTATCTTAACTATAACACATTTTTCATCAACAGTTAACCAGGAAGTAAGTCTGGCACGCTGTTAACATAGATGTTGTTAGCAATGGTGTGACAGTAAAATTCCGCTTCGGCTCATAAAGTTGAACGAGCTTATAAACTCATCACAGTGAATAAATAGGGAGCTGGAAGGCAGTAGAAAAGTGAGGAATAATTTTGGACCACTGCAAATGATTTTTTTTTTCTCTTGTATAGTGACTTTTAATACACAAATTCTATACCTTTCTATCCCAGCATAGTGTTGTCACGATACAAAAATTTTAAGGTTACACTTTTCAGGAAAGGTCCAATTTTACACATTGCCGGCATACACTCCATTCTCAGCAATTCACTTAACACACAATAGCATTACGCCTGTGCATGCCAACAACATACCGGTACATATGGCACATAACACTGTACACTGTAGCAGCAACTCGTGCCAAAGTCAGCCAATGTCATTCATCCATGTTGTCATTGAATGTACACACACACACACACACACTCTCACACACACGGCCCATTTCACTGGTCCTAGCACTTTTCGTGGCTAATTAAAATGCCTCTAGATTGACATGGCGCTACATTTAGTCTCCGAATGACCTCCCGTTGTCAAGGATATACTAGCTGTGTTCTTACTTCATCAACACCCGCACTGAACAATGGAGGGACGCATGCCTTTCCAAATGCCCGGTGCCGCTGTGGTACGGAGCCATTGTGGAGACTTATCCACAAATGAGTCCAAGAATGCATCACTGCCAGTTTGAGCAGCTGTCAGGGGAATCGGTGAGAATAAAATGTCTATGTGGATATAGAAATGACAGGAGAGAAGCACTTTTACTCACGCGATGGGAGATAGAGGGGCGCGGGGGTGGGTTTAGCGGTTAGACCTAAACCTATAGTCTTTAGTAGCCTTTTGGTTGAATGCAGCTCATGTCATCAACATTCCCTGGCGGTGAGATGCTAACTGAAGGCACTGCTCTGTCTGGACCTCTGTTATATACACACTGACCAAAAAGAACTAGTCAGATTGTGTGTCTTGGAACTACAACCGGGGAGTTATGAGGGCACGAGGGTGGGTTTGGCGGTTAGACCTAAACGTATGGTGTTTAGTAGCCTTTTGGTTGAATCCAGGTCATGTCATCAGCATTACTTGGGGGTGAGATGCTAACTGAAGGCACTGCTCTGTCTGAACCTCTGTTAGACAAACACTGACCAGAAAGAACTAGTCAGATTGCGTGTCTTGGAACTACAAGGGGTGAGTTAATTTGTGCTGCTAAAACAACAAGCAACATTAGTCACAACAAGCTAGCTAGCGTTAGCCCGAAGTTTTTCAGTTTTTCAGTCACGCTTACCTTTTTTGTTGAATATCAAACACCAAAATGGGACCATGAATGCTCATATTGATCACAGGTTCCATGTGCTGTTTAAATCCATGTTTGTATTTTTGAGTTTTCAGACACTCTAAGAAGTTATCAGGATGGATGTGCATTGTGTCACTATGGTAACTGCTCATCATTCCACCGTCAACATGCATGCTTAACCCCCCAGTGTGATGTCACTTTAAAGGATCAGTATCAGGGGTTTGAAAAATATAGAAATGTTGATTTATTCTTTACAAAACAATGGATATTAATGATCATGCATGTTATAATTTAGTGTATACTTAGCGTCACATAAGTGTCGCTTGTTTTGCCAGATCCAACGCTGAAATCCAGTTGATTTAAACCTAAAAAAGGACTCTCTCTGATCTGATTCCTTCTTAATCATGAATCAGTGTTAGTGCAACTTCTGCAGCTCAATGAGGGAATTCTGGAGGTTCTGAGCTTTCACATGAGGCCTGTCCATATCCTGAAAATGAGAAAAACGTATATGTCTGCAGGTTAAGGACGGGCAACACAAGTTCAGTTCAGTGATTGTACCATCCTTTTTGTAAAGCAATAATAGTGAAGGCTGTACACCACATTTCACTATTGAACGCTTCCATTTGAATGAGCGATTACGATTACTTTTTTTTTTCTGCTATTTACTCGGCATTCACATCCATGAATAATCTCCTCTTTAATATATAGAATAGCCTGAAGTCCCATAGAATGTACTGTATGGAGAAAATTGTATGCAGTGGGATTATGTTAGTGCAAAGCCATTGGGTAGATAATCTTTTGTGTTGGTATGTTTCTATACACTAAACAGGTAAGATGGACTATAGTGATGTCTCAGTGGGAAATATAGCGGGGGTCACTTTGCTGATGTATATTTTTCCCGATATAACATGACATTGAGTGAACATAATGAAACGTGGAGTGATTGAGAAAGGGATCTATGTTCTCCTATCACAGTGACATTGGAGCGGTTAGGTGCAGGGTCATGAGCATTGATAGTATTGCAAATATCTTTAATGAATAGTTTAGCATTCCTGAATAGCTTTAGAATGATCTTGAGCTGCATCAGAACAAGTATAAGACCACATAGACCAGTATACGCCCATGGACCACTATGGAACATACCTGGACATAATAATTTTTTAGTCAACGAATCGATCATTTGAGCATTTCTTTAGTCGACCACAGTCTGAGTAGTGCGCATGTTTACTTCCCACATATGCTGCATTCCCCTTTGTGTCATTGCCTTCCTCTTTGTTGGTGACATGTTTTAAAGGAGACAAATTATCCCCGAGTATCTAATAGAGCTGTCTTCTCTCAACAGTGGAGCGTGCTTTAATACCACTTCACTTTGGCTGTGCTGCCTTCAGGGCCTGTGCGGAATAATGATTTGTCAATAAGTGCCAGTCACCTGTGATGATGTGATGGGCTGAGTGTTATACTGACAGCAGATAAATCACTCAACGTAAAGTGCGTGTGACGGTTACTCGACTCATTGCGCTAAAACATAGGTACAGTTTGTTTACTTTAAAACATAGATACAGTTTGACTATTGTATTTAACGTTTAATTCAATTTTTTTTTTTTTTTTATTATTATTATTTTATTTTGGTTGTTAATCATCTTAAAAATTCCCATTTTCTTTGACATGGGCAGAAGATTGGACCTATAGGCCTAGAGGTAATTGCGTAACTGTTACCTAGCAACCATAACATTAAAGTACATATTTTAATGTTTTTCTGATTATGACTTTGTTTGGTGTGTTAGTAGAACATCAGTTTTATTAAAATCAGAAAATATAATACCTATTAACATTCAAATGAATTCACATAAAGGCTACCCAGATATTTTTTATATATAGAATACTTCAGTTTGTGGCGTTGTTTTAATATTCATTATGCCTCAAAATTAACATTAGCTTTAGGATTGAGACACAAACATCTCTCTTTCTAAGCACAGAAGTGTCCTGCGGTGAAGTATTCATTGTATTTGTGTAGTTTTTAACATGTTGTCAGTGACATCCACCCACAGCTCTCTGTCCACAGCCTGATCTTTAAATATTTATTCATTTTAGCTTGACTCTGCAAAAACTTCATAGTGATAAAACTGGAGAGGAAGTAGTAGCACTAACAAAGTTGCCTGGCGCTATTGTGCACAAAGCCTGTATGCACAAGTAAGACATTTTTCTGATAGATTACATATGAATTACAAAAATAAAGGTGTTTTTAATTCATTTATTTTCATTAGTCTAATCATAAATATTGTGTGATTTTTGTCATTTTGGCCCTTTTTAACATTATGATTTCTAGGTAACAGTCATGGAATTACCTCTACACATGTGTCATATCTGCAGAGGTGGATAAAGTAGCCAAAATTGTTAATAATACTATATAAGTAGAAGTACAAAGAGTCCAGGAAATCACTCAAGTGTTTGGGAAAACTGCTCAAGTAAGAGTAACTGAAAGAGTAACTGTCAGGACAAAAGATCTGATTTATAATTTGAAGTTAACGTAATTTGTAAATACCAGATTTTGTGCATTAATTAATGTTTAATCCTTCAAAGGATAGACACATGAAATGAACTAAATCATATCTGATGGAGTAGTGCAAGAAACACAAATGTACAAATCTTTTCATATTGTCAACATAAAACGTCTGTCACTTGTAGACTTACCCAAACTGGGTAATCAAAACTTTTATAAAAAATGGTCAAGATTCCTATCCTCACCCATTTCTTCTCAAAGCCATTTAATTTTAGCTAGACAGGATATCTTGGTGTTTTATTGTTTTATTGTTCTTTGTCCATGTGTCGCATTATCTGCATTTGTTTTTTGTTGGCTTTGGTGTAAAGCTCTTTGGGCAGCTTAAGTTGTATTTAAATGTGCTATTGATAAACAAAATTGAATTAAATCCTAAATATAACCATGTAATATTTTCGTGAAACAGTCTAACCAGTCATATGAACTTTACAAACCCCTCTCTCCTCCGCCCATGTAGACCCTCCATCCGCTGCATAGCTCTGATTTGATCCTAGCCCCATTGTGGTTTCTTCTCCCTCTCCGCTGTCAAAAACTCGATGCTAGATTGATTAGCTGTCCTTCACAACGGGAAGTCACCGGCTGCTAACGATACACCTCTTTTGATATTGTTTGCGCGCACCGGGTTATAAATGGCACCTGCTCGGATTGGAAACAATACTTAAAGGGCTTATGTGCTTCAATTGGCTTTGGGTTTTCACGTCGAAGTTTGTGCAATACAGCCACCGTACAAGAATAATACAGCTGGGTTGGTTTTGATTGAGGAATAACATGGGGGAAGGAAAGTGACTATTCGTGTGCATATTTTGTGATGGCATGAATATAATGAGTGAAGAGGGAAACATCTAAAGTCTGATAACCAATGGCATTGTCTGTGTAGTCTCAGTCCTCCAGGTAGCAACAGAGTAAAGACGTTTTGCCGCTCATCAAACTGAAGAAGCCGCTTGGATGAGTGGCTAAACATGCACAAGTTGTTAAGCTTTTGTAACCATTCATGAATACATTTGCCACCTGGATTTAACTAAGCAAATAGGTACGGGCCTCCTTCAGTTGGTCTGGTCTAGGTTCAGCGACAGTATGTGCTCAGCTGACTACCCGAATATACTGAATGACCAGGTTATTCCATCAATGGATTTTCTCTTCCCTGATGGCACGGGCATATTCCAAGATGACAATGCCAGGATTCGTCGGGCTCAGATTGTTAAAGAGTGGTTCAGGGAGAATGAGGCATCATTTTCACACATGGATTGTCCACCACAGAGTCCAGATCTTAACTCCATTGAGAATCTTTGGGATGTGCTGGAGAAGGCTTTGTGCAGCGGTCAGACTCGACCATCATCAATGCAACATCTGGGTGAAAAATTAATGCAACACTGGATGGAAACAAATCTCATGACATTGTAGAAGTGAAATCGAAACAATGCCACAGCGAATGTGTGACATAATCAAAGCTAAAGACGGTCCAACGAAATATTAGAGTGTGTGTGTGGGGAAGCTGGCACGAGTGATCAAAATAGGAGGCAGACTCAAAAGAAGTCCCATTAGACGCATTTATTCCCCGTGCAGTGGTACACCGTGGACACACAAAAATAATACATATGTACAAAAATTAACGGTGCTCAACAAAAAACTAAGCAACCAAACTTAAGCAACTGAACCAAAAGCCACGTGTACTCTGGCTACACAGGTGTTTTTCCCGTCTGTCTAATTGGCCAGACTAATATACTTCCCTGTACTGGAAGACCCTCCCCCGGTCTACTCCATTTCTTGTCCAGGGGGCGGTGGGAGTAACATAAACACTATATTCAATAAAAACATCTCTCGGGCCCGAGTCCCTTTACCAAAAGTGTTCAACTAAACCAACTATAAACACTTAATTCCAGAAATGAAAATATACAAGACATTAACACAAGGAAATAAACAAACTTAAGCCAGTTTTTCCCCCTCCACATGGTCCGGCCCACGACCCCACTCAAGCCTATAAAATGGCCGACATAGGGCACGCCCCCTCTTTGTCTGGACCATGTGGAGATGCAGGTAAGATGATTATTGACTGAACTGAATAGACGCATTTAACTAAATAAAATATATTTAACTAACAAATGTGTGGTGCTTTAAACTGATAACAAAACAAAACAAACCCGGGATAGTTCTATTTTGTTGGGTATTGAAGTTATTGAAAATGAACAAAGATGTGCAAACCAAATCATAATACTATTAAAAAGGGACAAAGGCCCACTTTGTCACAGTGTGTGATCTTTTTTTTTTGGTGGCCACTTTTTTGTGGCTAGGCAGTGTATAAGACACATAGACTAATATACACACATGGACCACAATGGAACCTACCTGGACAACTGAGGGATAACAGATATGTGACTATAAGTACTATGATTTAATGCTGAAAATCACATTCTGTTGTCTAAATAAACAGTGTTTAGTATTGAAATCGAGTTTGAAATTTCAGTATCACGACAACACTAGTAGTAATGGTAAGTAGTAAATGGATGCGAACTCTTAAAACGAAGTTCTTTGAGGCCTGATACCTCTTATTTCTACTCTAATGAAGTAGTGACAGTACTGTTTGATGAGTGAATGAGGTCGACCAGTAAATGAGCTTTGTGCTGCTAGACCTGATTCTGAGTCCAGACCAGGATCTGGGACAAAGAGTTTTTCGATTCCTCTTCATCTGTCGTCAGTAAATCTTCTCTGAGTCTGTGGAAAAATATATGTTCAGCAAATGTGTGAAATGAGAGAGAGAGAGATGGATGGAGGGAGGAGGAGAGAGATGGAGGGTGGAAGAGAAGGAGGAAAGGAGGGGAGAGAGAAGGAAAGTGAAGTAGGAAGGGAGGGAAGAGAAGGAGAAAGTGTGATGCAGAAAAAGAGAGAGGGAGGGAGGAAGAAGGAGAGATGGGAGAGCAGAAAAAGGGAGAAGCAGTGAGTGGGAGGGAAAGGGAAGTAGGAAGAGAAGGAGACAGGGGGAAGAGAAGGAGAATGTGTGAGTTAGAACAAGAGAGGGAGGAAGAGGCAGAGACAGGAGAGCAGAAAGGGAGGCGGAGGCAGAGAAAGGGAACGAAGTAGGAAGCAAACAGAAAAAGAAAGGAGATAGGTGGAAGGGGGAAGAGAAGAGCAGGAAGGAGAAAAGAGGGGGAGAGAGAGGAAGGTAAGTAGGAATAGGAAGAGAAAGAGGGGAAAGAGGGAGTTAGAAAAAGAAGGAGGAGTTTAGAACAGAGGAGGGAGTGAGAAAGGGAGGTAGGAAAAGAAGGAGAAAGGGGAGAGAGCAGGAGGGAGAGAAGAGGAGAGAGGCAGATGATTAGAGAGAGAGAAAGGGAAAAGGGAGTGAGAGAAAGAGAGGGATGGAGAGAGAAAGCCAGGGGACGGTGACTAATGTAATATTAATATGCACCAACAGGGGTCACTTTTCCCATTTGTTTTGCGCCTGACAACAATTCTAGTACATATACACTGTATTTTAGACTTCAGCTATAACTTTTCTCTTTTTTGTTTTTCTTTATCTTTAGATTATTCAGGGCAGCACATCTAGATTTTTATGCCAGATGCCCTTCCTACTGCAACCAGTGTTTTACCCAAGGACTCGAGGACAACAGCCTGTGCTCAGGTATGTCTGATCCACTCTGATTGGCATTCTACAGTTTGATGATGTGAAAATTTTAGATGGTGGACAAGGGTCTATATAACTTTGTAGGACTTTAACTATTGTGGAGGTAAGAACTTGATAAATCGTGTACTATAATGAAACTTGATTTAGCGTTTTGATTAAACCTGTTGTACCAAATGTGCAGCGTGCTCTTGAGGCAGTGGCCCTTGTGCGTCTAAGAGGCTTCATAGACCTTCTGATATTTGACCTTTTCAGACATTTGAATCTCCTCCAACACAAATGGCTCATAGAGGAGTCTGAGCTCTCCACACACACGTCACTTCTTATGTTTGAATACAAATGAATGATTATGCACAATAAGAGCTGTGATCCAAGTGAAGGACTGATGAAGAGCAGGTGAAATGGAACTTTTAACTATTGAACAAAACTTTGACCGCAGCTTATAAGTAAATGTTATTACTTGTGTTTGCATGTTAATAGGTCTAGATTTGTATTAACCTTGAGAGATTCTTGCAATATTTGAGTTCACGAGAATCCTTCTTGGCATACAGAGCAGTATTGCCCAAGCGAACCGAAACAAACATGGCGACGTGGACAGTGTAGTTTAACAAAAGTACAGACTATTTTATTTGCGCTGTGTATTTGTGGACAGGGCAGATTTTTTCCCCACTCATTCCGCTGTTGTGACGCTTCAATCAATCAGATTCAAATTATTATCATGACATTCAGCCTTTTCCCAATCGCTTTCAACAATTCCAAACTGATATGTGTAGCTTTCTTCTCTGAATAGAATGCTTTAGATTTGTATTGGCTTTGCATGAATTGAAATCAGAAAACCTCCAGCTCTAGACTAGATCTAATGGAGCCAAAATGGGACTAAGATGACCCCGCCCACTCTAAGTATATATGATTTCAGTGTACTTTTTCAGCTGTAAAAACACTTGTTATTGAGAAGTTGCAAGAGAACAAAGTGTAATGCCATACCATGGAACATTCCTGGCATAGCCTTAACATCTAAAGAGACACACCGTTGAGCCGGTCTTTTCCCACACCCCCTCCTGTGTTTTTTCCACTGTCCATCTGATTCCTCGGACCCAAAATGCTGCAGAGACAGGGGACCCCACAGTCCCCCTCTGCACCTCTGCACTGTGCCCCCTTTGCCACCTATACTGTCCCCTCTGTGCCCCACGTACTGCCCCCTCTCTGCCCCCCGCATTGTCCCGGGCCAAAGGAGATAAACTGGACCTCCCAAAGTAGACATGTGAATTGTTGCTCTGCTCTACAAATTTGTTCTGGATCTTAGTTGGGCTTAAAGCTCTTTTGTAGTTTCCATTTTGTGTTATTTATATCACAACTTCATGGAATGACAAACATAGGATATCAAAGCTTTACTTCTCAAAATACAGAGTCACCAATGAGACTATATCCATCAAAGGTCCTGTATTATAGCTTATGTGAACAAGGAATTATAGAGAATAAATAGTATACTTATGTATCATGTATCCAGAGGTGGGTAGAGTAGTGTACTCAAGCAAGAGTGATATTGTTTCAAAATAATATTACTCAAGTAGAAGTACAAAGTAGAGGTCCAAGAAATTACTCAGGTAAGAGTAAAAAAAGTATTTGGGAAAACTACTACTCAAGCAAAAGTAACTGTTGGGATGCAACATGTGATATATAGTTTGAAGTTCATGTAGGTAATCCCATAAGTAATGAACAAAAACTGGTATTTTCAAAAGAAAGGCACAAAAATGAGAAAAACTAAATCATATCCGAATGAACAGTGCAAGAAACAAAAATGTTCAAATCATTTCATTTTGTCAACATAAACTTTGTCGCTTGTAGACTTAGTTAGTGGGAGGGCAAGCGAAGTACTCTGAAAAGTACAATTTGTTTATAAAGTTACTCAAGTAAATATAACTGACTACTACCCACCTCTGCATGTAGCAATGGCATATTTTTCTATGTACATTTTTCATATTTTATTTAAAGTATTCATCAACAAAATATTTGCTATAGAAAAGATCATAATAGATGTACTTAAAGTCTACATTGTAGTGTACTTTCTGCTCAGTTACTTATAGAGAGACATTTTCAAGTACATTTTTATCTGAGTATATCTATAAATCCATTTGGTTCCAGTAATACTTTATACGTCACAGAGGTCGGAGTCAGGCCCAGCTGTTTTAGATACTAGGCCAACACAACTCACATTCTCTGCTCAATAATAGTTGTACTGTCTAAACTGCTTAATATTGTTTCTTTACGAACATGTACAGGTGAGAATAGGTATTGGACCAAAACACTTTTAATAAGTAAATTTTAGACAGATTTTGACAATTTAATATATCCACTTCACTTGTTGTTATGTTTTAGTTTTTTTTTTTGTACTTTTTACCAATAACTACTAAATGGTCTTTATACTGCAGTACCACATGTTCCCAATGAGGGCATCCATAGTAAAATTACTTTAATTGTGTTACTTGTGTAAGTATCTTTATTTTAGGTAATGGAATATAAAGAACCAAAATACTTAAAAATTTGAAAATAAAATGGCCCTTAGGAAATCTGCAGATACGGACTTCACCATTGATCTCATCTCTTGGGTTTCAGGTAAAGCTATTCTGTGGGACATGCTACTCTTTAAAGTGCATATAACCGGTTACTGTACTTTTTCACAAAAACATAGTGAACATCATAATATTTAAGGTTTTCCTATAAATGTTGGCTGTTTTTTCTAGTTTTCAAATTTTCATGAAGTTCATAATTTTACTTCCTGGACACGGGCAGCATGATGTGACATATGCCGGGGATTTTCCAGTCCTGTTACCTAGCAACCAGAAAGTTAACAAGGCCAAAACCTGCCTATATTTCATTATCATTTCTTTTTATTAGTCTAATCATAACATCTTTATTTTGTTAAATTAAGCTTTCCCAGAAAATAAATTGTCCCTGTATTTTGGATGGAATTTGCAGTATTGATGACATAAAAAAGGGATTCTGTTTAAAAAGTCAACACTGCTTCCTGTATTTTTGTACTTTCTTCACATTTTTTTACACAAATTGACACTATCACAGATACTATCCCACCAAACCAAGTCAGAATTGGAAAAAACATGAAAACTTGTCATATGCACTTAAAGCAAAGTATAGTGACTTTTTCACCATTGATCTCTTGGTTGTCAGAGAAAGCTATATTACAGGACAACTTTTTTTTGTCCTGTATCTCTCTCTCCCATTTTCATTTTGTAGATCCAACTTTGCTGAACTTGCAAACATGTGCAAGAATACCGCTCCATACCGCAGACATTAACAGGCCGAATGTGTCTACCCTGACTGCCTATTACATCACCCGTCAATGGTGTAGAGTGACAGGTGAGCCCCCAGGAAGTGCTAATGTAGCTCCCTGCCACATGATTAGTGACACTGGGGACATACTTTCTCAGGGTAATCCTACTATTCCCTGCTTTAAAATAAGTTGAAACTGCAAGGCGCACCAAAATATAGTTGTACCCTCCAGCTATAATTTGCATAGTTCAGTCATATACAGTATTTATCAAGGAATCGGATTACAACATTGGTGGCATGGCGGCAAAGTTGGGGTTGCTGTTCTTGATTTACAGCAAGAATGCTTATAATTCCAAGACTGTATGGGGCCTTCCCATGTGAGTTTTGTAACCTATAACATGTACATCTAGCTAATCTTCCAACTTGTAGTCAATGCTTGCCCAATTTTGGTATTAACAATGGAGAATGGGTCAAATGCATGATAAATTCTACAAATGATAAAATATTAAATGCATGATTGATGTAATGCATTGGTCTGCTGTAGCACTTTTGGACACTCAAAGTTGTTTTACATTGCATTATTCATTGACCTCAAATTGTGGTAGTATGCCGCTGTTAAACAGTAGTTGTAATAGTATTGATACTGGGGGGGAAAAAGATAATAATTGGGGAAAATTTGACCTTTTCTGAATAGTTTAGAACAGTGTGTGTGTAAGAACAAGTATATTTTTTGTTGTTGAAATTACATCCTATTGTATTTTTTTTTTTCGTCTTTATTTGGGGGTTTTTAATCATCATTGTGATATCAAAATTTTGACATGAAGTTCAAAACCCATATTACTGTATTCTGAATACTTTCACAGCTTGCAACTGCAGTGAATTCCTTTTAGAAAAGTAACTGCATCCTGAATACCACCAATAACTACCAGCTCAAAAGTAATATTCTCAAACGCATCTCTTTTGTACATGTATTTAGTTACTTCTCAACACTGTCAACCACCTTAACTATAACACAACTCTACATAACATATTTTCTGTTATCTCACTACCTTAGAGTCTTTCACAGCACAAACCAAATGACACCTTGACATTCACAGTTCTTGGCTGTTCACGAGGGTTTGAGGTAGTTATACAATGCGCTTAGGCCTCCTTGAAGCACCTCCTGTATTGGCTTTAACAGAGGATTATGAACAATATGAAGTCCTTTATCCAGAGGGTGACAGGCCAACCTCCCCAGCCGATTCAGCAAGTACATCTCCACCGGGACACTTTGCAAATCATTAAAATCAACATTTAACAACTCCAACGACTCCAGCAGGCAGATAGTCTTGGGAAGTGAATGCAAGCTATTTCCTTCTACAATTAGTATCTTTAAATTCACCAAATCTTGAATCTGGTCCGCAATGGTTTCCAGTCTGTTGCAGGCGAGGTGCAGGAATACAAGGCGTTTCATGTTGTAAACGCAAGTCGGGATAATGGAAATTCGATTATGGCTGAGGTTGAGTTTGGTCAGATTTTGCATGGAGCCTAAACTGTTGGGCAGGGAAGCGATCTGATTATTGGCCAAGCTGAGGACCTCCAAGCACATGCACGACCCCAGCTCCTCTGGCACTTCGCTGAGTCTGTTCCGACAGGCAAAAAGCACTCGCAGTTTCTTCAAAAGTCCAATCTCGGGGGGCAAACTGGACAGATTGTTGCCCCAGAGGTTAAGAATGACCAGATTGTCCAGAGAGCCAAGTGCAGGGGGCAAGGAACACAAGCAGTTCATGGACAAGTTTAGTTTCTGGAGTTCTCGGAGTTCCCAAAGCTCCGTGGGGGGCTCGTCCAAACCGCGCATGGCTAGGCTAAGCGTGCTGAACCCAAAATGGACGGTTGCGTGGCGGCGAATTCGCTCAGCTGCTGATGACAAAGTCTGATCATCTGGTCGTAGGGTGCTCTTTCGTCTTTGCTTATCCCGAACGTCATCTAACTCCTTACCCGACAGACGAGACAGCTTTCCTCCCATTGTCCATGTAGCAATGAAAATGTGCAGCTTAACGACACATAATCTTAACTCGAAGTTGTTTGCTGTCAAAAATCTGGACTGTTTTAAATTTTGGATAAAAGTTCCAAGCTGCTGTCCGAGTTGGTTGTGTTGTCTGGCGTCTGTGTAACCAAAGCACTATGGGAGCGCGTGGTCTAGCCTCTTACGTCTTTCTGAGTCTCATGGCCCCAGCTGGTCCTGTCACTTGTCAAGTCCACAGATAGCCTAACCCCCCCCCCCCTTCCCCGGCACACCATTTGGTCGCAAGCTGTTGAGGTCACTGTCATTATCTCATACGAACCCGTGATTACTTTGTGAATATTTGTACACACCTGCTAACTTTTGCTAATTAAAAGGTCTTATATTCCACAAAACTGATTCTTGTGAGCTTTAGTTTATGTTAGAATGGTGCCGCCTCATGAAAAACATAGCTGTAGTTGTGTTTTGTTTCATTATTATTAGTCTGTGTACATCTCCAAAGCTCAAAATGCTCTGTTCTACCTTGCCATGTCATGTAGTGGTAGTTTTCAAATCAACAGCTGCCTTTAACTCTTAGCTCAGTTGGCAATTCCACGTCTGAACTCATCCGAATGATTCTAGTGAAGGTGTATGGAGTTTAAAAACACAGTGAAGCACTTCCTGTATTACAACATGACCTCACAAGGTGGAGTGTTTTCCTTTTGAGAGAAGAACTGTGTGTGTTAAAGATGTGTGAATGAAACTAAACGCAACCCAGGGTGCGTTTTTGATGAGGGAACAACATTCTAATATGATTTTATGCCTCTTTTTTAAATTTTCTCAAAGTTTATCATTTTAGTTCCTGGTTCAACACAGGCAGCAAATGTTAACACGTATGCCTTTGTAAGTCACAAGAGCCAAAACTTGTCTGAATTATACAGTACTTAGGGTCTTTCTCAAAGCATGTGGGCCGCTAAACATAAAAATGACACCAAGCTGCGAAAACATTGGATCATCGCTCAGAAAAGCAACAGTTCTTAGTGAGATTAGCACTCGCATATGCACAGACATGCGCTGGTATCATCTGGTATCATCAAGAGCAAAAGGACACAGCACACCATTTAATAATGCTTTCACGCTCTGTCTGAAATAATCGACAGGTGGGTGTTACAATACTGTGTAAATGTGTAGAGAAGTATAAACCTTTTTTTCAAATAAATTAAATATGCATTGGGTAACTTTGTCTGTTGGATGGTACCCTACTCTTGTCTCCATAGAGATGTTATTGCTTTGCCTCCATTTTCCACAGTAGGTTAAAGCTATTTTCATGGAGACAAGCAGGCTTAGTTACAGATTAGGCCTGTGTTTAGGCGAGCCAAGGTATTTTTAAGGAATAATTGTGTGATGCAGATGTTTTAATGCCATATTGTGGAATTCCAGTTAAACCTATAGCATCTCAATGGAAAATGCTGGTGGTGAATCCTCCAACAGAAAAGTTACTCCAGTTAACTCAAGGTATGCTTTCTACTCTCTGTTTTGAGACATGCATTTAGGCCTACTTTGCTCACTAAAATAATGAATTGGGTTGTGTAATCTTGGTATATTTTTACATTAAACGTCCTATATTATGCGATATTGACTCTGGTGAGTTTTAAACCATGTTAGAATGCTGTTGTGTTTTATTTCATTCACACATGTGTGAGTATTGTATTATTGTATTATTAGTCTGTCTACATCTCTAAAACTCATAATGCTCTGTTCTACCTTGTGATGTCATGAAGTGGTAGTTTTCAAGTTAACAGCTGCCTTTTTACCTTTTGTTTAGCAGAGATGGGAAATTCCAGAGCTGAAATTATCCAAATGATTCTAATGAAGTTGTATGGAGTTTAAAAACGCAAAAGAGCACTTCCTGTATTACCACATGACATCACAAAGTGGGACAGAGCAAGGTTTGTGTGTTAAACATGTGCGAATAAAACAAAACACAACTCCGGGTGTTTTAGATCAGGAAAAAAACATTATAACATAGATGTTTTACTATTATGAGCCAGAACAGCCTTTCCACCTATATGCTTCTTGTTTAGTTTTTTGGTGAAGTGATACATTTTCATACTTTTAATACGATTCAATTCAAGCAATTTAACAATATATTGAAAAAACACATTCCTAATACATAAAATTTAACTTTCAAAACACTTAGATCACTATAAATTTTGCTCCCTGCATAAGCAACTTCCAATGCAAGCGTTCTAGCCATTTGTTTCACCTCTTTAAATACATTCACTAGGACATTAAAAATTACCCCGTTCACGTATTTATGATCATTCTTGTGGATTTATGGAAAACAATAGCATTTATAACCTGGAAACTTCATTAACTTTTATATGTATTTTAATGGACTCTAAGTGATAATCATATATTTTCAACACAAGCTCGACTCTCCGCTATACCTGGGTGCATTTGGTCTAAAACTGGAGGCATCATAAACAGACTTGTCACAGCACTGACCCTTTTTATGGGGTCTGGGGGGGGGGGGGCTCCTGGACGTTTCGCTGAAAGGCACAATCTTAAACGGCTGAGAAAGTTTGTTTTACAGGCCTCTAGCCAAATGGTGAAGCTATATGTCCCTGCAAAGACAAAACCAGCTCTCTAGAAATACCGCTTTGCTAGCATTTCTCATCTCCACACTTATGAGATAGATATTTTCTGTCTGGTACAATAATGCGGTGTGCTACTAAAATTTCAAACTCTATTTCCATACTAAGGAATAGACATGATACTTGATACCGATACCATGATCCAAATAAAAATAATCTTTCTTTAGGCAACAGAATGTGGCGTTTAACATTACATTAATAGTACTTTCTTTTATATTACAATGTGGCCACAGATACTTTTGACAATCCAAGTGCACTATGTAACTTGTAAGATGTGGGCTCGGTCACCTTTTTGTTAAAGTTAAGATGGATGTTTCACAGTACGGCATTAATCTTGTGATGCTTCTGCGTAAACAGTTTGTGCAGGTTTTTCATGGGATCTTTTTATCAATAGAAAATAGCTGTAAGGTTATCCATGGGTTGTTTTGTTTCTTTTTTTACCTAAAAAGTTCAAACAACAGCCTCTCTATGGACAGGAGCAGGTGGCAGACCCTCCATCGGAAAAGTTGCATAGTGCAGTTTTAAAGCTTAGGTAAATTTAAGCGTATGTCTATAAGTATTTTTATAAGTGGCTTTTTATGAGGAGAGCACATGACCTGCAGGGGGTAGATCTGACCCTAGTCTCTGAAGCAGACTGTGTGGCTCTGAACCAGCAAGTGTAACTGCAAACTGCACTGGGTCTTACTTTTCCAGAACAAAAGCTATTACATGTTAGGGCAAGTTGATAGGGTGATGAATTTCTTCCTTCATAGGGTTTGGTCAAGTCACCTGCTTGTCTCCATGGAGTTTGTTTTATGCCTTTTTAGGAAACATTCTGTTCATCAAAAACAGCAGCATGGAGAATAGAAGATTTTGGACCCTCAACCTTAAAGACTTTCATAGTGTCACTTTAAATGAGTGAAATACGACAGCGCCATCTGCAGTCCGACTTCTTCAGAACTGTATCTCAGGTATGAGAAAGTTGCTATGCCCCCTTGTCCTGATTTACAGTCTCTTTGGCACTTTTCTAGATCTTGAAGGCCTCCCTGATTCTCCGATGGTACTTGTTGCTCTCTGTGCCTATGATTTTAGCGTTGTCCCAATCCATGAGATGGTTTTCCCTCTTGCAGTGGTCTGATATTGAGGACTTCAGCTGTTCTTGGATGGGCTTGTTGCTTCGATAAACAACATGCACCTGAGCCACGTTCAGATTCAGTTTTGTTTTTTTAACTTTTGAGTGTAGCTGAAACTGTATGAGTGAGGTTCATGTCGTCTTTCGTTAATTTATTTGAATAGATTATTTTCATACTTGATAGTTTTGACTCCTCACTCATGGTCTTCCTCAGAGTGTTCACATGATGTTGCTGTGACACGTCCGATGAGCTGATGATAGGGACACACACAGACCACCTAAACACAATAGACAGCCCGGGGAACATTCACACATGAAGAAGAAACAAACAATGCAATCAATTTTCATTACATTAATATAACACACAGGGAAGATGACAGCACCAAAATAACATCAGAACATCCCACAGCCCACAAACTCTACATTATTTGACAGAACCAACATTATAACAGATGAAAAAGACAAGCACACCCTCGGCGCTTTAAAGCAATGCGAATACCCAAAATGGGCAATAAACAAAGGAAAGCAACAAGGAAAAACAGAGCCGGAAAAATAAAAACAAAACAGAGAAAAGAGTGTAGCCATGGTAACATTGCTGTACAATTGGGGTATAACAGAGAAAGTGCAGAGGGCAATGAAAAAACAATATAAACACACCAGTAAAACCGTTCAGAAAACTAAGGCAACTACTCGTCCACCCAAAAGATAAAACAGACATGAGGAGGAAACTGCGAAGGCGTGCCCACGAGCAACAAAGCACGAAGCAGAACAGCAACTCAAATTTGCCATTTCTGACCACTGTAAAAGAGAAAACAACATTATGGACTGGGACAGAGGACAACAAACATCGTCACTGAATTAAGGAGGCAACTGAAATATGGAAACGTGCCCAAGGGAATATAAACTGGGGCGACGGGGCTTTTTTACTCTCACACACCTGGGATACTGTCCTTAAGAAGTCGGGCTGTAGATGGAGCTGTCGTGCTGCCTCCACCAGTAGGAAGACAGCACCAAAACTTGTTTAAATCAGCTGACCGGACATGTCACAGCAACATCACGTGACCACTCTCAGGAACAGCGCTAGGGAGCAGTCGTAACAAACAAAACTTTGGTCAGGAAAATAATCTATTAAAAAAAGTTAAGGTATGACATACATAAAGATCTGTACACAAGAATATCAAGTATAATCATATCAGAAGACCTAATGAACCTAATCGGACTAGCCAAATGTCGATTCATTCATATATATACACACACACAAAAGGAAAAACTACAAAGCATGATAGTCAATAGTCATCAATTAATCCACTGAAGGCTCTAAAACATATATGTGTATATTACAGTAGTATATGTGATATGTGCCCCTTTGGTATAAGCCTAGTAAAAGATGAAAAGAAAAGGTGAAGACTATTGTTTTTGTGTGGAGCTTCACCACATCCATAATTTACTCTGAAACTGGGACTGCAACACCTCCTGAGAACCCAACAGCAGCTCCTCTTCACACCTCAGAAACACACTGGATACATATTTAAAGTGCCTTATATTTTCAATAAATAAATAAATGTGTTGTTTTGTTGTTATAATTTGGTCCACTGATGTACATTGTACCTTGGCAGATCATAAAAAGAAAACAAAGTTACTGGATCTGAATATAAAATGAAATAAATATAATTGTTTCAAAATTGTGTAATAGATCTTCTTAAAGATGCACCATGTCATTTTTCTGGTCCGACACCCACTTTTTTCCATGGAGATGTTATAGTCTTGCCTGAAATGTTCCACTGTATGGCATTAAACTAAACTGCATCTCCATGCAGACAAACAGGTGATGCTACCTGGCCAAGTTACAGGTCAGGTCTATGGAGTGGCTGCTCAAAGTTAGTATGCATATTTTTCAAGATATTTTTGAAGGAATTATGAGGGTATTTACAAAATAAAAAACATGTTTTGGAGCTTTCTAGGCAAGGTAAGTTTCTTTGTATAGTACAAATAACATGTTATAACCTTGGATGTCATCCAAGTATGTTTGAGTAATCTAGAGATCTCTCCCAGGCTCTATTGGAACCCTCCTTACGGTTAACAGTGCAATCCTGTTCAAAGTTCACGTCCCCCATGCTCCCACATTGCAGTTTTCCATAAATATATAAAAGCATGATACAAAACTGAACTACAACTTCACCAACCTGATGCGATGTGTGGTACTTTACTTAGCAAAATGCACCCTGAATGGGGAGTGTCAGACAGCAAAGGGAGAGGGGATTCAGAGCATCAAAAACAAAAATGACACATATTAAGCATGTTAATATGTTGTTTCCATGAATATAGCATTTTCAAAACTATAAAAGATAACATTGTGATCTAAATGGGTTATGTATTAGCAGTTAATACCTCATAGATGTGTAATTACCCCTTTTTTTAACAAACAAACAAACAAACAAACAAAAACAACATACTATTTAATCCCATACTGTACAACATTACAGCAAAGGTAATGTCCAAACATGGAGACAAGCAGGTGCTATCAGAAAAGTTACATAATACACCTTTAACAATGCAAATTATATGCCGGACATTTCCACTGATCAAAACATTCTGTCAACATTGTGATGTCATAGTCACTTGGTCCCATGCACGGAATATAAATCAATAAGAACGTTTATCATCAATTTCAATTTACCCACAATGCATTTCAATGCGTTTCCCCAGACTATAATGTTGACCTTTTGACCTTTTGGAAAATAAAATATGACCACATTTTAATCTTCCACTATTAAATATTTATGTGCACTTTAATTTCTGAAATGTCAATATGCTAAAAGGGCTTTTCTTAAGATATTAAACCCTTTCCAGGAAAAGGCAACTAGACTTTTCTCTTTTTAAAATGAAATCAATGGGTTCATTCAATGCATATGTTAGTCACGGTATGTTATGTTCAAACAGCTGGGGTCATGTGTGTAGGGGACATAGGAAAAAGTGGACACCTTTTTATGAAGACAACTGTGGAGACTATTCCTGGAAAGACAAAGCAGCTCTGTGGCCCAGGGAGTGAATGTACAGAATGCACACTATGTACACTATGCTACTGCTACTGACCACTATGGAAGGTTACACGCGCTTTTTATTAGATTATTAATACACATGCACTTTTTTATGAATATCCATCCATGCTATAGTAGATTATTAGTTATTATTGAACCAATGTGCATTCAAAATATAATATAATCAAATACTGTTGGAATGTGCATAGAGTAAATGGAAGGTAAGCGTGTTTTTAGTAGCTTGACGGGTGGCGTATCCATTGATTTTAGAGTGATACAAAATTGCAACTTCAAAGTGTAATGGTAAAAAGTCAGTAAAATATTGGCTATAGGAAAAAAAAAAGTAATGAGTCATGAATATCTGACTACTTAGATTAATAATAGAATTGAATATGTACACTTTTGTCACCAATATGAACTCTACTGTAAGATGGGCATATGTATCACTCAGTTCTCGATGTCTTAACTATATTAAAAGTAAACTGGAGGAAAAAATTAATAGAAAAATGGTAATTTCCTAGTTTGGAATGCAGCTTAAAGTGGCTGTACCCGACTGAGCAAAATTAGTTTACAGGTAAAAGCAGATCTTAGTTTCAAAACGAGACTGCTCTGTGCTGTCTGGGTCTAATTACCATGAAGAACCATGAAGTGTACTATTTGCATGCTAGTTTTTTTTAGGTTTACAGTGAATCTAAAGAATGAATTTCGATTGCTGCAAACTATTTAAAGTGGAACTAAATACTAAATCTGTGTATGTGGTGTTTAAATAGCATTGTCTACTGTTCCAAGTCCTTTTTGGCAATATTGGTGAAATCTAGGCAAATTTGCAGCTTTTTGGTCAAAAACATCTTAATCAGCTTCAGTGGCCTCTGCAATTTCCAGTAGTTGGTGACATCACACAGACCTTGATTACAGCCAGGTACGTCTGATTACAAACATCTGTTAGACCAATCGCACTGTTGCTCCTACCCCTAAACCTCACTCCTCCTCCCCCCTCACTCTCTTTAATCTTCCAGATACTGCCCAGATTAGCAGCTCTATTTTAAATATAGTTTCGACCCACATTAACTAATTCTGTTTGTTTTTAAGACTGTAAAAATCAGGTACAGCACCATTTATGTTAAACCTTTTACATTTAATCATTTTTGCTAAACTCGACATACTTGACTCTCCCTATTACAGCAGCCGCCCTTTTCTCCTGGACACTAGGCCTGGTCATCATTCTCTCAGTGCAGTGCAGTAATCACAGAACACACTGGTTTATGACAGTTTGTACAGAGCTTTCCTCCAGGGACCAGCTTCACCACATCAGCACTTCTGAATGACAGACCCAACACTACTGCGGTCTCAATTGGACACTGGAGATGCCCACTCAGACATCTGCCACTTTACACCCAATATTTTATTTTACTGTTTGTGCTGTAATGAGCAAAAATGCTATAAGAGCTTATTGAATAATTGTTAAGACAGTATCAGTTTGGAGAGGCAGGCAGGAGCAGTGACACAAGGGCTAGGCGAGCTATGGATACGCTAATGGGGCTATTTGAAATTTTCTAACAAAGCTTCTATTGGAAGCTATATTGCTGTCAGTTTAAGTCTGGGTTTGACAGTTATCTGCTATATTATGTCATGCTAATAATGCGTCATAGGCTAGCATGAAATTTTTATTTTATTTCTTTAAGAAATAGTATTTCTCAAGTTTCTCCTTTTTCCTGATGTTTCCATCACTTGGTACTGCGATGTCCACCACAACGGCTTTGCTCTGTTGTTTATCCACCACCACAATATCCGGTTGGTTCACCATCACCATTCTCTCTGTCTGTGTCTGGAAGTCCCACAGGATCTTGGCTTGATATTTCTCCACTACCTTTGGAGGTGTTTCCCACCTTGACCTTGGGTTCTCCAGTCTGTAGTCCCCACAGATGTCTCTGAACCCTATGCCTTGCCTATGCAATTGCCTTTTTTGAGCTTTTAACCATGTTAGGCTTTTGTTCCTTCATTACAAAGATACCTGGACTTGGATTATCATTCACACCGGTTTTAGTGGTTTCTTCTGTAGAAAGTCCTTGCCTTTGATCCTCCCCAAACAAGATATGCAGTTTTTAAGTTCATAAATCATTCCCAGATTCCCTGTTGTGAAATCAGAGACATGTTCTTCATTATTAAGTTCAACTGTTTTCACTGTGGAAATTCCCTCTGCTGCCATTAGTTGGCAAACTGCACCAGATCAGAGAATATTGAGCAAAGCAAAGGTGCATGTTTTAAGGACAATAACAACACAAGTAGTGTGTAATATTTGTTATTTAAATTTTATTAAGTAAATTGATATACAAATTAAAACCTGCACAAACTGCTACAATAATTTCTCCCAGTCTGCGTGTGAGTAAACAGACATTATAGGCCAATATGTACAAGCTGGAGAGCACTAAACTTATCACTGCTGCAGGCGCTGTGAGATCTGCTGCTGATTGTATGCAGTGGTAATTTCACAGATAGGAGGGTAGAACTACATCCCATCTCTGCTATCTCCTTACATTTATTTACATGAAATATGACACTTTAGCACAAACTGTCCCAGCAAAGTACACATCCCAGCATTGGCAACACTATCCTGAAACACATTTCATATACAATATGAAAATAAATGGCACGTTTTAAAATGAAATAGTTCAAAATGATCAAAATAATAATTACTTAGTACCACTATGACCACTGCCACTCAAGACACGCAAATATCTTGTTGTGAATGTACTTTAGATCTCACAAACATGCTTTTAAATTCATGTGACTCTCGTATTAGTTTATCAATTCAGTACTATGAGCACTCTGAACCAGATCCTACTTTTTATATTGCAAATTACCACAATCGGAGTCAGAAAATAGCTATTTGTTTTGTTTTTGCGCCCCAAAATTGTTCAGCCTTGCTACTGTGGCTATTTTTGTTACCACTTATCGCTACTTCCCATGATGCTACTACTAGGGTGGTCAAAACGATTGAAAATCTGATGATACAAAAACTAGTATCGAAACTAGATACTCATTTGAGCAGATAGCAGCACTAATAAAGTCACATTCATAGGACAAAAATGAACATTCCCTGAATAGCTTTAGAATGATCTTTACCTATATCAGAACAGAAGTATAACATGTAATATACAGTAAAAATATTGTTGAAAATCACATTCTATTGTCTATTGTCTAAAGTGTTTTTAGCTATCATTGTGTTATTGGAATCTGTATTGAATATTGAGTCTATTCCTTAATATCAAAATCAAGTTTGAATTACTACAACAACTATTACTTCTACTACTACTCCTCTGTTCAAAATGACTAAAGCTAAATCTGTAATTGAAAGTGATCGACAGATGCGGAAGCAGGTGTGATTATAACAGCACAGGCAGAGACTTTCATTCATTTCTATGTCATCCTGCCCCTCTACAACGCACAGCACTGGCCCATCCATCTTGATCACTACCAGGCATAAATCTTATTAAAAGCTCGTCTCCTCATCGCTTGTACTTCCCTCTTTACAAATAAATCCTTCATTGCACCCGGGGGAACAGATGTGTGAAAACAGCCAGGCAAATTCAAATGACACCAAAATGAGATTCGGCATTGATCCTGCATTCTCGCTACACTCTAATACGGTGGCCCATTAGCGACAAAAGAAGGCGGGGCACTCCCTTCTCCCTTTTAGTCCTCCAGGGGGGGTGAAAGGAGCCATCTCATTTGCGCAGACTGATTTGGTTATGAGCTAGCATAATGACTGCGAATGAGCTTACCTTTATTCACTTGATGCCTGTTCATTACTGAGGGGTTGGTGGAGCTGACAGGTGATATATGGGGCCTATATTGTAGACTGAGCCAGAGGTGGATACTTCCTGGCAAAATGTACAGGCTAGAAGGAGGAGGACCTGCCAATGTGTGCGACGGGCTCAGGCTACTTACTGGAGACGTATTATAGTCCCCAAAGCCAATGGACCGTGCTGAAAAATGTACTCCTCTTTTTAGACATAATACAAGGAAGGAAAGATAGATTTATGGTGTGTCTGTGGACAGGGCCAAGCTGAAGTCTTGACCTAGTTTAATCTTGGTTTGAAAAGTCAGAAATCATATGGTTCAATTTTGCCATTTAAGGTCCTGTGGTATGTAATTTTCCATGAAGAACATTTTTAAAGAGGGGGTATTATGTAAAATCACCTTTTTTGGAGCATACTACCATGTTATATGTTGTTCCTTCGTCAAAAACATGCCTGAAGAGGTTTTATATGTCATCCATGTATGTTTGAGTAATCTAGAGATCTCTCCTGGGCCTTATTTGAACCATCCATTAGCAGTACGATCCTATCCAAAGCTCAGCACACAAGCCTACATCACCCATTCTCTCACACAGCAATTTTTTATAAATATACAAAAGGCAGGATACAAAACAATACACTACAGCTTCACAAACCCGATGCAATGTGCAGTAATTTCATTAGGGAAATGCACGTCGATTGTAATGTGATAGCGCTCTGAATGTGGAGGGAGGTACAAAAAAAAAAAAAAAACTTATTAAGCAGGTTAATATGTTGTTTTTGGTGAATATAACATTTTCAAAAACAATAAAAAGTGGCATATGGATTTAAATATGTTAGGCTCTCATCCAACAACGTCTGATTGGATAAAATTCTCTGTTAGAGTTGTGTCCTTGTGGTTCTCATCCAACAAAATGCCTTTAAAAATATGTAATATCATTTTGTTTCATTTCTTTGACAAATTGCTGCTTTTACAGTATACTGTGAGTAAAATGTGTTTTTCCAGAACTAGAAGAAATAAAAGTCAGGTACAAGCCCATAAATGACAAAATATCACTCCTCTTCTTGGCAATAATCCAAATGCAATTATGTAATTATAGTGAAGATAACAGCTGTCCCGATGTGTAAAAAACGCTTGCTTGCATCTTAAAGATTTATGACTGTAATAACTTACTAATGTGGACTATTAACCCATTTGTTTTGATTAGAGCCATTTTAAAATAAATTACACACATTAGATGATAGAAATTTGAGTGATAAGAAGAATATCAGCAGTAAGATATTTAACTTTTCTGTCTCCATGGACAACAAGTAGGTGATGCCACCAGGCCAGCTAGAGGTCAGATCTATGGAAAGGCAACCACCACTCTGTAACAAGATGTGTTTCTTGAGGTTTTTTGATGACTGTAATATAATAAATTCAAGATAGACATTTAGTACCACACTGTGGGCAGGCAAAGCAATAACATCTCCATGGAGACAGGCAGGGGGCTGACCCCCGGTAGAAAAGTTACATAAGCCATGTTTCCATTGGTTAAATTTTGAGTGGATCGGTACAGTCCACAAGTGTTTCCACTGTCTAAAGTGAGCCGTACCATCACGTATGAGGGGTGCAAAGCATACCCTGGAGGCTACTAGCTCCCAGCGGGCTCTGGGGGCGGTACTACTCCCCGATGGGTGTGGTTAAAACAAAACAACTAAAAAACTAAACAAGACTGACTGGACAAGAGAGAATGCAGACTCAGGAGAAAACAAGACTACAAAAAGCAAAAAATAAAAATAATAATAAAAATAATAATAATAATGATAATAATGTGTCACCAAATGCTATTATATGTGTCAATATGCTTCGCAAGACAAAGCTAGTGCACTGGCAGCAGCTGTTTCCTGTTCATCAATGCACGGCACGTGCATCAAGATAAAAATATTATGTATAATATTTCCAGTGCATAATACATCTGATATGAGCCAAACTCAATGCACTACATAAAGAGATGGAAAAACAAGACATAGAGGTACAGAGACATGAAATAAATGCAGAAAAAGCTGATAATAAGCTGGCAGTAGTTCTGTGTTTATGCTAGCTTTAGCCACATTTCACAGTGTCACAAACTTACAATTACAGTACTAAACATCTTCAGGTACGATTGAGGTAGATTTTATTTATTAAGAAAACATGAGTTAGGTTTGAGTGACATCATTGCCTCACGTACAAAGCTCTGCCCATCCACCCATAGCTCAGAGCCTGGAGATACGACTTGGCTGGAGCTGGCCCCACCAAACAGACCTGTGCCAGGGCGGACCCAAACAGACCGAGCCAACAGAAAAGAAACTATGGTGTTCCTTTAAAATACACTTACTCACTTACTATTGTCACATATACCATCAATTTGTCATTTCCAATATCAGATGCACGGATCTGCTCTAGATTTGGTGTTAACTCTTGATCTGACTCCTCGTTTGTACAGAGCCGAATGCATTAGGAAAGATGCTTTGGCTTATAACACATTGTTCCCCAAAGCAC